>NC_064575.1:20388200-20730700 GCF_937001465.1 Orcinus orca
AATGTACATGTGGTTGATTTGAGAACGTAGTAGATTTTCCTTCCTTTGACAAGCTCTCTTGGCATTATTTAAGCTACTTTCAAGTGAACCCCTGGAAGTGAATAAAAGCTACTTTAACCGTGTTAGGCAGGTCACAACTCTTTTCCTTTTGGCAGCAATGACAGAAAACCATTAGGATAAGCCTAGATTGTAGCTTCTGTGCTGAAATCAAATATTCAAAAGGCAAAACACTTAGCATACTACCCTTGTACCTCTGAGACCACGTTTTAAGTTTGAGGCCAAGTTCAGGTCCCTGTTAAAATGAACTTTCTGATCTTGGTTCCATCCCCAGTGATTACTTGTCCACATTAAAAACTAAACGTTAAATCTGACTTTTTTTTAAGACATACAGAAGCCAGGAGTGACATGTTAAAAGATATGTTTCCTCTTGTAGAAAAGTACTCCTGTACAGTATTTATTGTAGGGCCAGAAGGGCCTTGTTCAAATGCTATGAAAGGGAGAAAGCAAAGACCCGTCATCCATGGTGGGAGAGGAGGTGAAAAGTATTATTTCTCTAGTGAACCAACTTCAAGTATTTTAACAGGTCAAACACAGCAGTGAACTTGGTAAGTCTAGCCAAACTACATGTCAAAAAATAACGCCTTAATTCCATGTCATTTTTATTTTACTTGTTTTCAAGAGTGAAGCAACAAGCTGGATGCCGATTGAACCTGAAATGGAGCCCCAGTGCCCTGCACCCTCTGTGCCTGGGTGGAGACAAGAACTCTGGGCTCATACTGGCTCATTTTCTTGCAAACATGTCTTTATTATTTCACCTTTTGTTGAACACCAAAATATCCAGGTATGGTACCTAAAGATCTTAGCGTGTCACATAGTAGATATTCGAACTGAAGAAAAAGATAACCCCACTTACAAAGAGTCTTCTGAGCTATACGCAGTGAGCTTGGGAGTTCCTATCTGTGAAAATACTATATGTGTGTTACTTTATTTTTTCATCACAAAAATATTCAAATGTAGGTGACATGAATCTTCCCCCTTTTGCAAAGGGGAAATGGAAGCTTTAAGCTCTGCAGAGGATGCAACAGATCCAGGACTTAGTGCCAGGTTTATCTAAATCCAAAGTACTGCCCCTAGCTGTCTTCTCTTGTTAAGGTGCTACTTTTTATATTATATATGGATGCCTTGAACATGGCTGTATATTCCACGCCCCATATACGTGAGTTATACATATTTCCAAGTGTGCCAGGCTGTCTTGACTCTGCCGCTCTCCACGGGAGAGCCACTCAAGGTTGTTCATGGTCATACCTCCAGACACCTTCTCCAGTTTTCTCTCTTCCCTGACCCTTACATACTCTGCATTCCAATAAAAACTGAGTGCCCATTTCTGTGATCTGAACATGCTTCACCTTCCTCCACCTGGCCTTGGCCTGGAGACGTTGGTACATAGTCCAACCTGCAGCTCAGATACACAGAAAATGGAAATTTTTCTCAAATCCATTTCTATTTGGATTCCTCTTTCTACTGGAATTGAGGAAAGTGAATAGAAGTCAAGCAAGAAGGACTGTATACTTTGCAGGGCCCCATGCAAATGAAAATGCAAGCCTCTTGTTCAGAAAATAAGAATTTCAAGATGACGACAACAGAGCATTAAACTAAGCAATGGTCCCTGCTGAGTCTAGAGCTCTGTGTGACACACGTAGGTCACACACCCATGAAGCTGGAGCTACAGTCAGTGTTGGATTCCTTCCATCTCTGTGGTTATTTCTGAATTTGGTGGGGGGCTTCCATAGTACACATTGGGAGTGGGAGGTATCTAATCCTTGGGGTCCGCTGTCCGTGACGCTGTCTGCTCTGAAAACTCGTCTTTCTGACATTCATCATCGGTCCAAGCAAATTGCCTCATTCTCAAACTGAATGCTAAAAACAATTGAATAGACATTTTTAACGTAACTTCCTAGCTATGCATTGGATAACCTGTTATTAAAAAGACTATACATAAAGCAAATCCAAAGTCCAAGCAGGTTGCCTCACTCTCATCCATGAGGCCCTTCTACCTTCTGCCACTGCTGCTCCAATGTGCAAGGGAAGAGATTTCAATCTGCCTTAAACTTAAACACATCCCTGCTCCCAAATCCTTGAACTTGTCTAAGGGTATCACCCCTACTCAGGACCCGGCTTGGAGGGGGAGCACAGGATCACACAACAGCTGTGTGTTCCCTTTCTCCCCACCTTGCCCCACTCTCTGGCATTCTTGCCTGTCCTGCAGATATGTAACTTATTCAAGTTTTTTCTATGCCCCAGTCTTTAATATTTTCCCTCCAGATCTAAGCTATCAACTATAAAAGCCAGGAAGGGATTGCCTTCTCTCTCTACATTCTGCTTTTGGCATCCACTGAACTAAAGATTATCTAACAGTAAAGTTGTCCCAATAGAGGAGAAGTCAGGGTGGGAGGGGGACGTGAGAGTGAAATACTGGGAAGAAAAAAATTGGGTTGAATATTTTAATGACATTATCCAGGCTACACATCTTGTATCCCCAAGGTTGTCAAGAATATGTGTATGTGTGAACCCCGCCCCCCAGTGAGTAGTGAACTCACCAACTCCTTAGATACCGATTCCTGTTTTAGAAAAGACTTTTACTTCCTTAAATACCACCTTTACTGTTTATAAAAATTAAAGTATACAAACATACACACACACACACACACACACACACACACACACACAAACGCACGAGAGGCAGGGTGATGTCAGAGCCCTCCTCTTAACCACTATTCCCTCCCACTACCGAAAGCAGGGAACGCATTTCATCTTGATGTAATGTCCATATGGAACAGAATTTATCACATCTACCAAATGGTGAGAAAACTTCCTAGCTTGAGTCCCTTACCCAGTTGTCATTGCCACCTTTACCTCCTCTTTGCTTTTCCCCTAAATGACTCTCCTCACCCCAAACAAACACACACATTTAGATTTCTTTCTTTCTCTGTCTCTGTCTTTGTCTCTGTGTCTCCCTCATCTTTACTTTCTGTCTTTTTTAGCATAAAATTTACTAATCCTTCAACCTTTAAATAATAATTTAGTATATTTTCTTAATACATTAATTTTACATACAGTGTATATATTCTAATGTATATTAATTATTATAAAACCAATTAATATTGGTTATCTAGGTAAGAGTCTACCACTAAAAGAATGGTAATAACAAAAGCTGACACTTACCGAGTGTTTATCATATATACCCATTATTCTAAAGACTTTATGTGTATTAAACCCATTTCCATGAAAAAATCCCTGGTACATATTATAAGAGCTTTCTATGATTTGGTGGGAAGCTGTACTGTGATTTGACAGGAAGGACTGTCACATCTGTGGAGCTTCTGTCCACAGGCTCTTCAGAAGCCTTGTGGTTATAACTTTCCTGCTTCCTAACAGAGAGGAACTGGTAGTTCCTAGTAAATCTCCTAATATTCTTTTCAACGTTAACGTTCATGGAAACTTTACTTTCTGTGTAGTCTTTTTTTTATAATAGTTGATCCAATTCATAGCTAAGAAATTGGTTATGCTAAAAATGTCCATTTAATTATTTTAATATTTAGTTTTCTAAATTGGACATGGCTTGGGGGGCTGGGAAAGGGAACACAAGCAACAAATGTCAGAGAGACACATGTGGGAATAAATTAAAAATGGACTTGTGCTGGGCTTGCACCCCTCTGAAAACGGCCCCAGGAGACAAGAATCCTTGGCACAGGAAAGCTCCCCCGCCCCCAGGATTGGCCCCCTGGTTGAGCAACTTAATGGAGGCTGTGTTAATGCATTAAGGGAGCAGGGGCTTTACTTCCTAATCTGCACTTTGCACTCAGCTGCAGACACACTGCAGGCATCTCTTCATGAGGTCAACATGAAAATGAATTGCTCCCTACCACGATGCAGTTGCTGTTTGATGTGTGCAGAGATGTATGTTGGGGAGGAGCAGAGTTAAAGGCCTCTCTTAGGGGTGGCAGAGGAAATCTGGGTTTGTCCTAATAACACACTGTGGACAGGGTTTGTAAGAAATGCCCAGTTTTTAGAAGTTGTTCCAGGTACAGCAGAGTTCCTCCTGGAAAATGGATACTTAGAAATCTGTTAAGGGTAATATATTGGAGTGCTGAATTCATTAGCTGACTTAAAACTATCCACTGGGACCAAAACAAAAACAAGAATCTGCTCACTTTCCCATTTAGGTGTTTTTACTTGTTTTATTTTCCTTATTTGATCTTAAAACTGCACAGGCTGTAGACAGGGGAAATATGACCGTGCATCTAGTTTCCTCAGGACTACCATGGTTTCTGTCTGTTGTTCTGGGGTAATTATTAAAAGCATCTCTGACACCCTTGAAGAGAATCCTAGTTTGGACAATAAGTAGACTGGCCACTCTGAGGTGACAGGGATTAAGCCACGTGCCCAACGTCATTCCATCAACGGTAAATTATGCTTTAATACTCCAGAGTCTGCTCGGGTAGAAGTTTGGCCTAGAAATTCACCATCACCATCCCTTGCCTGGTTATTTCTGTTCCTTCTTTCCCTGACACCTAATTCACCTTCTGTTTCTCAAGTACATTGATCACCAGATTTTGGTGTTCTGTTCCACATCCCCCTGCCTCACTATACCCAAGTCAACACTACTTTTTCTAAAACAGACCCATGCCCTGACTCTGTGGCTTAATTCAAGAGATTCTGAGCATCTGTCTGGCAAGGCTAACTACTGTAACAACCACGGAGTTTTAGTAGGTTACACTGAAATAAAAATGTGTTTCTCACTAATGCAATGATTCTACATGAGAGTCCTTGGTCCAGTGGTTCTTCTGGGCAATTTGTTTTTTGAAATAATGACTGAAAGACTCCTTTCCTCTTATGGTTCCACTGCTCCCTAGGGCTGGAGCGTCATATGCTTTCAGCTGCTAGGAAAGGACAAAAAAGAGAATGGAGAAAAGGCCTGGAAGCAGTATGTAGACTTCCACCCACATTCTGTGGCCAAAATTTAGAAAGGTAATATATCACCAGTCTAGGTTTATACACAAGAAGGAAGGAAACAGAATTTGGTTCCAAAGTCTACTAAAGTTGTCCCAGCTGGTAATCAAATACCCATTTCATTCTTTCTCTCACACATGTTTGCTAAAACATCCCCTCCTGGTGGGAGATAACTTGAAATCACACCCAGATCCTTCATTCAGCTCAAAGTCTAGGGTTTCTGAGGGATGAGCAGTCCTCTCTGTCAAGTTCAGATGTGGATCCCTGTGATCCAGTGGTACATGGACTAAGAAGATAAATTATCTACACTCTCACCACAATACCCAATATGCAAAGATGGATAGGATTGCTACAGTAAACCATTAGGATAAAAGAAGAATGGGAAATGCAGCAGTCACTGGTTCATAGCAATTCTGAAATCCTGTTGGAAAGATAGTATGAAGACCTTCTACCCTTGTAGAAGGGTTGATCCTTCTATAGCCTCCCATTTTGTTTTCTGGAAGAAACTCCCTTGTCCATTGTTCTTTGTGACTTCTGACTCTATCCTCAAAGAGCCTCAGCCTTGAGGCCATCGTTTTCTATGGCTACCTCTGAAGAGAATATTGGAATATATGTTCTCTTTAAGGGGTGAGCACATTTCTCAGCCTGTTTCCTTGGTAGTTTTACGATCTATTTACTACTAGCCAGTTTATTGTGTCCAGTCATACCCAAAGTTCTTTCCTATATATAATTTTCAAGCATGTCTCAAATTTCTGCTTTCTAATACCTGTTTCTTTTTCTCTCCTCCTCCTTCTCCTCTATTTCTGTCTGAACTTAATGGTGGCTACTTTGAGGCAATCTGAAAAAAAAAAGACATATGTAGAAATTAATTGTTATTTTCCACAAGGATGAGCATTAATAGGTCCTTGTCTCTCAAAACCACTGTCTTATGCGTTATTATTTGAGGTCTAGAAACTCAGATTTTCCAATCCTGAAAAGCCCCACATTTCTGATCTCTTTCTTCTCCTTTTCATTGTTGCTTGCAAACTTGTCAATTCCTTTCTGAGTTCAAATCTTTCTTCTGATATTTTGCTAAAGGCATTCAATAAGCCAACACATTCAAAGCTGTTTCTTTTCAATCAATTCTACTAGAAACATAAGCTTATTAGGAAGGTCTATCTTCCAAATTGTTGCAGGCACAGTTCTCCAAATATTTTACCATTGTATCACATGGAGTGCCAGCTTTCCAGCTTCTGATACGTCATTCCTCATCGCCCACTGTCTGACCACTGAGCTATTGCCATATATTTTAGGTTATTGTTAATGGCAGCCCCCAACTTCAAAATACCCATTTTCCAATTAGTCAAAAACTACTAACTATTGTTACCAACAACTGCAAAATTCTGATGGCTGAACAACATGAGAACTTGTTTTTAATTCATGCAACAGCTTCATCATCAAGGATCTTGATCAGGTGATTCTTTGGGAGCAGAGGGTGGTGTCTCTCCTCAAAGAGATAACTTAGGAATCCAGGATATTTCCACCTTGTGGATCTGCCATCCCCTGAGGATTTAGAATTCTTTGTTTCTAGTTTTGTGGGTGGGTGTTTCAGGAACAAACTTAGTTTGTAGGGGCAAGATCTGGAATTATGTCATATCACTTCTATCTACCTCCTATTGGCTAGAATTTATCTCAATCACCCCACTTAACTGCAGTGTGAGCTGATGAATATGGCCAAGCAGTATGCAAAAGAGGAAATAGAAACTGAGTGCATCAGTTAGTTTACTGACTTTCATCTCCACATTGACACTTCAGTGCCTGTTCTGCAGTGTTGGACTAGACTCCTTAAACATTTCTTCTGTGCAGGGAGCTCTATGTGAAGCTTTGCCAATAGGTGTTGCTGGAAGGGGGAAGGGGGCACCTCCTCATGGTCTGGCATAATAAGTTTTGCTTTCTCTTGCCCCTGCTGCACAGTCCCTGGTGCTGTGTGTGGTGACATCCAGCAGTGCTGTGTCTCAGCTGCACACTTAGTTCTTCAACAACCTTGTAGCTCCAGCATAGGACTGGTGACACCCCAGCATCCCTCTTCATGTGGGCACCATACACTCAAGGCTTCACACTGGCAGCAGTACCCAACTCTCTTTGAACATCTGTTCAACAGATGCAGAGGACCTGAGGCCCACCAGCCTCAAGTCTTCTGCACCCTGGGGTATTGTCTCCTGTTTACCTGTGACAGTGGACCAGCTCTGACCTGGGCAAACCAGAGGATGTCTCCATACAAGGTTTTCCTTCCTCGGACACTCTCCCTCAGCCCTAGGATGTCCATTAGATAGAGTTCTCTTTACCTCTTTATAGTTACTTCTCTATTTAATAATTTAATAATTCTTTACAATAAACTTCTCCTATTCAAATGATTGCATGGCCTTTGCCTTCGGTTTGGATTTAGGCTGCGACATGCACTGCGTTTGGTGAGTGTATAGCATTTTCTGTCCTAGTCTGTGTCACACATGTGAGCTCCAGACTGTTTCTGTCAAGTTCCGTAACACAGGGCATATTTCATGGAGAAGAGAACTGAAACCCAGGTTTTCTGATTCTAAATCACCATAAGAGATATAGAATCATATAGGGTGTGGCAAGTGAGCTTTTCAGTAGAGAAAAATCAAGTACAACAGCATTGTTTCCAAAAGATAATGGTTCCTTACCAAAGGTATTTAGGATGATAAAACAATTTCTTCAACATTAAACACAAAGTGTTATGTTTAAAATATTGAAAATAAATTTTCTTGACCCTGCCAGATTTAGATGTAAGATTAAATAAATCATATTTTTATCCATTTCTTTCTGTGTGTAATTTTTATTGACATACTATAAAACTGACTCTTTTAAAGTGTACAATATAGTGTTTTTTAGTATATTGACAAAGTATGCTACTATCACCACTATCTTATTCCAGATCATTTTTATCACCCTAGAAAGAAACCCTGTGTCAATTAACAGTCATTCCACTTTCCCCCTCTGCCCCCAGTCCTTAGCAACCACCATCTACTTCCTGTCTCTATGGTTTTACCTGTTCTGGAAATTTCACATAAATGCCATCATACAATATGTGGCTTCTTTCAACTAGCCTAATACCTCCAAGGTTCACAAATGATGTAGCATGTTGCATATGATTTTTAATGTTTGATTTTTACAATCATTGAAAAATATTATAGCTTCTCTGTCACCAGTAAAACCTATGTTAAAAATACTAGGGCAGCCATCGGGTTTTCTCTTCTGAAGAAAAAGGAATCATTATGAAGGAGGAAAGTAAAAATCTTATGTTTTCATTTTCATGAAAATCTAAATGTGAGCAAAAAAGAAAGTGAAAAATACCTTGAATTCTGCCTTTTAAATTTTCTCTCATGGTGTACTGCTACTAATAATCAACACTTATATAACACTCCAGAATTTCAACACGTTTTTCTATTGAATGCCAAAGGTAACACCTACTGCAGGAATTATATGCTGTGCTTTAATTCCAGGAGACTGTAGGAATAGTATAAATAGCACTACTATTTTTTTTGAGTTGTTATTATTACACATCCTAAATATAAGTTAATAAAACCTCTAATATTTCTGTAAAAATGCTTCTATGAACAGAGATTGGCAAAAACCCACACAGGAGTTTCCTTTTTGTTTTTTCGTTTCTTTGTTGTTGTTTTTTCCTTTTTTTCAGAGAAAAACTTGAAGGTGAATTAATCACAAGCAGTCTCTAAAAGAGCAGTGTGATCTAATTTTATTAAAGTTTTTCCATAACATAAGATGGGAAATGAGATGTGATATAGAATGCTATCACCACAATCATATCTGTATTTAATTTTTTTCAACCCTATCTTTGGAGGTATTAAAAGCTATTCCCAAGCAGTAATAAAATTCTAGCCTGTGTTTAGTAAGGATCTTTGAAATGCTCCTCTGAGATATGAGGTAAGAATATTATTACAGCTGGAGAAAGAGACGACGGTAAGTTAAGTGACTTGTCCAAGGAGACACAATAAATCAGATGTAGGCCTTAGGAATAAACCTTGACCTCCCTTTAAGACTTTTCTCTGTGATACCATATGGCCTTTCTGAGCCACTGGAAGTTTCCTCATTAACCCCTGCAGTTAATTTTCATGTTTTAAAAGGCCTTTTCCAGATACATAAATATAACCCTCTTTAATACATTTTCTCAGGCAATGTAAATTAAAGAAATCCACTCCTAATAAAGACCAGAGAGAATCTACCTTATCTACAAGACATAGGAAACCCAGTAACTTTGAATAATGACTTCCATCTGCCCCTAGTAACTGATACGAGGTTATCACATGGCTTAGCTTATTACCCTTATTATTGAGGACCGATACACAAATATGTTGGGACTACTGGCTATAGTTTTTCAATAATGGGAGCAGCATGTGGGATAAAATATGGACTCCAAAGATTTCCTAGTGATGTGCAAATCAGAAACACTGATTCTTATTCCCAGTGTTAAAGATACCTTTTCCAAAAATTACAATATTGATAAATTAGATTCAGATAGAGGGGCAACTATACTTCATAGGATGCTTCACATCAGGAGGTATCTGCTCCCCAGATACTATCTTGTGTGATTACTTTATTGGCCTCCTTGTGTTCTTCTGCATTTCCGAAGAATAGATGTATCTCAGGAGCTCAAGACACAGTGTTTCCATTCTCCTTCCTGACTTGGATTTACCATCTGTGGTACAAATTGTATATGTTGCTGTTCCTTAAGAACACTGGCCATGCCCTTTCATGACAGTTAGTTCTTTACAGTTTCTCACCTCAGCACCCAAGTCATAGAAGCCTGCTTTTCACTGAGGTGGGAGTCCTCTTCTTAGGTCCTGAACCTGGAGGAGAAGCCAAAATTTAGTTTACACTCTAATGTTATCTATAAAGATACGCCCCACCACAAAGAAAACAAACTTTTATATCATTGAAATAGAATAATTAATACATTGGTAGGAAGCAACCATATTTGGGAAACTTTTCTAGGAAATCCTAACAGCTCCATCTAGAAACTATAGGTAAGTATTTGTCCCACATTATATGACTGAAGGAGTTTGCAAAAGTGACCCTTCCAAGAATAAAAGGAGAGTCTTTCCTGTGTGTAAATTCTAGCTTCAGAGGCTTCAAGAAATAAAAAGGAAAAGGCTTAATCTCAGGAAACCCTAATATATGAAGCAATGTGTCCCATTGTATCAGCCAGAAAAACAGAAACAAAAACAGAAAGAGCAGATTTTAGATAGATAGGAAGACAGATAGATAGATACATAAATAGATACTAATTTTAAGAAAGTAGGTCATGAGGAGCCCAAAGTATCCAGGTGGTAGTCAGTGGAGTCATTGCTGTGTCTCCAGCAGAAACATTCCCACTAAGGTCTCTAGACCAACAGAGCATAAGGTCATGAAGACAAGAAGCAAAACTTTTGCTAGTGAATCACTATGAGTAGTAGTGAGAGGTACCACTCCATTTCCACCTCTTGATTCCTGGCCTATACTGGGTATGTGAAAAACAACAACACCTATTGGACACTGATCTAGAGCATAGACAAATCCCTGGAGAACATTGCCCCAGGCTTGCAAGGTATTTCCAACTACCTAAAGCTGTAACTGTGTCTTCAAAAGACCGTCCCACTGTTTTATTAAGCTAGCTGTTCAAAACGATGGGATGCATGATAAGATCAGTGAATTCCTGAGCATAGGCCCACTGCCACACTTCTTTTGCTGTGAAGTGATTTCCTTGATCAGAAGCAATGCTGTGTCAGAGAATTGTTCAAGATGGCAGAGTAGAAGGACATGGGTTCACTCTCTCTTGCGAGAGCACAAGAATCACAACTAACTGCTGAACAGTCATCTACAGGAGGACACTGGAACTCACCAAAAAAGATGCCCCACATCCAAGGACAGGGGAGAAACTGCAATGAGATGGTAGGAGGGGAGCAATCACAATAAAATCAAATCCTATGTCCACTGGGTGGGTGACTCACAAACTGAAGAACACATACCACAGAGGTCCACCCACTGGAGTGAAGGTTCTGAGCCACACATCAGGCTTCCCAACCTGAGGGTCTGACAACGAGAGAGGAATTCCTAGAGAATCAGGCTTTGAAGTCCGGTGAGATTTGACTGCAGGACTTTTACAGGACTAGGGGAAGCAGAGACTCCACTCTTGGAGGGCACGCACAAAGTTGTGTGTGCATCAGGACCCAGGGGAGGGAGCGGTGACCCCATGGGAGACTGAACCAGACCAAGCTGCTAGTGTTGGAGGGTCTCCTGCAGAAACGGGGATGGCTGTGCCTCACTGCAGGGACAATGACACTGACAGCAGAAGTTCTGGGAAGTACTCTTTGGCATGAGTCCTCCCAGAGTCCACCATTAGCCACACCAAAGAGCCAGGTAGGCTCCAGTGCTGGGTTGCTTGAGACCAAACAACCAACAAGAAGGGAACCCAGCCCCACCCATCAGCTGACAAGTGGATTAAAGTTTTACTGAGCTCTGCCCACCAGAGCAACACCCAGCTCTACCCACCACCAGTCCCTCCCATCAAGAATCCTCTTAGATAGTCTCATCCACCAGAGGGCAGACAGCAGAAGCAAGAAAAACTGCAATTCTGCAGCCTATGGAATGAAAACCACATTCACAGAAAGATAGACAAAATGAAAAGGCAGAGGACTATGTACCAGATGAAGGAACAAGATAAAACCCCAGAAAAACAACTAAATGAAGTGGAGATATGGAGCCTTGCAGAAAAAGAATTCAGAATAATGATAATAAAGATGATCCAGGACCTCGGAAAAAAGAATGTAGACAAATATTGAGAAGGTGCAGAAAATGTTTAACGAAGACCTAGAAGAATTAAAGAACAAAGAAACAGAGATAACCAATACAATAACTGAAATGAAAACTACGCTAGAAGGAATCAGTAGCAGAATAATTGAGGCAGAAAAACAGATACATGACCTGGAAGACAGAATGGTGGAATTCACTTCTGTGGAACAGAATAAAGAAGAAAGAATGAAAAGAAATGAAGACAGCCTAAGAGACCTCTGGGACAACATTAAATGCAACAACATTCGCATTATAGGGGTCCCAGAAGGAGAAGAGAGAGAAAGGACCTGAGAAAATATTTGAAGGGTTTATAGTCGAAAACTTCCCTAACATGGGAAAGGAAATGGCCACCCATGTCCAGGAAGCACAGAGAGTCCCAGGCAGGACAAACCCAAGGAGAAACACGCTGAGACACATAGTAATCAAACTGATAAAAACTAAAGACAAAGAAAAAATATTAAAAGCAGCAGGGAAAGACAACAAATAACATACAAGGGAATCCCCATAAGGTTAACAGGTGATTTCTCAGCAGAAACTCTACAAGCCAGAAGGGAGTGGCATGATATATTTAAAGTGATGAAAGGGAAGAAGCTACAACCAAGATTACTCTACCTGGCAAAGATCTCATTCAGATTAGACAGAGGAATCAAAAGCTTTACAGGCAAGCAAAAGCTAAAAGAATTCAGCAGCACCAAACCAGCTCTAAAACAAATGCTAAAGGAACTTCTCTAACTGGGAAATACAACGAAGAAGAAGACCTACAAAAACAAACCCAAAACAATTAAGAAAATGGTAATAGGAATATACATATTGATAATTACCTTAAATGTGAATGGATTAAATGCTCCAACCAAAAGACACAGTCTTGCTGAATGGATACGAAAACAAGACCCATATATATGCTGTCTTCAAGAGACTGACTTCAGACCTAGGGACCCATGCAGACTGAAAGTAAGGGGATGGAAAAAGATATTCCATGCAAATGTAAATCAAAAGAAAGCTGGAGTAGCAATACTCATATCAGATAAAATAAGCTTTAAAATAAAGAATGTTACAAGAGACAAGGAAAGACACTACATAACTATGAAGAGATCAATCCAAGAAGAAGATATAACAATTATAAATATATATGCACCCAATATAGGAGCACCTCAATACATAAGACAAATGTTAACTGCTATAAAAAAGGAAATAGACAGTAACACAGCAATAATGGGGAAATTTAATACCTCACTTACACCAATGGACAGATCATCCAGACAGAAAATTAATAAGGAAACACAAGCTTTAAAAGACAAAATAGACCAGACAGATTTAATTGATATTTATTTGATTTTAATATATTTAATTGATTTTATCCAAAAACAGCAGATTACACTTTCCTCTCAAGTGCACACAGAACATTTTCCAGGTTAGATGACACCTTGGGTCACAAATCAAACCTCAGTAAATTTAAGAAAATTGAAATCATATCAAGCATCTTTTCTGACCACAACACTATGATATTAGAAACAAATTACAGGGAAAAAATGTAAAAAACACAAACACATAGAGGCAAAACAATACATTACTAAATAACCAAGAGATCACTGAAGAAATCAAAGAGGAAATAAAAAAAGTACCTAGAGACAAATGACAATGAAAACACAAAGATCCAAAACCTATGGGATACAACAAAAGCAGTTCTAAGACAAAAGTTTATAATAATACAATCCTATCTCAGGAAACAAGAAAAATCTCAAATAAACAAGCTAACCTTACACATAAAGCAAATAGAAAAAGAAGAACAAACAAGACCCAAAGTTAGCAGAAGGAAAGAAATCATAAAGACCAGAGCAGAAATAAATGAAATAGAAACAAAGAAAACAATAGCAAAGATCAATAAAATTAAAAGCTGGTTCTTTGAGAAGATAAACAAAATTGATAAATCATTAGCCAGATTCATCAAGAAAAAGAAGGAGAGGACTGAAATCAATAAAATTAGAAATGAAAAGGGAGAAATCACGACACTGCAGAAATACAAAGCACCATAAGAGACTACTACAAGCAACTCTATGCCAATAAAATGGATAACCTGGAAGAAATGGAAAATTCTTAGAAAAGTATAACCTTCCAAGAATGAATCAGAAAGAAATAGAAAATACAAACAGACCAATCACAAGTAATGAAATTGAAATTGTGATTAAAAATCTTCCAACAAACAAAAGTCCAGGACCAGGTGGCTTCACAGGTGAATTCTATCAAACATTTAGAGAAGAGCTAACACTCATTCTTCTCAAATTCTTCCAAAAAATTGCAGAGGAAGGAACACTCCCAAACTCATTCTACGAAGCTACCATCACCCTGATACCAAAAACAGACAGAGATACTACAAAAAAAGAAAATTACAGACCAATATCACTGATTAACATAGATGCAAAAATCCTCAACAAAATACTAGCAACTAGAATCCAACAGCACATTAAAATGATCATACACCATGATCAAGTGGGATTTTTCCCAGGGATGCAAGGATTCTTCAATATAAGCAAATCAATCAATGTGATACCCCATGTTAACAAATTGAAGAATAAAAAACATATGATCATCTCGATAGATGCAGAAAAAGCTTTTGACAAAATTCAACATCCATTTATGATAAAACTTCTCCAGAAAGTGGACATAGAGGGAATCTACATCAACATAACAAAGACCATATACGACAAACCCACAGCAAATATCATTCTCAATGGTGAAAAACTGAAAACATTTCCTCTAAGATCAAGAAGAAGACAAGAATGTCCACTCTCACCACTATTATTCAACATAGTTTTGGAAGTCCTAGCCACAGCAATCAGAGAAGAAAAAGAAAAAAAATGAATACAAATTGGAAAAGAAGAAGTTAAACTGTCACTGTTTGCAGATGACATGATACTATACATAGATAATCCTAAAGATGCTAAAGATCCAGAAAACTACTAGAGCTAATCAATGAATTTGGTAAATTAGCAGGATACACTATTAATGAAAAGAAATCCCTTGCATTCCTATACACTAACAACAAAATATCCGAAAGAGAAATTAAGGAAACAATCCTATTCACCACTGTAAGAAAAAGAAAAAAATACCTGGGAATAAACCTACCTAAGGAGGTAAAAGGCCTGTATTCAGAAAACTATAAGACACTGATGAGAGAAATCAAAGATTACACAAACAGATGGAGAGATATACCATGTTCTTGGATTGGAAGAATGAATACTGTGAAAGTGACTATATTAGCCAAAGCAATCTACAGATTCAGTGCAATCCCTAGCAAACTACCAATGGCATTTTTCACAGAACCAGAACAAAAAATTTCACAATTTGTAAGGAATCACAAAAGACCCCGAATAGCCAAAGCAATCTTGAGAAAGAAAAATGGAGCTGGAGGAATCAGGCTCCCTGACTTCAGACTATACTACAAAGCTGCAGTAATCAAGACAGTATGGTACTGGCACAAAAACAGAAATATAGATCAATGGAAAAGGATAGAAAGCCCAGAGATAAACCCATGCACATATGGTCACCTTATCTTTGATAAAGGAGGCAAGAATATGCAGTGGAGAAAAAACAGCCTGTTCAATAAGTGGTGCTGGGAAAAGTGGACAGCTACATGTAAAAGAATGAAATTAGAACACTCCTTAACACCATACACAAAAATAAACTCAAAATGGATTAAAGACCTAAATGTAAGACCGGACACTCTAAAACTCTTAGAAGAAAATATAGGAAGGACACTCTTTGACATAAATCATAGCAAGATCTTTTTTGACCCACCTCCTAGAGTAATGGAAATAAAAACAAAAATAAACAAATGGGACCTAACCAAACTTAAAAGCTTGTGCACAACAAAGGAAACTATAAACCAGACAAAAAGACAACCTTCAGAATGGGAGAAAATATTTGCAAACAAATCAACAGACAAAGGATTAATCTCCAAGATATACAAACAGCTCATGCAGCTCAATATTAAAAGAAACAAAGAACCCAATTAGAAAATGGGCAGAAGACCTAAATAGACATTTCTTCAAAGAAGACATGCAGATGGCCAAGAGGCACATGAAAAGCTGCTCAACATCACTAATTATTAGAGAAATGCAAATCAAAACTACAATGAGGTATCACCTCACACCAGTTAGAATGGGGATCATCAGGAAATCTAGAAACAACAAATGATGGAGAGGGTGTGGAGAAAAGGGAACCCTCTCTCACTGTTGGTGGGAATGTAAATTGATAGAGCCACTATGGAGAACAGTATGGAGGTTCCTTAAACAACTGAAATGAGAATTACCATATGACCCAGCAATCCCACTACTGGGCATATACCCAGAGAAAACCATAATTCAAAAAGACACATGCACCCTAATGTTCACTGCAGCACTATTTACAATAGCCAAGTCATGGAAGCAATCTAAATGTCCATTGACAGATGAATGGATAAAGAGGATGTGGTATATATATATATACAATGGATTATTACTCAGCCATAAAAAGGAATGAAATTGGGTTATTTGTAGAGGCGGGGATGGACCTAGAGACTGTCATACAGTGTGAAGTAAGTCAGAAAGAGAAAACTAATATCATATATTAACGCATATATGTGGAATCTAGAAAAATGGTGCAGATGTACGTGTTTACGAGGCAGAAATAGAAACACAGTTGTAGAGAACAAACGTATGGACACCAAGGGGGAAAAGTGGGGAGGGGTGGTGGGATGAATTGGAAATTGGGATTGACATATATACACTAATATGTATAAAACAGATAACTAATAAGAACCTGCTGTATAAAAAACAAATTCAAAATAAGTAACTAAATAAATAAAATAGTCAAACTCATAGAAGCAGGGAGTAAAATGCTGGTTGCTAGGGGCTGGGGAGAGGAGGGAATGGAAAATTGTTATTCAACATATGTAAAGTTTCAGTTATGCAAGATGAAAGAGTTCTAGAGATCTGCTGTATGAAACTGTGCCTGTAAGTTAACAATACTGTATGGTACTCTGCAAAAATTATGTTATTCAACATATGTAAAGTTTCAGTTATGCAAGATGAAAGAGTTCTAGAGATCTGCTGTATGAAACTGTGCCTGTAAGTTAACAATACTGTATGGTACTCTGCAAAAATTAAGTTAACAATACTGTATGGTACTCTGCAAAAATTAAGAGGGCAGTGCTCATGTTAAGTGCTCTTCCTACAACAATAGCAAAAACAGACTAAAAAGAAAAAGAAGCAATGTTGTGTGGAATGCCATGATCGTGGATAAGGCATTCTGTAAGTCCATGGATGGTAGTTTTAGCAGAAGCATTATATGCAGGGAAGGCATATAATGTATGTATCCAGAGAAAGTGTCAATTCCAGGAAACTAATACACCCACCATATACACACAGTCATCCTCCATCCTAGAGATAATAAGCTGACCTATGCATGAAATCATATTGCCACCAAGGGCAGATGGAAATCTATCACCACATGATGGGCAGTATGGACCGTGGAAACTCTGAATGAGCAGGTTCCCTTTGATATAGAGTAGGAACATATTTCTGTAACTAACATTGCAGAGAAAAGTACATTACAGGAGAATTACTGTTTTGTATCTGGAAACTATATTCTATTACCTTAAAATTAACTGTTGAGTCAAATAGAAATTTCCCAGTGACTAAGAAAGATCAAATTCAGAAAAATGTCTTCATAAAAACAAGGGTTTACACCGAGGCCTATCTCTAATTTCAGTATATACTTGGACAAATTGCTTTTATTGGAATGTTTCTGTGACATTTCGACCCTCCCTTGAAAATAAGGATAATAGCTACTTTCCTTATTGTGTTTGTTTTCCTGCTTTGGCTTTGGGTGAGGATTTTCACAGGAAAATGTATGTAAAGCACTTAGCCCAGAGCCCACAATGTAGAAGCTTCTTAAGAAATTATAAAAGATACAATACTCATTTGATTTCACAACAATCCTGTAAAGTAGTTTATAATTAGTCTCGTTTTGTGGATGAGGAGACTAAGGCTGAAAGATCAAATGCCTTGCTGAAAGTCAGAAAAACTGACCTCAAAAAGATGTACCACGGGGCTTCCCTGGTGGCACAGTGGTTGAGAGTCCGCCTGCCGATGCACGGGACACGGGTTCGTGCCCCGGTCCGGGAAGATCCCACATGCCGCGGAGCGGCTGGGCCCGTGAGCCATGGCCACTGAGCCTGCGCGTCCGGAGCCTGTGCTCCGCAACGGGAGAGGCCGCAACAGTGAGCGGCCAGCGTACCGAAAAAAAAAAAAAAAGATGTACCACGATTCACATCCAGGTTTTCCTCCTTACAAATAGTGTTTATCATACATATACTGAGTGTGTGTGTGCTTTCAAAATAACTACAGGCTCATCACAGAAAATTTTAAAGAAACACAAAGAAAAGAATTATCTACTGCCCTTATATTTCTCATATATAAGTTACATATAAATATAGATAATACTATTAATAATAATTATAATAATAGCTAAACTTTATTGAGTCCTTCTATGAACCAGGGCTTTTCTCAGTATTTCACATGGGTTAAGCCCACTTGGTCTTGACAAATACTGGAAAGGGTAAGTACTATTCTTATATCTATTTAACAATGAGGAACCTGAGCCTGGAGATCCTAACCAGCTTTCCCAAGGCCATCAGCCTCAGTGGTGGAGATAACCCACACCTGGATCAGCTGAGACTAGAGCCAGAACCCCTAGACATGAGGCTGGTAACCTTAGTACAGACATATTTTCTTACATTGGAATAATACTGTACACTTTATGATTTGACTTTCCACTAAAGTATAACGTTAATATTTCTTTATGTTATAAATATACTTCTATATAATACTGTTTATTGGCAATACAGTATTACAAGTTAGAAAAATGCGCCATTATTCGGTCAATTCTACATTGTTGGATGCTTACATTGTTGTTATAACACTTTGAGTGTTGTAACACTCAAAGAATACTTTTGTATATACATTTGTACGTGCTTTGTTGTGGACATGATCCAATGTTTTCATGGGACAAATTCCTAGAGTGGAATAGCTGGATAATTTTTTTTTTTTTTTTTTTTTTTTGCGGTACGCGGGCCTCTCATGTTGTGGCCTCTCCCATTGCGGAGCACAGGCTCTGGACGCGCGGGCTCAGCGGCCATGGCTCACGGGCCCAGCCACTCTGCGGCATGTGGGATCTTCCCGGACCAGGGCACGAACCCGTGTGCCCTGCATCGGCAGGTGGACTCTCAACCACTGCGCCACCAGGGAAGCCCTAGCTGGATAATTTTTAAGGGTTTTTGTTACAGATTCCTTGCTTGTATTTCAAAAAATGGTACCAGCCATCTCTCCCACAGGCAGTGAAGGAGAGTCCTCTGAATTCAGGTCTTCTGATTCTTGCTGATGTCAATACTGACTCTGTGATAATTTCTGTTTAATCCTTCCACTTAGCGCCAGAGAATAGGTCTGAGTCCAACCCGCTAAGAGGCTTCTTCTGTGTGATGTCCTTTTTATTCAAGTATTATCCCCCATTTGAAGCACATCTATGTAATTACTTGCGTAAATCTAGAGGAATGAAACTTAACATCTCTTGTGAGATTCAGATGGAAAATCTTTTAGCACCTGATGCCAAAAAGGAACTTTTATTCTTAAGTCCAATTTCTTATTCATGTGTTTGAACTGAAAAGGGTAGAATGCAAACTTTTGAATAGTCAGTTATAATAGATAACTGTAGTACATATTCGGTAATCTGGATTTATTATTAATCTCAAGAATGTCTTTTTTTTTTTTTTTTCCCTCCTGCCATAAGCCTCTATCCAGAAGGAGCAAAGGCACAGGAAATTTCCCAGGACATCCACCAAGCCACTCAACTCAAGGTTTATTCCAAAGCTCTCTTCCTCTCAAAAGTTAGAGCTTTGTAGTCAAGAACTCTCATTAAATATTGCAATATAATTAGAGACTTGTTTGATTATTTTGCTATATGAAAAATATTCTCATCACAACTAATACCTACACAAATCAGGAATTCCCTTAAATTTCTTAAATTTAAAGTCAAAAAGTAAGGCATCTGTTGATGAGGATAGATAATGGCAAGGGTAAAAATCTGGAAACATTAGATTTTTCACTTTGCTTCTATATAAGTATACATGCAAGCAGATCTACCCACTTGTTCCTATGGAGATTTTATATCTTTTTGCCTCTCAATGCAAAGATCAATACAAAGATGAAAGTGAGTACTTCAGCCACAAGTAATGGTTCACAAACTACTGATAATCATTTTAGAAAGAATGAAGGGGAAAATATCAAGGAAAAAAGATTGCTTTCGCTTTTCTTTTCCTTTTTTTCCTATTAAAGTAAAGGTAGATGGATTTAGGCACATCATAAACTGGGAAAGAGTATTGGACTAGAATTTGGGAAAGTTTCCTTGGGAATTTTTCTTCTTACTCTTAACTTTGTACCTTCAAAGTACCTCAGGACCCTGGGGAAGATTCTCAGGACACAGCACCATCTATATGCCAAAATATCTTTATTTTCACATTCTGTGCTCAAGTATTTCATACCATGATACTCAGGAGCCTGTTTCCTACAGCATGGCTGTCTCTAAGGCCAGACATGGAGGAGTTAAAGGAGGCCAGGGTGCAGGAACAGCTGGAGATAATTACTTACAATCAAAGGACACTGCAGAAAAGCAGCAGGAACAGCAGGGTGAGGTGTTCTGCCTGGCTGGATTACAGGAGGCATCTGGACAGAGGCAACTGGGCTTAAATACTAGTAAGGGAATTTTGCACTGTTTGATCTTCTTTTAAGACCTAAGAAAGAGATTGGGATTGGTTTGAACCTGGTTTAAAAAGCCCAAAGGTAGACATTCCTGCCATAAACAGTTTGAACTCTTGTCCTGTAAATGGGGATATGGGAAAGATGTGTTAGGGCCAAGGGGGCTTTGCGTATTAAACACAAGATCAAGTTTTACATCTAAAATTCTGAAGGATAATTTTGTACTCCTGTTTTCCAATGTGGGCAATTAGTCTAAAATCCTGGACATCTGACTTTGTTCTTTGTATTCTTTTTCCTAAGATCTCTACATAAAGCATCCCAACTTTCAACTTTTTTCATCAATTCACTTTTTCTGCAGTCCTATATTATATTTCAGCCACTGCCATTTTTCCTCACAGGGCCAAGATTCATGAGGCAAATAAATATTTCTTCAGTGAAAGAGTGTATTGTAGCCAGCACTATTTTAAGGAGATATCAGATCTCTGAAGTCTTTAAATTGGATTTTTCTTCTCAGATACATTTTTTTTTCCATTTAATAACATGTATAAAATGGATTCACTGCATTTTATTCAGTACCTAAACCTTGACTCTTAGAGGAACCTTTCCTTGATGAACTCCAATCCGAAACTATGATCGCTCTTCTTTTGATTTATCTATAATGTTAAGAAATAAGCTCTATACTTTACAACATTGGATACTTTATCAGGTAACCACAGAATTAAGCATACCAAGTAACTTGAAAGAAAGCGTGCTTACTTCAAAGCTGATGGCATTAGATGTTATAAGATTAAAATGGAAAATTGCCTCACGTACAAATGCCTGGAGCAGGACTTATACAGACAGGATAAATGACAGCCTTTTCATTTATGATATGGAATTTGTGGAGAAAAACCTTCATGGTGGAAGTCAGAAACTTTTAGACACAAAAGCACCTAAGATGTGTCCCCCTTCCTTAGAAACTTTCAGTAGTTCCCCATTGTTTACAGGATCAAGTCCAATTGCCGTAGAATGCACAGCCACATACCATAGTATGTTTCAAATCTGCCTCTGCTGCCTCTTCTTCTCTTTCCCCATCTTTGCCCCGTATGACTACGTTCCATCTAGCCCTTTGAAACTTTTACCTTTGAACTTCTGATCCTGTAATATCTTCAAATTCAAATATCCTACCCTAATTGCACAACCTGGAAATTTTCTGCTCCAGCTTAAAGGCCTACCTTAGAAATCTTTTCCTCCCCAGACTATCCTTTTAACCAATCAACAAGAGCCTTTCCCTTTTTATCCCTTTTTCCAAAACAAAATTCAATGCCTTACCCTCACTGGCCCTGAAGAATGAATTGATCCGTTATTGGTGTATACATGGTAGTATGTACATTTATCTATAATTCATTTGTCCAATAAATCAGGCATTAATTCATTCATGCATTTGTTTTAAAAAAGTGCTTATTGAGTCTTTTCTGCATAATGATAGCCAGTCACTGTTCAAAATTCTGGGACTGAAGCAGTGAACCAGACAGACTGACGATCTCAGGGCTAATGATCTAGCTGTGACCTTAAACTTCTTATAATGTTATAATTAGACACTTGCCTATCTGCTCATCTTGAAAGATGGACAACTTCTTAGTTATCTTCAGTGTGGATCAACAAGGCCTAGTAGTGTGCTTCATATGTAAGTACATAATAATATCTCTAAGTTAATGCTCACTGTGTTCTAAGTAAAGATTTCATGCTTTACATGAAATTTCTCCTAGAATCCTCACAACAGCCCTGTGCATTGGGCCCACTCATTGGGCCCAGAGAAGGCAAGAAACATAGTTTCTTTGTCCCACAGTTATTAAGTAACAGAGTCAGAAATTGAACCCAAGTATGTCTGACTCCCAGAGTCAAGTGAATGAACAAATGAATGAAAGCAATGTTACAGACAAAGGTCAGTTCTTTGCCCAGTGCTTCAGGTAAGGTGGAGAGGCAGTCGTTGGCCTGAGGAACAAAAATACATGGAGTGAGTCTCCGTGCTTAGCGTGGAAGAGTGAGCAACTGGCTGCATGTGCTTGAGGAATTTGAAGCTTATGCTAAAAATATATCTCTGATCTACTTCATCACTAAAGCTGAATCCCTTTGGACTAGTCAAAAGTGATTGGCTAATTAACTCCTTTTTTATCTTCTTTATAAAAAATATTTCAGCCTGCCTAAAAGAAGAAAACAAATTTAACCAAAATAAATAAATAAATCTCGGTTCTTCTCACCCTGGAATGTTCTCTCTAGAATTGCCCATGTGAGAATCTGCTCCGTTTCACATTAATGGCTGCAGTTCAGAATGTCTGTCCTTTTGGCCTTTGAGGTTCCACATTGAAACCATTCCTAGATCTTCTTGGGAGGCAGCCTCATGATATTCTGAGAGGGACTGTCATGGCCTTTGAAATTCCTGTCAGGAGCCCACCCCCCAGAGGAAGTTTCCTCCTTACACACAGTATAATTTTCACATCAGATCATAACAAATACACTCTTTAAATTTGGTACAAATCTTTTCAGCTCTTTCCCTTTAATGCTGTTACAGACATGTAGAAACTGCTTATTTATATGGATAAGATTTTTAAATGTAAATAGTAAGGAAGAGGAAACACACTAAGCCTGTAGGCTGATAGATTGTTATGTCTGAGCATCAAAGTCAGACCAGTGTTTCCTGATAAATTTTGTAATTCTCAACATAAAAAGGGAGGTTTTTTTTTTCTATATATCATTCCTCTTGTAGTCTCTATTTTTGTTAGACATAACTACTAACAATAATATAAAGAACTTCCCCCATTTTGTTTACAAAAGTGGGTACAAGAAAAGTTCTGGTCACTTCTTTGACTCAGTTCATTGATTATTGACAGAATATAGAATTCATTTTCATCAGTTGATATTTTCATTTTTGCCTTTAACTCCCTTACATGATTTATTGAATATAGTAGTCTTCAAAATTTTTTATGAAAAATAATTTTCACTGGGGGCTGGGAATATCCTATTTTGCCCTTGACTTTGTTTTTCTCTGTGACGAGTCATCATAAATGTAATATTCTGGGCTTCTCTCCATGACCTCATTTACTCCTTCCGAAGGAGAAAGCAACTGCTCTGGATGGTAGACCTGGAACAATTAGGCATGCCTACCTTTGTCCTTCTTTCTTTCCTTGTCTTTTGGGCATGGCTGTCTGGAGATAATAAGAGTTTTAGTCTGCATGAGTGTGAATAACTTCTCATGGAGTTTGAAGCTCCCAATCTGTCCAACCAGACACAGTGACTCTGGATTCAGGCGCTGGACAGACAGAGGGGTGTCATTTTGGGGCCCATCCAAACTTCAGCATTAGTTTGGAACATTAGATTATATTTTGTGAAGCAGAAGTTTCTTAAAATTTAGCTTAAGAAGGAGTTCTGAATAAAATGTGAAGGGTTGTAACTTTAAATCCTAGTTCTAAAATTCAATGACATTAGGCTCTCAAATTATAAACTCTCTTCTGCTTCTCCATCTGTATTCTTTGTAGTGGAGTATCTGCCACCACTTTATCTAAAAAACATAAAGGCAAACAGTGCAATTGCATGAGAGCCTCTGAGTTCTTAGATGTTATATAAATAATTTCTAAATGACATTACTATTAGTATTCCAGGTTCAAAGTAAGAGGCTACTTGGTCTGAACATAATATTTGCTCTACTTAGACTTGAATTCTGAGAATAAAGAGTTTTACATCTGATTTTGTTGTTCTCTAATCTGGCAATGTGAGGAATGATTAAAGCAGGGGTTTACATGGGGCAGAGTTGGGCAGTGATTTGTGATATGCTCCCAATAGAATTTTTTTTCTTCCCTTTTACTTCCCCAAAGGAAATAAATTGTCAGACTTTGAGAAGGTGGGGTTCTAATAAAATTCTTCCTGCATTTCATCTGTTGTTGCTTCTTGTTCCCACCCTTCCACCCCTGCCAGTACCCACATGTTCATGCAGCAAAGACCAGGATTTCTGGAGATTACTTTCCGAGTTCCTGTCTCACCCAAAACACATATTCAAAACTTCTTCTGGAAAGGTTATCAGAGGCAGTAAAGGATGTAGAGACATTACTATGTAGGAGTAATGGGGCATAAAACCAAATATTTATTCTACCCACTGAGCACCAGCTACATAACTATAGTTTAGGCAAGAGCGCCTCTGTACCTGCCTCTAACGGTGAATGTACCTTCCAGATTTATCAAATATGCCTGGTTTGGAGATTAGTTCCCAGTAGGAGATTCCTTCAATTGAAGAGCACTTTGAATAAGGTTTATTTGATCCTCATCTCATCTTTACTTAAGTCTGGTTAGAAAGTATGAGAATGTATTTTAAATAGAGCCTTCATTCATTTTGATGAGATAAAATGCTATGGTGGTCTTACATTGATGGGAAGATATTTATTTACATCTCTGTACTCTTTCCCTCTGAGAAAAGAATATTTTACAATAAGATTTAATCAGCTCATACAAGGAAGTTAGTTGTTACAATATCACTGCCTTAGTAGGTATTAATTCTTTCAGTTTTATTTCTAGATGACCCAGTTAAGACTTATGTCTTTTCACTTCTGAAGTTTATTACTTGCTCTGCTTCTTAAAGGTTAGCAATACATGGTATTTTTTAAAATTTAATCTTCTAAATGCATTTTTTAAAAATTCAGTACAATAATAAGGAACTGGTTAAAAATTACAAAAATAGAAAAGTATTTAGTCATTAAAATCACATCATCCAAGTATGTTTAAAATGAGAAGAAAATTAGGTGGTGTAAAACATTAAAAAAAACAATTTATGCAAGTTCACACAACTTTATTTAAAAACATGTATATATACATATATATGTTACATATGTATAAATTAGGAAGATAGACACAAAGTGATACAAATAATTGCCTGGTAAGTATATGTGATTATTCTTTTAAATGCCTTGGTATTATATTTTTGCTGTTTAAAATCTGTTGAATAAATATTACTTTTGCAATCAAAATGTGGCATTTTTTGAAAGTCTGAACTAAAGAAAAGTTTTGGGGAGCTTTAAAAAGGCAGATTTCTGCTTCAGCTGTTACAAACTACATACCTTTTGTCTCATGTTTGCTTTAGCCATGAAGCCACATAAAATACACATTAATAGAACTCTAACGTATTAAGTATTAAAATTTTAATTTAAATGTGTACTACATATTGCCTTTTCCACCAATTGTTTACTTAGATATTTTATAATGAAAAATAATGACATGGAGAAAAACCAAAAAAGAATTGGAAAAGAGGGTACAAGTCTGCCAACCATAAAACCAAAATAATTGCTGTGTTTCTGCCTCAGATTTGTCTCTAAATTTTTCTTCTCTTTGTTTATAAGAAAGAACATGTCCTTAGGTGAAACATAGTTTTTGTAGCACTGTGTATTGAAAGAAATATCTCGGGGGGAATCTAACATTGGATTCGATAATCACTGTGTAATTCAATTTATCAACAAATGTGCAATTTGCCATTGCACTTAACAAAATATTTACCTTTATTTAAAGAACAGAGGCATAATGCTAAAATGAATCTTAATGAAGGGAAGTTTTTTGGACACAGGGAACTCTGCTCAATACTCTCTAATGACCTATATGGGAAAAGAATCTAAAAGAGAGTGGATATATGTATATGTATAACTGATTCACTTTGCTGCACACCTGAAATTAACACAACATTGTAAATCAACTTTACTCCAATACAAATTTAAAAAAAAGAAAAAAAATTAAAACCATAGCTGCTTCTATTTTCTTCCAGTTTTGTTTTAAAATTTATGTTTAAACAATACTTATGTGTACAAATAATTGTTCTCCTTTACACTTTACATTTATAATTAATACTATACGATGCGATAAATTTAAAGTGTGTGATTGGCTAAACTGTGTAGTAGGGATGTGCACATTCTAATCCCTGGAACCTGTGAGTATGTTGCTTTATGTGGTAAAAGGAACTTTGCAAATGTGATTGAATTAAGGATTTTCAGATGGGGAGATTAGCCTGGATTATCTGAGTGGGTCCAACGTCATCAAGGATCCTTCTGAGAGGAAGGCAGGAGGACCAGCTGGTAGTAGAGGCTGTGATAGAACAAATATATTTATCTGAGTTTCAGATAACTCCTCTCTAAAATGATAATTGTGAAGATTGAGATAATGCATTTGAAATATTTTGCAAGAGGATGGTGCATGCATGTATAAGCATACAAAATATGTCGGCATTGGGCTTCCCTGGTGGCGCAGTGGTTAAGAGTCCGCCTGCAGATGCAGGGGACATGGGTTCGTGCCTGGTCCGGGAAGATCCCACATGCTGTGGAGCGGCTGGGCCGGTGAGCCATGGCCGCTGAGCCTGCGCGTGCTGAGCCTGCGCGTCCGGAGCCTGTGTTCCGCAATGGGAGAGGCCACAACAGTGAGAGGCCCGATTACGGCAAAAAAAAAAAAAAAAAAAAAATCGGCATCATTTTTTAAGTAAATATTTTTAAAGTACATATTTGTGTTTTATTTTCAACTTTTAAAGTAAATATGTGTATAGAAATAATAAAAAAATATAATCAAAAAAATGTAAATCATGGTTGTCTCTGGATAATAGGATTTAATGTATTTCCCATTCTCATATTTCTTATGTTGAACATCTATATTTTGTGACAAAAAATGTTACTTTAATAAGTACTAAATAAAAAATAAAACTATATTAAAAAAAAAAAGGAGAATGGAGCTGTGTGAGGGAGGGGCTGTGAACCAAGAAATGCGAGTGGCCTCTAGAAGCTAGAAAAGGAAAGGAAAAGGATTCTTCCCTAGATCCTCCAGAAGGGAATGCAGTCCTGCCAGACTTTTATTCGAGCCCCGTTGAGACCTATGATAGGCTTCTGACCTCCAGAAGTATAAGAGAATAAATTTATACTAAGTCACTAAGTTTGTGGTAATTTGTTACAGCAGTAACAGGAAACTAGTACATGTTACCATGTTTTACCTTAATACCAGGTTTTATGATGCATATGTGTATACAGTTTATAAGTAGTTACACTTATATTATATATTATTTTAAATAATTTATTTTAAAATTATTTAAATTTTATTTACAAATTAAAGAAATGTTCACAGTTGAACATCAGTGATCATTATTTCAGTATTATATTTCTTTTGTATAAAACCCCCAAAACTTAATATACTAAGAACAGTCATGGCTAAAGAGGAAGACCAAGCCTTCCTTAAAGAAAAGAGCTAAATGAGGGAGAATAAGTGAAATGCCCCTTCTATCTCCATAAATTGGAATAAAAATGACTTACGTGACATCTTGTTTAACGCAAAACAGTTAACCCTGTTTTTTACAACAACCCAGCGAAGTAGAGAAAGCATTAGTCCAATTTTATATAGGCAAGAGTTACATCATAAGGCTGTTTCATTCTTACTTGTATTGAGCCCTTACTATGTGCCAGATATCATGATAGGTTCTGAGGAAATACTAATAACAACAACAACAATGTGATTCTATTTATTTATCATTTATTGAACACTTACTCTGTACAGGTACAGCTCAAGATTTTATTCATACATTAACTAATTAATCTATAAAACAAACCTAGATAACAGAACAGACATAGTCTGGCCCTGAAAGTAAGCACAATCAATTGTTAAGGAAGAAAGTGTAGACATATCATCAGATACATTTTCCTGCCAAGCAAGTCCCAGGACAGAATTAAAATCACAATTTGGGAATCACAGGGAAGATACAGGTAACCCAGTCTAGGTAGAGATAGAGAAGGTTTTTCTGAGTTAGTTATTCCTGAATGTAATCTTGAAGGCAAAATCTGTCAGTCTCCCTTGGTTAAGCAATATAACAATATCACTAAACACAAAAATCTCATGGCTTAACGCAGCAAAGGCTTAATTCTTTTTTTTTAATTAATTTATTTTACTTTATTTGTTTTTGGCTGCATTGGGTCTTTGTTGCTGTGCGTGGGTTTTCTCTAGTTTTGGTGAGCAGGGGCTACTCTTAGCTGTGGTGCACAGGCTTCTCATTGTGGTGGCTTCTCGTTGTGGAGCACAGGCTCTAGGCGGGCGGGCTCAGTAGTTGTGGTTCCCAAGCTCTAGAGCACAGGCTCTATAGTTGTGGCGCACGGGTTTAGTTGCTCTGCGGCATGTGGGATCTTCTGGGACCAGGGCTCGAACCTGTGTCCCCTGCAGTGGCAGGCAGATTCTTAACCACTGCGCCACCAGGGAAACCCACAAAGGCTTAATTCTTAATTGCACCACAAGGCAAGGTAGATTAGACAACTTTTCACAGTGCCTTTCCTCCCATAGTGACTCAGGGATCACAACTACTTCCAACTTGCAACACCACATCTCTGAGTTCTCTCACATGGCTGGAAGAAAGAGATGGAGAAGGTGCACTGAGTCTTATCTGCCTTGACTGGTAAATAATGCACCTCACCTCCACTCCAGATTACTGATCAGAGTTAGTCCCATAGCCTGACTCATGTGAAAGGGCAAAGAAGAATATTGAACATTTGGTGAACATCACTCCCTGCCATAGTCAGACAAAGAAGATTGAAAGGAAAGGGTTAGCAAAAGTACAGAGGGGAGAAACATCATCATCTGGGCCAGGTGGACTTTGGTTTTCTTGAATGTGATATAAAAGGAAGTGTGTAAATGATAAGAACTTGAAAGAACAGTCATGGCCTAGATCAGGAAAGGCCCCATAGGAGATGTTAAGACTCTTGGGTTTTATCCTATAGGAGAGACAGAGCCACTGAGAAATTGTAGATTTGAACTCTGGGGATTGTGGGCTAAACTTGAAAGGGACAAGGCTGAAAGCAGGAATACCAATTATGAGGTTATCAAATAGGAGAATACTCACCAAAACCTAGATGATATAATAGAGGTAAAGGAACTGTTAGGGGGAGAATTGGCAAGAATATAAATATGGACACCAGGATGAAGAAGTGACAAACAGCTTCCAGATTTCAACTTTGGGTAACTGGTACTATCAATTTAGATAGAGATTATTGGGAAAAGCCTATTTGAAGAGGACAATGGAGTAGTTTATTCCAGACTTTTTAAGGTTCAGTTGCCAGTGGGAAATCCAAGCAGAGTCCACCAGCAGGAGTTTGGATAAAGGTCTAGAGCCAGATCCAAGCTTAAGATGAAGATTTAGGAATCATAAAAGTTTGGATAAAGATGAAACCACAGGAATAGGTGGCTCACAAACAGTGAAAATGAGATGAGCAGTGGCCTTGGAACTCAACCCTGGGAACTACCAGCATGCAAAGTGTGGGGAGAAGAAAGGGTCTCATGAAGATGCAAGAGAAGGTACTGCCAGTTGTGTAAGGAGAAGAAGCCAAGGCAAGTTTCAAGAAGAGTGGGATCGACCATCTTAAGCGGCATAAAGAAATCCAACGGGATAAGGACTGAATTTTGTCATTGAATTTGGGGATTAGAAGCATCCGGTGATAGCCTTACTAGTAAAGAAATTGGCAAGAAAGAGAGATTGCAATGGACCCGGCAAATGGAACATAGTGGATAAACCAGCCATAGGGTAGCCACGTCCCCCGAGAAGTTTAGGGACTTGGTCAGCACCCCATAACCAGAGCATAAGTTCAAGATGGGCAGAACTGAAATGGAGGCCAGGTCATGCAGCTGCTTAATGGCGGGGCAGGATATAGTCATATTCACCAGAATACCTCAAAAATAACTGCAGTCTTTCACCACATTTTCTAATTTACATGAGAGTCTAGATGAGTTGTTGAAGGGAATTTTCCAAGCATATATTCAAACACACACACACAATAAGGCTTGAAGAAGTACAATGTTTAGGTGATTTACTTTAATGGGAACTGAGCAGAGCACAACAAACTAATAATACGCTACTAAATCCAAGTGCATTTTAGACTTTTAGGGAGTACTTAATGGGACCAAGCAGTCTTAGCAAGTTAAATTGAATGGATGTATTTTTAAACAGCATCCTACATGATCATAATTCTATCATGTGATCTTTTTTTCGATAAGCAAGGTGCTGAGCTCATATTTAAGCCTTTGCTTAAAGAAATGAAATACTTAGAGGGACAAAGTTCCCACTGCCTCTTGGGGGTCACCGAATTCTCTGTGGCCCTAAATAAAGGAAAGACCCTGGTTTTCATAGCAGGCTCTTGGAACATAGACAAGCTGTATGGCTCTCACTTGGTGGGGAGTGGAGAGAGATAACGCTGACCATGAAGGCCGGAACCAGATAATGAAGGGCTTTATATATCATGCTAAGGAGTCTGGACTTTATCTTGCCGGTTAGCAGAGAGCTATTAAAGACTTTTAAGTAAGGGATTATCATGATCAGATTTCTACTTTCTGGCAGCTACAGTGTGGAGGAGAACTGAAGGAAGACAAAGACTGGAGGCAGAGAGACCAGTAAGTCCTGCTTATTCTCTTTTTTCCCCTCTGCCTCAAGATTCCCACATACCAAGCCTCCAGATGCATTTTTAGTGTGAACTTGCTTTCCAGGGACGGCCTCCCTGATCTGGGTATTCATTCCCTGACTACTGACAATGCGTGCACGTGTGTGCTCTTGTGCACGCACGCACACACACACACACATATGCACACCCAGAGCATGGTTTTCATTCTGATCCTTCTTGGGCAGCATCAAAACTTCCTGTTGTATCCCGATCACCCGGAAGTCAGATCAAGGAACACCTGGATATATTATATGAATAAAGGACCTCTTGTCTGTTGGGAAGACAAGGAAAGTGCATGGGATTTGGTCAAGAGATGGGGATGGGGCCATATGAATGTATGAAAATTACAGTCAAGCTGCTTAGATGAATTTGCTGGAAAGTGTTTTTATTTTCTATATCTTTACAGAGCATTTCTCATGGAATACCTGGAAAGGTATGCAGAATTCTAAAAGGCAGTAAGAGAAAGAAATTGAAGAAGAGAGGGAATTAAAAATGTATGTCCACACAGTAGACCTTGAACAAGAAGTCTCTAGTGCGGAATCTTGTACACGGATTGCCACAGGTTAGCCATAGAAGAGATGGCTAAGGAAAATGGAAGATCACTTCCTCCAGGAAAAGAAAAGAGTAAATGCAGTAAAATATTTGCCAATAATGCTTCAATGCAAGCAAGTTTAAAGGGAGGAGTAACAGAAATTATCTATGTATCTGGTTCTAATGGTGCAAGTGTTTCTAGGTTATTAACAGCAGGAGAACAACTAAATTACAGACAGTTAATAGCTGTAAGTCTTGGGAGGCAGAAAATAATGTAGCCTGAGTGGATTGCTAAAAGATATTATACTTACAGAAAACTTTAACTAATATCTATGTGGTCTTTAATGTTGGAAGTACCGTCTTTGGAACATTCTTTTTTTTATCCCTTGGAGAACAAAGTAGTATCTGTGGTTTTTTGTCTTCTTCACATTAAAGTACAGGAGAGAAATGGAGATGATCTCATCTAAACAGTAAGGTAGAAAGAGGGCAGGGTCATTTTATATGTTATTGAATCACTAAGACATTCTTGAATATTGCAAATTTGAAATGTGACTGTTAATCACAATGGTGCAATTCATTTCAGAGGAAACTGTGGCTTATGTTGGTGCCACTTTGCACATCTGTGAGAATAAGGAGGTTGTACAGAAACAATTGGTATCAACTGCTCTCTGCCGTCCTGGGAGAAGACACAGGGTCCATTTCTTACCCTGGTGACATCTGTGATGTTGTGAGCAGATTGGGTGTATAGGGGAAGCATGAAATGACAAAAGAGAACATCCAGCACTGAAGCTGCTGGTGGGCATCAAGGTCAGCAGGAAGATGGAGACAAAATGGCAAGAGTAAACTAGATTATGCATAGTGCTGGGATTGAAAGGTCCTCTTTCACTGCTCAAACACTGAAAGCTGGATCAGCTTTGTTTCATGGTGTCAGAGACTGATAACTCTCCTGTTCACATAAAGTAGAGCACTAATCCTCATAGAGGTTGCTTCCACATAGTTTATAAACCCTCTAACCTCAATAGCTGAGAGATGATGGGGATAAGCTGCTAGGTTTCAGAGTGCCAGATCTTTGGACCTGAAACATTTCTTACTTCCTTCCTTTCCTTGTAAGGCCAGGACACTAGGTCTTCCAAGTGTCTGTACTAATTAAATGCAGGTCTAGTATGCCAAAAATGTTTTGAATGTAAAAGATTAACGAGAGAGAAAACTTTTGTGAAAGGAGGGAATTGAGACAAGAGAAGCCCCTCCTGGTTGGCATGGTTTTAAGGGGGAGGTAATCTTGAGGTCTTAAGAACATGAGCAGTGCAATTTTTTTTAAAAGACACTTGGCTCCAATGGAAAGGAATGAACCAACTATTTCAGAGACTAAGACAGCAGCCACCCATGAAGGCTCACCATGATCGTGGGTGACAGATGAGCTGTAAGTGGACTGTCTGAGTAAATGAGGACAAGATTAAGCCATTCTACATTTGCTTCTTCTGGCCGTGTTACCTCTTGTTTTGTTTTAGAGCTCACCATAAGGGGAACCCACTGACCATTTTGACCTTTCCTTCCAGATTTGGCATTTGGAGGAATAAATCAGGATTAGCCCTGCCATTAAGCTTCAGACATGGTGCCTTTAAGACAAAAGTAAGACCATTACTGACAGTTTTAGCACTTGGGACAATATTGCATTGCTCATTTGGAACAGTAAGAATTAATCAGTAGGAGAAACTCAATGTTCCTGTGGGCAACAATGCTCTCCCCCAATATTTTGACTATTACTTGTTCAATCAGCTGAGTGGTGGGAGGTAAGCAAGGAGACAAAGATTTGTGTTTTGGTAACTTGCCAGCACTTACATGTCAGCTAGCCTTCTGAGAAGCAGAAAGATTTTTTTTTTTTTTTTTACAAAAACATTTAGCAGTGGTCAGACTGATGAACATATTTGGAGACACTGAAATGAGGTAATAATAGCAACAATGTTATTTTTACAGCATTGGAAGAAAGGAGGACAAGTACCAGCTGCCAAACTCATTGGTCACATTGATCCCTAATAAATCCTGGGTGAGCCTGCCTAATATTAGTCATAAGAGTTAAGCCTGTGAATCTGTTAGGACTTAAGACACATTACTTTTATTTGGGAGGGTAAGAAAAAAACCTTCTGGCATACGGTAAGGGGAGGGGTAATTTAGTACGCTTTCTTAATGTTTTGAAAAGCAGGACTGAGGCAACATTTGTTTTCTTGGATGAATATCTTCTATTCTCAAGAGAAAATGGCCATCTCTCATAAGAGAAAAAAGGGGGAAGTGCACCTAAGGGAAGAGAAACTTTGGAAAAAATCTTTCTTGTTTCAGAAAAGATTAAAAAACAACAGCAACACATAATATAATTTCCACATACACTGAATTCCCATTTACTGAAGACCAACTAAGGCATCATACTCCCTGTGGAGTCACCTTTCCTTTTCTAATACATTTAGCAATTGCCCTTCACAACTCTAGTAACAGTGCATTCTGCTAATTTCCCTATTTTACAGATGAGAAAACAGCTGTTTACTGTGATCCAACAACTTAATATGGCCAACAAAGACCATATAGCTGGTTAATTGTCAAAGTGGGATTGTGTATCAGGCCTGTTAGACTCAGAGCCCAAGAGCCTAAATGTGAGGCTAAATTATGGAAAATTTCACCTCTTTGGAGGTAGTAGACTTGGTGATCAGGGGCGCAGGAAATGAAGTGGCTCAGATCTGGAATCTTCCAGATCTATGAATTGAGTAGATCTGGAAGATCTATGAAATGGAAGTCATCATTCTTTCATAGAATTTTTGTCAGGGTTAAATTACATAACATAGAAGCAATGTCCAATACACCACAAGTGCTTAGGGGATTTATATGTGCACACTACTATATTTAAAATAGATAACCAGCAAGGACCCACTATATAGCACAGGGAACACTGCTTAATATTCTGTAATAACCTAAATGAGAAGAGAACTTGAAAAAGAATAGATACATGTATATGTATAACTGAATCACTCTGCTGTACACCTAAAACTAACACAACATTGTAAATCAACTCTACTTCAATAGAAAATAAAAATTAAAAAGAAAATAAATATTTAAAGTAGCTGTTTTTTGAATGACAATTATTGGAATATGCTTATTAGTTTTGTTTACTCTTTGACCAGTAATACCCAAACTTGGGGCCTACTCTAGACCAATAGGTCACCTATTTCTGGGAAGAGACCTTAGAATATGAACTCTCATCCATCGTCACTTACGATTCTTAGGATCTGGCTAGTTGGGGACATCATGCTTTGGGATTTTTGTTTCCTCTTCTATACTCCGAACTAACCAGTTACTTAGGTAATTTGTTAAAGGCCACCCCATGCCACTGCTCTCTCTAGATCAGCCCTGCAAAGTACAAACCAATCTTTATTTTCTCCCTGATCTGTAAAGATTAGTGGTGCTGTACCAGTCAGATAAGTGTCAGCTCTGGTTCTCTCTGGCACTGAATTATATGTGGTTCAAAGCACACATTTAGAGGAAAGATTGTCTGAGGCCTTCACAGTGAAATTGCTTTTCTTAAACAGGTCTTGTGTTGACACCCAGAAAGCAAAGTCTCTACAGAGCTTTCCCCCCTCCCCAATCATCTGTCAATCCTTTAAAAATCAATTCAGAATTTACCTATTCCAGAAATTGGTACTAATTGCCCTTGATTCCAACTACTTCCACATTACTCTCAGAATTTCAATTATGAGTCTATAAATATAACTGGCTTTTGGTTACAGGACAAAAGTTCTTGATAATGGCAGTTTAGTATATCTCTTCAACTAAACTCTATAGTCCTTGAAGGCAGGAACCATTTCTGTTGCATATTAAATGTGGGTGAAGATATGGTCCCTGTCCTCAAGGAGCATAATATCCAACTGAAGAAAGATGCTGACCTGCAACTATTAAACAATATTTTCCATGTAATTAGATGCACATTATAGTGCTCTGGCTATTCCATGAACCCAACTGTTGACTAAAATACTACGTTCAGGAATGTCATCAGCTTGCTAAGGAGACTCACACCTGAGTTTCATAGAATGTTTGCTATTTTGGAGGGCCAAGCAAATCACTACAAATGTTTGGAGTAAATCAAAATGATATTTACTTTTATATATAATCTTTTTTTTTTTTTTTTTGCGGTACAAGGGCCTCTCACCGTTGTGGCCTCTCCCGTTGTGGAGCACAGGCTCCGGACACGCAGGCTCAGCGGCCATGGCTCACGGGCCCAGCTACTCCGCGGCATGTGGGATCCTCCCGGACCGGGGCACGAATCCGTGTCCCCTGCATCGGCAGGCGGACTCTCAACGACTGCGCCACCAGGGAAGCCCTATATATAATCTTTATCTAGAACTTCTTCTCAAAGTCCACTCTTTTCTAGTCCATGAGCATATTATTCTCTAGACAAGCATTTTTCAACTGTAGCTTATGGTTTATTACTAGGTCAGGAAATTTATTTAGGGGCCATGACCATCATTTTAAAAACATGAAATAGAATAGACAATGTCATAGACTGTATACTTAATAAAAAAGTGAATTTATGAAAATTGTTTTCTGCACATGTACAGGGTCACAGTGTAAAATGTATTTCTTACTATGACTTGTAATCAAAAAGCATTCGAGGAACAATGCATCTAGTCAGCACCCAGAGAACTGAACAGATATTCTTAGTAAGACTATAGGAAAGCTTGATGTTTGCAACATGTTTTCCCATTGAAGAGAATCACATTATGTTGTGGTAATACTTTCTTTGCTAGGTTTAAATCTAACCATGGAGAACAAAACATCAGTCATGTTACTGATAAAACTCTACTGAAGACCTGGCTTAGATGGATGGCCACATCAGGAAGTGGGCTTCCTAATGCTTCACATCAGAAGTGTTGGAGTTACATGTCACCCAATTGTATGCAGAATTAGATAACTACAGACCTCACTGGGATCAAGCTCCCATAAATCTACCTCATGATGGACTCTCTGCACCAGAGAATCCAAGGTGCTAAGATCAGAAGGCCACTCTCAGGAAATCTTAAAGTGTGACTCACGGGGAAGTCACAAAAAATAATTCCAGCCTCAACCAAGTAGGTAATTCTCAAAAGAATCCCCAGAAGCCATGGGAAACCACCACAGTTGTCTTGAGCCTCCCCACCTGTAATGGCTTGTCCTCCACTTCACATGAATGCCTCTCACTGTCCAAAGTTAAGGGTCTAAAGATCACCCTGGCACTAGTCCTACACCCATGAAAATTTGAAACACAAGCAAATTTCCAGGCCTTTGAAGCCTTATGCAAAACATTTTTCCTAGAAACCAGTACTTGATAAATATCTAGACCTTGTGACAGTTACCAGGAGAAACTCCTGGTGACTTAGTTGCCAATAATTCCAGTACTATGTGGCATTATGGCTTGTTAACATGAAATCAGTTGTGAGCACTCTCCTATTCTGAGCAGAATACAGATATTTATTATATTGTAGGGTGATGTGTAACAGAGAACAAATTTGACTCCATATTGGATCCGTTCCTTTAGTTCTAACCTTTGTGTTCTGTTGCCTGTGCTTAGTCATGCAGGCTCTGCACCTTTTGTAAAAGAATGTTGCCTATAGCCTGAAATATACAGGATAGCACATTTCTCAAGGCTCTGACCTTTAAAGGTGTAACACTTATCCATTAAAAAGTTGCAGAAAAGAAAATAGCATTTGTCTTGTTGGAAGTTTATAGGAGCATTGTGACCAGACCTACATGGACAGCTGCAAGAACAAAGGATTCCAGCACCAAGAAATTTGCAACAACTAGCCATACCCCCTCCCTTTTAGTGTAAAAGGTGCCTGAATTCTAACTTGGGTAAGATGGTTCTTTGGGACACTAGTCCTCTGTCTTCTCAGTCTGCTGGCATTCCGAATAAAGTCACTATTCCTTGCCCCAACATCTTGTTTCTCAATGTATTGGCCTGTCATGTGGCAAGCAGTACAAGCTTGGACTCCATAACAGATGCACCTATGCAAAGTCTCCTCTCTCAGAGAGCAGCTTCTGCAATATCACTCCCTTGTTGCAAAATTTAGAAATTCCCCAAGTCTTCTTTGAGTCACTTTTCCTTTCTGATCATAGTTAAAACCTTATTGTGCACTACCTTTCGACCTCTTTGCATTCCGCACCCCAGAGCTGAGTATACCACCACTTCTGTCTAACCACACAGTCTCCATTCTATTTTTTAAAGTTATTTTTAAGAGAGTTTTAGGTATACAACCAAGTTGAGAGGAAAGTACAGAGATTTCCCATATACACCCTGTCCTCACACATTCATAGCCTCTCCATTATCAACATCACTCACTAGAATGGTACATTTTTTTTTTTTTAACCAACAATGATCCTACATTGACACATCAGAATCATCCAAAGTCCACAGTTCCCCTTAGGATTCACTCTTGGTGTTATACATTCTATGGGTTTGGACAAAAGTATAATGACATATATCCATCATTAAATATCATAGAAAGTATTTTCACTGCCCTATCATTCTATCTTTATGAGCTAGCATTTCTTACTGCTGCTGATAATGGAACTAAGGCCCATGAATTCTGTCTTCTAGATTTCATTAGTTTTGCTTCACCTGAAGAATCACCTCCAGCAGACTGCTGAAATGTTGGAGTTTTGAGTGTCTGTGCCCCTCAAGGCCCAGTCAAGCCCAGTACTTTTGCCATGTTTCCTTCCCTAGAACCTGAATTTTCCTGAGCTCTTTATCTCATCAGGTCTTGAATAACTCAGGAACTTTAATGTCAACAAAAATATTTTCTTCTGCCATAACATTTTTTCGGGAGCAGTGGAACATGTCTCTTGCATTCTCTTTATCCTCATCCTCATTTTAGGGAGACTCAGTTGTGTTTTTACAATTAACTTACATTGCTCCTTTCTTTCTCTGACACATAAAAAGCTCACTCTGTTTGCTGGATCTTCCAATCTTCTTTTTAGATATTTATTTTTCTAACATTCTCCTCTCGGTTTAGCCTGGATCCATAACTACCTGCATACCTATCCTTTATGAAGCGTGAATTCAATGAACTGAGAGTCTTCCAAAAGTATATATCTTTCAAACAAATGTGTCTACTTCCTCCACCCCATCGCCACATTGAATAGTCCTACTCGGGAAGCATTCTCTCATCAGATGACCATCGAACTTAGCACTGAACTTCAATATAAGACATAGTAAATTATAGTGCTCAAGAGTCCAGATTCTGGAGCTAAATGACATGAGTTTGAATTTAAGCTATTTTATTTCTTAGCTATATATATCTTTGGGCAAATCCTTTAAGTTACTTTGCCTCAGTTTTCTTATATGTAAAATGGGATCATTAACGTTCCCTCCCTTATGAGATTATTATAAATATTAAATAAACTCATAGGTAAATTTCTGAGATTAGTTCATGATACATAGCAGGAGGTATTATGTGTTATCTTCCCTGAAACTTCTCTTATTCATACATTTCCCAGGCATTTTACCTCAAGAGAGAGGTGATCACTGGTGCACCTACTAATTCCTTAAACATGATTCTCTAGTCCGTTCTTCTGATATATATCTAACTTTTATAAAGTTGCTAGTTTACATTTGATTCAAGCCTTAAGGGAGCAACTATTGGTGGTTTTAAGGGTATGCTTCTCCCTGGTTTTCTGGATCCAGGCTCCTTCTGAGAAAATCATTCCAGTGAGCTTCTGGAGATCTTGCTGCCCTTCCTCTGGTTGTTTACTTTGAACCCCAATCACCCTTTCTGATCAAGTAACAACTAGAATACTCTTACCTAATCCTATCTATAAGGACACTAAACCTGGGTGTATCACCTCTCCCCTTTCTTATTTGTCCAGACTGACCTCCAAGGTATTGTTTTTCTGCTTATTTTGGTCTACCCTCTTTTGTAAGAACTTAACCTTGCTCCTAAGAAAATCTCTGTCTTCCTCTTAACCAAATGTTCTTTATTTCTCTTTCATTTTCCCAAAGATCATGTTTTGATAGCTTTTAAAATCCAATCCAATTCTTCTTTGTTACCAGAACAAACCCGGTTCTTGAAGACAGAGTATTCCTAGCACAGACTTTTCTATTTGCCTTCTTAACTTTTGGGTTTGAATAAATTTCATTAGGTGGCTTCTCTACCTCAAGCAAAGATGGTCTATCCCTTACTTAATAAGGGTTCCTCTACTGGGGGCTATTCATTGATGTAATCACTATCCCTCTGAGTCTGAATCTAGTTACCTGAAGACAAGGGGTTTGGCAGAGCTCTTTTGAGACAAACCATGTGATGCAAGGTGTGAGCCTTCCACACTTCACCCCTTGACAACTGAAATGCAGATCAGGAAAGACTATACCTGGTATGAAGCTCTGTTGCTCAAGCAGAACTTAATTGTTCTGAAATCTAAAGCCCTAGCTTGAAGGCCTTGTTGGGAAAAAAAAAAAAAAATACAATAAAGCTAAAATCTTTCCATACAACCTGTGCCTAAAGAGCCCGCACAATGATATATTACAGAAATAATCTCTTTTTCTATGATATTCTAATCCTTTTCTGGGTCTCATCTGCAATACAAGGCCAAGCTGTCCCTGTGTAATTTGTGGGCAGCAGCAACAACATGTACATGAAAGCCTGACGGCCAGCTCGCTGGGGTCTGTCCCAGCTAATAACCAGTTGTCCCACTGGAAAAACAGCACAGATATGCTGCCTCCAAAATACCAGGATACAATTCTAGAAAACCTGGATCTACAAAGCACTAAATAAATAAATCTTCAGGCTGCACCATCAGAAGCAAAGATAACCACGTTTCATTTTGGTACCTAAATATCAGTCCTTGTATCCTTCTTTCAAAGTTAATAGACTGTGCATCACTCCTTTGGTCTCTTGAAACACTCAGATAATAACACTCTGTAGCCATAGGAAGCAGATGAAGATCAAAATATTTCTTACTGATAAAAGCTAAGCTGGAGGCTATGGCCTCAGTGTACATTTTCCTAATTCTTCACTCCATAATTACACCCAGTCATATGGTCACAGTGAGCTGGGCCACCACAAGACACCCCTGTATGAGCCTTCTGACCATGAAGCTTAGCACCCAGAGGATAGAGATCAGAACATAGACTTTCCATAGGCAGGCAGCTTCAAAAAGAGAACCTGGAATTATTGCCTGTTCTTCTTCTAAGTTGCTGGTCAGAAAATCCCATGAGAAGGCATAAGTCAGTGAGGGAGTGGGACCAACCACGTGCATGAGTCTACATGAGATGTTCCCTCATGGGGACATGAGGCCAGGCTAACACTTCAGATTTGGATTTTAAATAATTGTCTTAATATTAAAAGACCAGGAGTCTGGCTGGATAGGGAATTGTTCACCAAATCCCAAAGACTTTTCTAATATTCTGCCCCAGTAATTAAATGTAAATAATGTAGTGAAAGGCAGGTTAACCATTTATTTTACACTGCAATGTTTCTAGGTTGGACAATAAATCACATTAACCATCTAGGGCTAATGCTGATTAATTTTTTTCTTGCCCACCTGTAAGACTTTATAAACTAGAGTGTTTTTAATTCAAGTTAGAAAACAGATTCATGGGACTTTTCCAAAATAGCTTTTCCAGAATATTTTAGTAAGAGTTCAACTCATATGTTAACATATTTTAAATGTTTTTGAAAGTGCTCTGAAAACTGTAAGATATTGCATAAAATATGATGTTGTTTTCAGTAAGTTTAGAGTTTTACACGGTGTCTTTTTTCTAATAAACCATATCTATTTCTAAACGTGGATTAATTTTTGTCTCATCTACTGAACTATTCACTGTCCTGGTCAGAGATTGAACCTGATTAGGTTGATGGGATACACTTTCTAAAAATTCTTAGAACACAAATGGGAACCTCTGCTTTTTTGAAATAAGAAACATCAATAATCCCAACTACCTAATGCAATTACTATTGTCATTTTTTGAACTTTCCCTTTAGACTCTCCCTCTATTATGTCATTTCTCAATAAAACAAATTAGTCTTAGGTACTTTTCATATAAGAGTATTTATTTCTCAGCTGTAACCATTATAAAATCTGTGTTAGAGTTGTATACAAGCCGATTCCAAAATATCTTCCACTTACTCATGGCTGATAGGATCACATATGACTGGTGTTTCTCTTTTTCTATGGAGAAAGTTCTCTTTGTTCAGGCTGTCACGTGAATTACTTGGGCTCCTTGGGGACTGTTAGATGCTGGTGGTGATTAATGGGAAGTTAAAACCCGTCCCATGACACCTCTTTCATCTTCTTCATGGGAGAGTGTTTGAAAAGGTACATAAACATCCCTACCAAGTAGGAGTCACTCCCAACAATACCATTATCTGACATTGAACCTTACAATTTATAAACTTAGGTCAAAACATTATGTGTAATTTCATTTGTGCCATAAAATTATTCTTGAATAAATAAAAATGACTTTAGCTTGAAGATTTCCTTTAAGTGAAATTTTGGGTAAATAGAATGCATCCAAATTCTCTTAATCATCTTTATGTGCCCAGACCAGATTACTTTTTCCTGGGGCCTTCATTATAAGACAAGTCACAAATAAGGTGATCTTGTTAAAAGAGACTGGGGTCTGCTCACAGGCACATGTACATTCAAAATGAAAATATCTAAAATAAAACTTCTGGGTTCCCTGCTGTTATCAGAGGAATCTCAGAGGTGTCTGTAAGCCAAATAATAACGAAGGGGGGAGCAGTGAGAGTGAGAGAGGGAGAGAATAACAAAAACAGTTTTCTACTTTTACGAGGTTAGCAGGTGCTAATCACTCAAGTCCCCAGGAAGCCCTCTTTTCCCTCCACAAGAGTTTGCAAAATAGCTTTCGTGTACATTTTACCCCTTCTACTGTAACCAGACCCTGCATCACTCTCACTTTTCTGTGAAGTGATTGACTGATGCTGCCATGCTGGTCTACCTCACCCACTGTTGGAATCAGTGATCATTCTGGTCCTGTTGGCAGGCCCAGGACAGGACCGTGCTATGACAGGTATAATATAGAAATAATGTAGACCCTAGCGTAAATAATTAAATTTGTATTTTGAGCACAGTTTACCAGTGACATCATTTATCAATATCACTAGAATTCTTCAATGAAATTACAGCTTTATATGTAGAATTTAGATGTCTACCATCCACGGCAGTACATGAAGGATGTTTCTATGAAACATAGGTACCAGATTCATTAACATCAAGGGGCAGGTCTTTTTATGGGGGGAGGTATAGTTGATTTACAATGTTGTGTTAATCTCTGCTCTACAGTAAAATGAGTCAGTTAGACATACATATACATATTTTTTATATTATTTTCCATTATGATTTATCACAAGATATTAAATATAGTTCCCTGTGCAATACAGTCAGGTCTTGTTGTTTATCCATTCTCTATATAAAAGGCTGCATCTGCTAATCCCGAACTCCCAGTACATCCCTCCCCCACTCCCTTTTCCCCTTGGCAACCACAAGTCTGTTCTATATGTCTGTGAGTCTGTTTCTGTTTCATAGATAAATTCATTTGTGTCATATTTTAGATTCCACATGTAAGTGATATCCTATGGTATTTGTCTTTCTCTTTCTGACTTAGTTTGATAATCTCTAATTCCATCCATGTTGCTGCAAATGGAATAATTTTGTTCCTTTTTATGGCTGAGTCGTATTCCATTGTGTGTGTGTGTGTGTGTGTGTGTGTGTGTGTGTGTGTGTGTATATATATATATATCACATCTTCTTTATCCATTCATCTGTAGATGGACATTTAGGTTGTTTTCATGTCTTGGCTATTGTGAATAGTGCTGCTATGAACATAGGGATGCATGTATCTTTTTGAATTATAGTTTTGTCCTGATATATGCCCAGGAGTGGGATTGCTGGATCATATGGCAACTTTATTTTTAGTATTTTGAGGGACCTCCATACTGTTTTCCATAGTGACTGCACCAACTTACATTCTCAAGGGGCAGGTCTTGATTCAAATAACTGAGCCTCTATTCTCTTCTCCTTCTGCGAAACTGAACCCATTCATGGATTACTTTCTAGACTCAATGAATATAACCCTAGTTGTATTGTGCCTTTTGGAGAGAAGTTCAGAGAACAAAAATCAAGGTTAAAAATGTGAAGAGGCCAACTGTTGGGCAAGTTTAAATTAGTGAATAGAGAAACAAACTGACGTCAGTTTCCATATATCAGGAGCTCTTACTTGTATCAGTTTAAATAAACATGATGTGTTTTTAATTAAAAAAAAAGTAAATTTGGGGGGAAAATGTCAAAGGAAATCTTTGTTTTCTCTTAACTGATATTTTAATGTAAGTAAATTATACGAATGTAATATAAATAATTCCAGAATATAACTATTTCAAAATGGTCTTGATATCATGTCTTATAAGAAAAAAAAAAGAAAAAGAGGTTTGAAAACAACTCTTCCAAATAGAGTTGAGGGATAGAGTATATGCTTGTCAGTTTTTAACCAAGGTTTATAAATCTGAGATGCCCATCCATAGATTACCTCAGTAGAAACTGATCTTAGAAAAATGCAAAAGTCATCCACACTCTTTTAATCTATATTCTTTTCTCTTCATTTATTCCTTTGTCTCTTGATTTCCAATAAAAGAGTACCCTAGACCTATCTCGTGCAGGGAAAAACAACATATGTTTATAAAGAGTTAATAGAACAAATTAAATTGCTATAACATATACTACTGTCTCAAACTTTCTGGAGGATTATTTAACATCAAAAATTTTAAAAGTATGCCCCTACTTTACTTCTCAGAAATTCTACTTCTAGAGATCTATCTCAAAGTTGAGACGCATTAAATGTTGGTTACTGCAGTATTCTTTATAAAAAACAAAAATTGGGAACAATGTAAATGTCTGACAAATCAAACCCATCAATGTAAATTTGTTGTCCTGAATGATTGTTCCAAAAATGTAGAAAAACACGTAATGACATAAGGAAATCTTTGTAATATATTGTGATGAAAAGCAGATTAAAAACAGTTTGTACAGTATGATCTTATCTCAGTCTGTTTGGGCTGCTATAACAAAATACCATAGATTGGGTGACTAAAACAACAAACATTTATTTCTCACAGTTCTGGAGGCTGGGAAATTCAAGATCAAGGCACCAGCAGATTCAGTGTCTGATGAGGAACTCTTTACTTGTTCACAAACAAGCTGTCTTCTCCCTGTGCCCTCGCATGTCAGAAGGATGAGAGAGCTCTCTGGGGTCTTTTTTGTAAGGGCACAAATTTCATTCATAACATCTCCACCCTCATGACTAATCACTTCCCAAAGGCCCATCTCCAAATATTATCATACTGGGAATTAGATTTCAACATATGACTTTGGGGAGAAAATTCAATTTTACAAAAGAAACTATATACTTAATATAAAATTTTATATTCATGGAAAGAACTTCAGAAAAAATTGTCTTTAAGTTTAGAGATTATGAGTAATTATATAATAACAATAGTAATTTAGTGAACAGTGTTCTCTGTACCAGGCGCTCTTCTAAGTGCTTTACATGCACTGTTTAATTTAATTTAATTCTCACAACAACCGGAAAGATGGGCATTATTGTCCCACTTAGAAGATGAAGAAACTGAAGTCCACAGAAATTAAGAGGTTTGATCAAACTAACAATGACAGACAGAGGCTTGAGCCCTGGCAGTCTAAGCAGAGAACACATTTTAAATTACTATACTATAAAAACATCCCAATTTTTATTCATTTATGTTTTATATCTTTGTCCAAATTTTCTAGAGTAAACATGCATTATTTTATAACCAGGAAAAATATCTAATAAATATTGTTTTAAAATCATGTTAGGCATTGTAAGGAAAAAGAAAAAACTCCTAAGTAAGTGTAGAATAATATTTCTATTTCAAGAAATAGATCTTCTGAAACTAAATTGATGGATTAGAGTCTCCTTTAATTTGCTTTTGGGATGCAATAAAACCATGTAACTGATGAAATAACAAATGACAACATTTCTGCCTTACTAATCACCTTTTTTTTAATATAGATGATCAACCTATCCAAGAAACATGATATTTCCATAATATGACTGTGTCTGTGCTTGCTTCCAATTTTCCCCCTTCATTTCTCCTTTCTAAAGAAGTGTAAACATCTCACGTAGACATATGACAACTTGTTCTCCTTATAAGTAAGGAGAGAACAGAGTACAGAAAATGATACCATTGTGGAATTAAGCGTATCATCCTTCTTTCAAAAGGAATTGGTCACAATTTGCTTTGTTGGAACGATCTGTCCCTTGTTACCAATTTATATTGCTCTGTGGGACTGTGTTAGAAAAACATTATTATTATTAGCAGTAGTGATACTTGGCAGCCATTCAGCACATTTCATCAAAGACTCTAAGAGCTTAGCCATCCATCAAACTTGCCTTGGTGTGCTCCTGGGAGGAGGTGGTATTATTTCTGTTTAAAAACAGAGGTTAAGTGACTTGCCCAAGGCCTTGAAGCTAGTGAGATTCAGAGTTGGGAATTAAACCCTGGAGACTTGACATCCAGCATCCCACTCTCCTTCCTGGAACACATTCCCTCTGCCTGTCTGAAAGATGTAGGGATAAATAAAGCATTTAATAGAAAAATGGCCTGCTCCCCAGCATGTGTTTTTATGTTCAAGCTCTTCTGCCATTAAATTGAAAAAGCACAAGTACTTTCATTCAGAACGTGAGCTGGTACCTTTCAGTTTTGGCACTTGTTTCATTCATTCCTTCACCAAATATTTATTTAGCACTACCACACGTTAGACAACAATTTAGTTTTTGTGAGCAACACATTCATGACCTGCAGGGAGTTTTCAGTCTAGTAGGAAATAAAGACGAACAGATCATTATAATAATGAGTGATGTTGGTTAGTGTTTATTACTGTATCATAGTCCACACTTGAAATGTAGATCCTTCCTCTTTTGCTGTATATTATAGATTTCAATGAGGCAACATCTGTGTCACAGCAATTTAAAGCCATATGTAGTATATACACGTGTGTAAAGCATATTTCGTTCTTTGATTTTAAGTAAAGTATAAATAGATGATAATAATTCATTATCATTTTTTAGACGTTGGTAGCGAATAGCTACTAAGACACGTTAGAGTTAGAACATGACTCCTGAGAGGCAAAATTCTTTTTTGGTATTTCCTTTTGCTGTAATAAAAAAACATTACCAGATTTAAAAATCTGTTGTTGGATTTGAGCTAAATACTTCCTCTCAGAAGAAGCAGTTGCATGTAGTATTCCTGATAACTAATCCATACATTTTTATTGTAGCCTCCTAAGTGTCTGGCACTGAGCTATGTGCAGTGACATGTACAAGAGGCTGAGAATCAGACCCTGCCCTTCAGATGCTTATATTTATAAAGGGTGAGTATATAGACTAGGTAGAATTCTATGTTTCAAAATTTGTCACTTAACTTTTAAATTCTCTTTAAAGAAATAAAATTCCACTAAATCCTAAGAATGAGGAGTTTCCATGTTCCTATCTGTAGCAACCATCATTTTCCTACTACCTACAACCAACTGGAATGTTTGAATAGTAAGGAGTTGTACACAGAAGCAGAGACTCCCAAGTTAAAGTTTCAAAACTATGGTGGTATTTCATTTACTCTCTCCAAGCTGTTATTTCTGCCACAGTAAAATGAATATAGTAAAAATAACTGTTTAACATATCTCTGATGTTTGAAGGATCAAATGGGATCTTACACGTAAAAACTCGCCGGTAAACTGTGAATATTATAAAAAGTAAGTAATTATAATCTCCTTTGGGGAAATAAAATGGTTGGAGTACATATAGTCCCTTTGGGGAGGATATTCCTTGCTTGATATGTATAATAATAATAGTAATAATAACATAATTCTTATCATTTTACCCATATCTAAACAGATGAGGGCAGCAGCACCCTGTAAACTCAATGTTATTTCTTAAAAAAAATTGCTTTAAAAGTCAAACTATGAGTACCTGTGTCTAAATGCAAAAGCTACACATATACTGATTTATAGAACATGCAAATCTCAGTCACAGTAGAATATCTATTCATGATAAAGATGCACAGCAAACTGGAAATAGAATATAACTTCCTTAATCTGAAAAAGACCTCTACAAAAAATGTACAGCTAACATACTTAATGTTTTCTCCCTAAAATTAGGAATGAGATAAGGCTGTTCCTTCCCATCATTTAGCTTAGACATTGTAGTAGAGTCCTGGCCAATGCAATAAAGTAAGAAAAAATGTTAAAAAAACTGAAAAGGATAAATGTTAACTATCTATATTTGAAGATGGCATAATTTCCTATGTAGAATATCATAAGGAATCTATACACACACAGACACAGACACACGCAACTAATAGTATTAATCAGATACAAGGTCAATTTATAAAAATCATATTATTCCTATACATTAGCAACAGGAAAACAAAAATTAGAAAATTAAAAAAAAACTTACTACTTAGAATCTAAACCAATTAGCATTTAGGAATAAATTTTAGATTTCTATACTAAAAGCTACAAAATATTGCTGAGAAAAATGAAAGGGTGTCCAAATAAATAGAAAGACACATCATGTTCATAGCATAGAAAACTCAATACCATTAAGATGTCCATTCTTCCCCAATAGATAAATAAATCCAAAACAGTCTGTCAAAATTGCATCAGACCTTTTAGTAGGAATTAGGAAACTGTGTCTAAAGTTATGTGGAAATGCAGAAGACCTAGAATAGTCAAAACAATTTTGACAACAAAGTTGGATTACTCATACTTCTTGAATTCAAAGTTTACATTAAAGCTACAATAATCAAGACTGTAATATTTGCATAAAGACAAAGACATTCATAAAACAATGAAATAAAAGAATCTCAAGATAGTCAAGTCAGTTTATATAGTTGATAAATTATGACAAAGGTGTTCACTTCAAAGAGAAAAGCACAAACTTAAAAGAAAGGCATTGGAACAACTGATTATCCATATGGAAGAAAATGAACTTTGATCTTTGTCTTGTATCTTATGCCAAAATTAATTAGAAATGGATCATAGTTAAACATAAAACTATACAACTTACAGAAAGAAACATGGGAGAAAATCTTTGCAACTTTGGGATTGGCAAAGGTTTCTTTTGTACTAACCACAAAAGAAAAAGGGAAAAACATGATAAATTGAACTTCATCAAATTAAAACTTGTACTCTTCAAAATAGTGTGTGTGTGACTATTTTTTGATTGGTTGGTGGTGAGGTAACAGGGCAGTGCTCCAAGAATCTTGTGCTCAGCCTGAAGTTACCATCCTCCACCTGGGTGGGGCCTTTACTTCCTGTTGAAGAACTCAAAGATATATTGTTATTACATATCCCTTGATGAGGAACTGGGACTCTGCTTTATCATGGCACTATTGTTTCTTGATTGCTCCTCCTTTGTTTCTGCAGTCCCTCACTTCCCAATTAGTAACTGTTTGAAATGGCCCTTTGGAACTCAAGGAAGGTCTGGGAGGCCGAAGCTTTTTTCCTACAAACAAGAAACAGGGACACAGAAAGTCTTCTGCACCCAGGAGGGCCCCACAGGGTCCTGCTCGATTTCACAATGAAATGTCCTCATTTGTACTGTCTTTAGCTGTTCTCGCTTTCACAGGTCACTGCTGAATTGCCTTTATTTCTGACTGTGAGACTTCCTCAGCTATTACTCCCAGCTGTAGCCCCTCACTCTTCCCCTGGTATAAAAAACTCAGCATGACAACCTGTAGGCTTTACCATCTTCAAGATATTCTTCAGCCACATTGGAATTATTCTACTGCTCTTCCATAATACTAAGGCCTGGTCAATTATGCCAGGCTATTTTGAGTTCATATGCATAGACCTGTAGTAGCTAGATGGGTCAATGGATAATCTACCTGAGGTAGGTGTGTAATGGAGACTGTCATGACCTTCAGAACACTTGTTGCTTGTTGGAAGATGGTACCATTATTCCATTGCAGTGGATTGCTTCTGTGCGCAAAATGTGGACCAATGTTCACAGATCTTCTGGGTTTTCAAGAAAGTGGAAATAAGGTTTTATGTGAAATTTCCCAACAGTAGGCCATATGTAGCCTGTGGACAGCTATATTAGTTTTCGTTTGTGGTTTTAACAAATTATCACAAACTCAGTTGCTTAAAACAATACAAATTTATTATCTTACAGTTCAGTAGGTCAGAAGTCTGACATGGATCTTTCTGGACAAAAATCAATGTGCTAGCAGGCTGTGTTCCTTTCTTAAGGCTCTTGGGAAAATGTTCTTTCCTTGCTTTTTTCAGCTTCTAGAAATCACCCACATTCCTTGGCTCATGGGCCCCTTCCTCTATCTTCAAAGCCAGCAATGTCATGTTTCTCTGGCCCATTCTCTGTTGTCACAGGCCTCTCTGACCACAACTGTGAAAGGTTAACCACTTTTAAGGATTTGTGTGATTAGAACGGACCCATGTCCAGGATAATCTCCCCATTTCAAGCCCCTTAACTTTAATCACACCTGGAAATTCCCTTTTGCCGTGTAAGTTAACATAACAGATTCCAGGGATCAGGATTATGGATACCTTTAGGGAGTCTTTATTCTACCTATAAATGGGCCAGTTGTAACCTCTGGCCTAGATATTCTATGAAGTAATCTCTAGTCTAGGATTCTTTCTACTCCCTAGTAAAGGGCTATGGGCCTCTTCTGCTTTCTGTGTCCTGGATTTACCAAGGTGCTGTCAAACCTGTCCAAGGGAAGGTTTATGGGATTCCCCCAGACCTTCTCAGAAACCTGCAGGCACTCAGGGAAGGTCCTTGCTGCCTTTTTTTTTGTACCAGGGCAAGATCTGGTCTCAGGGAGCAGAGGGAAAGTTTTACTCTGGTCTCATCTAAGTGTGGTAAATGCTTAGCAACCTCAGGGCTAGGCTTTTGAAAGTTTGTTTCAAAACCAGTTTGTTTTTGCCTTGAGGCTCTGAGAGCTAAAGGGCAGCAGTGGTTTGACTGTCCTAAAGAAAGGAAGATCATCAGGTTACAGGAAATACTGCAGAGAGGGACTAGTTAAAATTCTACTATTTTATAAATTAGTTTTATTTTGCCAGTATTTTCTTAAGTGAGAGATCTGTGTGTGCTCAAGCAGACCACACTTAACTATTGCCCATGAGATTGAAAAAAAGAACAATTAGCAAGCAGTGCTTTAAATTTCCATTATTTCCAAGCAACTTAATGCCCACCGACAGACGAATGGATAAAGAAGATGTGGTGCATATATACAATGGAATATTACTCAGTCACAAAAAGGAACAAAATTAGGTCATTTTTAGAGTTGTGGGTGGACCTAGAGACTGTCATACAGAGTGAAGTAAGTCAGAAAGAGAAAAACAAATATCGTAGATTAACGCATATATGTGGAATCTAGAAAAATGGTACAGATGAACCAGTTTGCAAGGCAGAAATAGAGAGACAGATGTAGAGAGCAAAACGTATGGACACCAAGGGGGGGAAAGTTGGGGGGGGATGGTGTGGGATGAATTAGGAGATTGGGATTGACATATTTACACTAATATGTATAAAACAGGTAACTAATAATGTACTGTATAAAAATAATAAATAAATAAAATAAAGTTCTATTATTTCAATTGAAAAAGTTGTAGTTGACATCCAGTTTTCCATTCTGCCTTGAATAAAATGTTTAATGATATGAGCATTTCAATAATATGTGAAATGTATTTTCCCATAACTTATGCTATTATGTTAAGCTTACAGTCTTATATAGACTAATAATTTCATCACCTTCACTCCATAAAATAAGAAGATTTTAAATAAATTAATAATATAACTTCTATATTTCCCTTTAAAATTTGAAGATCTATTTGCTGGACTTTCTAATTTCCAGTTTGCTGAAAGTCAATCTGACTACAACCACTACTTTTAGGATAGTTAGTGATTAGAAAAGAAGATTCATCATTTTATTTCAAATGCAGTTACCTATGAGTATATGAAAAAGCATTCAATGTCATGAATAACCAAAAGATGCAAATTAGAATACAGGACATTTTTTCACTTGATAGAGAGTTTTCAAAAGATAATGAAATCTGTCTTGTCAATTTTGTAAAACAAATTAGGAAATTATTTTGGATGTCATTATGACAATAAATGTTATAAAATTTTAAAAAGTATGTATTGGTTAGAGTTTCAAGTAGCTTCCAAAACACATAATAGCTCCCACACAGTGGAGGTTTATTTCTTGTACATGGTGCAGTGTTGGAGCAGTAAACATGTGAGCAGAGACCCTCTCTACAGTCACTGGGACACCCAAGCTAACAGAAGTTCCACCACCTTTAATATGTGACTTCCAACCTTGTCCTGGGGATCGTTGTCATTCCAAACAACCGAAAAGGGAAGAGAGTATGGAGAAGTATGCATAAGCGGTTTATATGGGTCATTATTGCACTATCATTGGTTGAACCTCAGACTCATGGTCACATTAAGAGCAGTGGAAGGAGGGAAAGGCAGTCTGGCTGCATCTAGGAGGAAGAGGAGACCATGGATTCTGGTGAATAAATCAAATTCTCTGCTACAGTATGGATTATATTTGATCCAGCATTTCTACATTTATCCTAAGAAAAGGTAAGGTTTGTACCCAAAGATTGAGCTACAAAAATGTTTATTAAAGGAATGTTTATGATGTTGAACAATCGGATACTATTTGAATGTTCAGAAATAATTTGTGTACTGATTCAAAATACGTGATGATGTGCATATATATATCCATATATATGAGAAAAATAACTATGACTATGGTACAAGAACAACTATAGTAACAAATGATGCTCTAGATAAATATTTATTCACTCAGAAAAATATGTATGGCATATCATTAATTTTAAAGTGCTGATTATGAATAGTACGTAGAGTTTGAACAATTTTCATCATAACAGCATATACTGATGGGTGGAAAATATCCTGGAATGATATTGACCAAAGCTATCATAGTAGTTACATCTAGATGGTGGGGTCATAGGTGTTTTGATTTCCTTTCCTTTGTGTATTTGTTTCTTTTTTTCTAATTTCCCTAAAATTACCTTATATTTATTTTGTGGGGTTTTTTTAAAATAAAAATTACAGTCAACTGTATTGCACATCTTGCAATACAAAAGTTATCTCTTTCTATGGGTTATTTAAATCATTACTTAGATTTCTTTTGGAGAGTTACATAGACCACTTGAACCTGAGAATTCTATTTGTAGCTGGATACCTGTTCCCAGTCACTCTGCATTTGAGCACTACCTTGAACTATGTAAATAACTCTTCCATGTGGCAGGGGCTACATCCTCAAGATTATCTTTTTGTACAGTGGATTAAAGTACTTAAAAGTTCTTTTCAGTTGGGCTAACTTGCTCATAGCATCCAAAACAGAGTGTGTCTGCTGTAAGTAGCTGAAATGATTAGAAATCTCTCAGATTATCACCCATCCTTTGTTTTTCAAAGCAGTATTGTACAACATAGTATGCCAAGAACCAAGGACACACTGGGAATGCTGTTCATGAAAGAATGAGACACTTCACTGTGACTGCTTGCTCCCAGGTACTCACAAACTTTCTTTAATCTGGAACATAGCTAATTTTATAGTAAATTCTCAGCTAAATGCTTGTTGGCTCATTATTGAAGTGTCCCAGCATTTAATTTTGACTGTCTGTAAGCAAGGTGGTTTGTCAAGAGGTCTCATTTGGTAAATCAGAGCAGAGTCCTTACTTAATTTTTTCAATTGCTTCCTTAGATAAACTGCTCTACAGCACAAATACATATTTATAACTGAAAATATTAGGAATTTAAGAATCATAAGCATAGGATAGCAATAGGCACAGCAGCTTAAATAGCCATTGAGGATCTATTAATATTAAATCAGTCTCCTATCTGAAAAGAACAGTTCTCTGCTGAGTTATAAAGATCAGTAAGATGGGGCTTTGAGGAGGTGGTGTTCTTGGTAAATCTATGGGGCTTCAGGTTGCCCTCTGCACAAGGGCTCATGGCTAAGGGGCCGAGGGGGGGCTGAAATCCAGACTTCATCGGCTTCTCCAAGCTATATGCATCCTGTGTGAGGCTGTGTCTATCTCGGCACTTGAAGGAGATTAGCACAAACGTTCTATTTTGTCTCTGCTGTCCCAGCCATTATTTAAGTCTGAAGCTGTAATACACCTTATTAAGCTTCTTTTACAGTTAGAATCAAAACATTTTTTTTATTACAGTACTGAAGGTTAAGATTAACATGAACCACTTATTGACTTAACCAGGGTCTTTCTTCCTTCCTTCCTCCCTTCCTTCCTTCTTTCCTTCCTTCCTTCCTTCCTCCCTTCCTTCCTTCCTTCCTTCCTTCCTTCCTTCCTTCCTTCCTTTCTTCCTTCCTTCCTTCCTTCCTTCCTCCCTTCCCCATCTTCTTATTATATGCCAGGCATTACACTAGACTTCAGAGATTAAAAAATGAACATCAGAGACCCTGCCTTCAAGGAATTTACAATCTGGTGGTGGCATCATTTGAAAAAATGACAATTACCAGATAGTGGAAGTGTGGGCAAGGCTCGCTCATGAAAAATTGCCGTGGCCTCAGCTTGCTTCACAATGTCTAGGTGATCAGTAAAGTTCTCTGGGTCAAGCACAGGGCATGATCCTCACTGAGTTGTAAGGTTTTTGGAGCACAGTTGTTAGTAAGAAAACCCCCAGGTTTAAACATTCTCTAAATAATGTCCCCAGCCCCCTTCTCAGCCCTTTACCCTCAAGATTCTCACCTCTGTTTTATTTAGCTTGAAATTCAGCCAGTCAGCTTTCATGTGAGTCCTTAGCTCAGCCAGGCACTGAGTAAGCTCTAAAGCTACACTGTCAGAATAGATGAAAAGAAGATGTAGTACAGAGTATCATCAGGGTACCGATGATATTCCAATATTTGCATTAAGTAACCATAAACATTTTTCATCAGATTTCAAAAATTCCCTGTGCCCAACCCAATTTTCTCAGGAATACCCAAAGAAATTTGGTAGAGGTATTTTATAGAGTCAGTGGGAGAAGATGGATTGATCTCGGCTGGAAAGAAGAGTTTAAATAAAAACGATGAGCTAACATAGGTCATGTGTTTCTGGGGCATTTTTTTGTAGGTGTATATGATTCTATAAAACTGAATTTGACTAAGTCTTTGCATAGTGACTTCTAAAAACTGATATTCTTTTTTTGTGCAAAATAGAAAGAATCGCCTTTTTTCTCCCTTAGACACGAGTGTAACAAGTAAAACAGAATGTCAAAATATTCTAGTTAAAATGCACGATGTCAGAGATTCAGCTTCATTGCTATTATGTTCGCAGCAGCATGGTACCTAAGAACAATGGAACTGGAGTGAACTCTTCCAGGCCCAGTCTGCTTTATTTGAGCCCAGCACTTTCCTTTGCACTAATTTCCCTGATTGACAGCAATATTGGCAGTAGGAAGGAATTTATGGGTATCATTAATGACAAGCAGTGGAAGCTTTTAGGTATTTTTTTTTTTTAAGAAGGATTATGCCTTTCGAACTAATATGGTACGAGGACCTTTAATGAGATGGGGTTCATAGAACCTAAAATGAAAATCTAACATGTACCATTATATGTGTAGGTAGAGGCAGTTTTATAACTTTCTGAACCATTTTATCAACTGGGAGCGTGACAAAGATGAAAGGCCATCATGAGGATTTATTTTATTTTATTTTTTTTCGAACTAATATGGTACGAGGACCTTTAATGAGATGGGGTTCATAGAACCTAAAATGAAAATCTAACATGTACCATTATATGTGTAGGTAGAGGCAGTTTTATAACTTTCTGAACCATTTTATCAACTGGGAGCGTGACAAAGATGAAAGGCCATCATGAGGATTTTTTTTATTTTATTTTTTTTGCGGTACGCTGGCCTCTCACCGTTGTGGCCTCTCCCGTTGCGGAGCACAGGCTCCGGATGCGCAGGCTCAGCGGCCATGGCTCACGGGCCTAGCAGCTCCGCAGCATGTGGGATCTCACGGACTGGGGCACGAACCCGTGTCCCCTGCATCGGCAGACGGATTCTCAACCACTGCGCCACCAGGGAAGCCCACCATCATGAGGCTTTCTTGCTCACCCTTCATCTGTGATTGGTTACTCAGTCAAAGCTCTCCTTGATGTCTGTGGTTCTGGGTCTGTGTTTAAAACCTGCACTTAATCGGATGCTTGGCAAATGAGATTGCTTTTAGAAACTAGACAGAAATGATGTGCTTAAATTCCAGGAGATGACATTAATGTTACCATAAATGGAAAATCAAATTGTTATCATCTTAGAGGAGTAGAGAAGAAAAAAAATCTATTTATACCAAACACATCATAAAATTCAGTTACATCACACGAAGTATGAATTACTTGAGTCCCGAGAGAAAACCATTAAATATAGGCATATACAAAGACAGTTTTGACTATAAAAGAAATGAAACAAACTCAGGATCTGATTGGGCCATTACACTAAGGAAGAGTTGCTAAATAGACCCCCTATAATGGGAGGCTGCACATTTCTGAGATACCAAGGACATTTTAACTGCAGAAAATTTGGTGATAAAGGGAAAGAATAAGGGGATGGGAGGGAAGTTTCCAGAAACACCTTGCTAAGCACCATTTCCCATTTCCCAAGTTCAATTCTGATTACTTCTGCCATTTTAGAAGGCTCAAAGCCTGAAAATTTGACAAGGAAATAGACCAAACAATTGAACCCACATGTAAACTATTTACAGGTTTGCTAGCCCAGAGAAATGGGATGGGGAACAAACAGCAGCAACAGCAGATTCGAAATTGGCTATAAATTTCAAATAAGAAGTGTTAAGTTTCACATTGGGCATGGTATACCAGAATAAGCTTGCTTTAGAATTTATATATATATATATATATATACACACATATATATATATATATATATATATATATTTGAAAGAAGAACACCTTTCATTAGTTCTCTCAGCTTGTTGAAGAGAAATTGTAGCAGAGAATTGATACCCATGGAAAAGACCTATTACTGGGGAAAAGCATTTATATTTCCTGCTTTATTACCATAAGTGCTTAAACTTAGCAGCTCTGCTGAAGTAAAAATGGTTATGTTCCAAATGTACAAGTGGGGTCAGGCGTGTAGAACTCAAACACAGACTCTTTCTTTAGCCTCAGGCAGGTCCTTTAGTCTCTGTCGCTCAATTTCATCTTTCTACAAAGCTCAGTGGAAACTACACAGCCTCCCTCAACAAAATTGCCAATAGCCTAGGGATGCTCATGCCATCTTCAGGGGTCATCTGATACGGGGGGACAAAGCCAATGACTGTACACTGCCCAAAGGGATCAGGCAGTGCTTTAGGTGCTAGTCTTAACCCTACGGATATTGTCTTATTGGCCTTGGGCGTTTTGCACTCTATACTCTTGTGTGCTTGTGGAGGCAAGTTTTGACATGGTATAGCGGTTCCCCACTGAGTTACTATCAAATGTTTGAAGTTCTTTCTACATGTAAATATGCCCTGAAATTCAGCTGAGACAGTTACATTTTATTCATATTTTCACCCATTGAAATATATTTTGAGAATAAACACTGTGGTGGATAATGCACTTGATAATGGGATTAAAAAGGAAAATACATTGCCCAGTCTTCAAGGAGGTGAGGAGGAAACAGATGTAGAAATAAACATCACCATGTCACGTGATCAGAGCTAGCAGGGGTCATATGAAGAGGAATAATAAGAGGAGTAACAGATTTGATCTCAGGACGTTGAAGGAAGCTGCACAGATATTTGAACTGGGTTTTGAAGAATGAGGTAGAATTCACTGTATGGGAGCTATATGATGGATGTTCTTATACAAGGTTAAAGACAGATCAAAGTACCAGAGGAATGGAAAACATAGTGTGTTTAGAATAGTTTTTAATGTGAAATGGGGAGTGATAAAAGATGAGATCAGAAAGGTAGGATGTGTCCTGAACTTAAATAGGCTTTGAATGCAATTCTATTGCAGGGTCTCAACCTATTAGCTCATCATGGAATCAATTCAGTGTCTTCCCTTCCCAAGACTTCCCCCTTGCATTTATATCATTTCCTCTGAAACATAATTTTATACCTTTCTTCTGGATCATATCTCAACACATATACATGTACTAACATTTACTCTCTTCAAATAAAAATTCTTAATGCTAGGATTTATCCTCCTCATCTCTCTGTGCTACTGTCTATAACTGACTATAGCTAAACTTACCTTCACAGATAGTTCTCAAAAGTATTATTTACTTCTTTAATAAATACTTCAGTCTTCACTAGCCATGATGGTTAATTTTGTGCCAATTTGACTAAGCCACAGGGTGTTCAGATACTTGGTCAAACATTATTCTGAGTGTGTCCAAGAGGGTTCTGGATGAGATTAACATTTGAATGGATACACTGGGTGAAGCAGATTGCCCTTCCCTAAGGTGGGTGGGCCTCATCTAATCAGTTGAAGGACTGAATAGAACAAAAAGGCCGACCCTCCTGCTCATAAGAGATAATTCCTCCTGCCTGACTGCCTTTGAACTGAGACATCAGCTTTTTCCTGCCTTCAGATTTTAACTGAAACATTAGTCCTTCCTGGGTTTCAAGACAGCTGGCCTTGAGACACTAGAACTACACCGTGGGCTCTCCTGGATTCCAACTTGCCAATTCATCCTGAAAACCTTGGGAATTGTCACCCTTTATGATCATGTGAACAAATTTCTTATAATAAATCTCTCTTATATATTATATAAACATTAAATATAAAACTTATTGGTTCTGTTTCTCTGTATGTGTCTAATACATCAGCTAACACTCTGATTCTCAGTTTCCTTATCTTTATAATGAAGATAATAATATTATCTACCATTGGGTCTATTATGAGGAAATGGTACTACTAATATCTATGTGTGTAATATATGTGTGGAAATATTTATTTGGTGGAAATAAACATTACATAATTGGAAGCTATTATTATTAAAAAAAAGTTTCTGCCTACACTACTGTTTGGACTTCTCTGTTCACACTCTATCATTACATCAGACATCTCTTGTGATGGGCCTCATATTTTTGGATCATCTTTCTTTCTCCAGTTATTTTTGAGCAAACAGTTTAGCACATGTGCGACTCAGCAGCACCACGTCTTACCTATACCAAATACTTCTCTCATTTTATTAGCTTTATAGAGCTATAATTGACATACATAAACTGAACTTGTTTACAGTGCATGATTTGGTAAATTTTAACACATGAATACTTCTATAAAGCCACAACCACAATCAAAATAATGAACATATTCATCACCTCCAAAAGTTCCTCACTGCCCTTCAATTCTCCCCTCCTGCATCTCCCTGCCACCCTTCTCCAGGCTACGATTGACCTGCTTTTTGCCACTACTAATTAATTACCACTACAAATTAATTGGAATTTTCTAGAATTTTATATAGGTGAAATCAAATTGTAGTATTTGTATCTTTCTTCTTTCTCTGAGCATACTGTTTTTGAGGTTCATCTGTGTTGTTGTAGGCATCATTAGAACATTCCTTTTTATTGCTGATTAGCATTTCATTGAATGGATATATGACAATTTGTTATATTATCTACTGATAATCATTTGGATTTTTTCCAATTTGAGGCTATTAAAGCTGCTATAAATATTCATGTTCAAGTCTTTTATGGAAATATGCTTTTATTTATCTTGGGTAAATACCTTGGAGTTAAATGGCTGTATCATATGGTAGATATAGAATTAACTTTTTAAGACCCTGCCAAACTGTTTTTGACCAGGAGTGAATGAGAGTTTCAGTTGATTCATATACCTGCCAACACTTGGTATGGTGAGTCGTTTTAATTTTAGGCATGTCAATAGGTGTGTGGTAGTAGTTTACTGAGATTTTAATTACACTTCTCTAATTATTAATGATATTGAGCATTTTTTTATGTGCTTATTTGCCATCCATATAATTTCTTTGGTGATGAGTATGCTCAAATCTTTTGCCCATTTTCTAATTGTGTCTTTTTATTTTCTTACTGAATTTTAACTTCTTTATATATTATAATACAAGTCCTTTATAAGATAAATGATATGCAAATTTATTCTCCCAGTCTATGGCTTAACTTTTCATTCTCTTAACAATGTCTTTTTGAGGAGAAGATGATTTAATTTTGATGAAGTCAATTAATCAATTTTTACTTTTTGTAAATCATCTTCCTGGTGTGATAGCTAGGAAATTATTTCCTAACCCCAAATCACTTACGAATCATTTAGGTTATCTCCTATATTTTCTTCTAGAATGTTTATAGATTTTGAATTTACAGTTGAGTATGTGATCCATTTTGAGTTAATCTTTGTATATGGTGTGAGGTATGAATTGAAGTTCTTTTTTCTTGCTTTCTTTTCCTCTTTTTAAATATAAGATATCCATTGTTCCAACATACTATGAATGGAATATTTGTGTCTCCCCCATCCAAATTCATATATCAAAGCCTAATCTTCAGTGTGGTAGTATATGGGGGGCAGGGACTTTGGGAAGTAGTTAGGTTTGGATGAGGTCATGGACATGGAGCCCACATGATGGGATGGGATTGAAGCCCTTATAAGGAGATGAAGAGCACACCCTTTCTACCGTGTGAGACTACAAAAAGAAGTCAAATGTCCACAGCTCAGGGAAAGGCTCTCAGCAGAACCCGACCAAGCTGGCACTATAATCTTAGACTTCCAGTCTCCAGAACTGTGAGAAATATGAACCTGGGAATCAAAGAGTGGAATTGCAGAATATACATTTTGCCCCCTGTAATCTTGGTTTCTGTAGGATTCAAAATCCTGGATCTTGGGTAAATGGAAAAGATGCTACCACAGAGAACACAGGAAGGATTCTGCTGAACTTGAAGAGACTGCTACCAACTGGTCAGTTCAGCCTTGCTATGTGAATGAGTCAGCAGACAAAGAAAGAAGTTACTATGTTGGTGGGAATAACTGATTACCATTAGAACCTAGGATTGCTAACACGTAATGAGGACAGAAGAGAACATATGTAAAATCCAGGGAACTCACAGGAGTATTTCTTATTACTTCCATGATCAGTAATACCTCTAAGTGGGCAAATCCAGCAACCACAGCCAAACAGATGCAAAGCAATTAAAGACTCAGACCCTGTAGGGATGAAGGTCTGAGTCACTACTAAAGCAAACAGCCTAGTCTTGATGAAGGGCTGGCCAAAGGTAAGGGGAATATAGAATAGGTGGGAGAGAAAGCTGTTGATAAATATAAATCACAGCCTCAGTCCCAGGTGCAGCAGTGGGAACTACAGCTTGCTCAACTAACCCTTCAGCATTGTCTTTTGTAGAAATTAACGTCAACCATTATCTTGAAGGTCCTGAATGATGCAAGGAACAGATATCAGACTTTCTTATTCCCCATCTTACATCTTTTATGTTCACTTTTAATTCCAATTATTGTTGTTAGCAACCAGATTTTTGCAAGCATAATCTAGCAATACCTCTTCTCTGCTGTACCTTGTATCTCTATTTTTCTGTTCTGACACTTCTTTGATTATACTGAGTGCAGCATATCTCAATAGTGGAGTTTATAAACACCTGGAAGTATGAAGAATGGACACCCCATGGATGACCTTTGTCTCATGACCTTTGATCAAAGATCACAAAGAATGATCTTTGTGTCCCATAGGCAGTCAGTTCTAAGGCATGTTCTACAGCTTCTCAGAAGATTCTAGGACAATTGAGTCTCCAGTGATGATGAGGTTAATGTATGCTTGTATTGACTTTCCTTCCTTCTCTGCTTCACTCTTCCCATTCCTCCACTCCTAGTTCCTGGGATCATGTCTCAAAATAAACTATTTTCACTGTAGCCTTTGTTTCAGACTCTGCTTTCTGGTTGGTTATACAAGCTCAAACAGTTGTCATTGGCATCCATGTTCCAATGGTCATTTCTCTGTCCTTATTCCACCTGTCAGAAACATTAGACTAGAGCTGACCACTCACTCTCTCTTTTGTAACACATTTTACTCTTTTCGTTTCTATGATGGACACTGACGTGGTTTATCTCCTACCTCAGTGGCTTCATCTTATTAGTCTACCTCATTGCTGCTAAATTTTATGTTGCACCTATAAATGTTGGAGTGTTTCAGAGTTTGATCCTTGGACGTTTTTCAGTCCACTTTCTTTCCTTAAGACATCTTATCTAGTTCCCTGACTGTCACTGAGATGTCAATGAGTCCCAGTTTTGTATCTCTAATCATTATCTCTACACTGGCCTCTAGACTTTGATACATATGCAAATACATATTTGATTTCTTCCCTTGGATATCTAACAGGCTTCTCAAAATTATCTTGTACAGAGCTGATCCCTAAAACTGTTTCTGATTCAGTCTTCTCAATCAGCCATCTATTGATCAAGACTAGGAGTCATTCACCTCTTCCATTTATATTCCAAGTCTTATCCATAAACAAGTCCCAGCAATTCTACCTTCAATATATACCATTTGTCCATCCACTTCTGTCCATGATCATTGCCTAATCCGTCATGACCATATTTCACCTGAACCACTGTAATAGCCTTCTTTCTACTTGGCTTTCCAACTCCTATTCTTGCTCCTTAGAATTCAATCTCTGCACAGTAGAGAGAATGATCCCTTAAATTCATTAGTTAGAACACGTTGTTTCCAGGCTGCAGGTTCTCTGCTGCACTTAGAATAAATCTAATGACTTATCATCACCTTCAAGATTCTTGAACTGGCTGCTGTCTGACTTCATCATTTACTGTGCTCCACCTCTCATTATGCTACAGTCACACTGGCCTTGTGTCTATGAATTTACCAAGTGTATTCTTGCCTGAGGGCATCTTTACTCTGTTCCCTCTGCCTAGGACAAGCTGCCATAATATCTTTGCGGAGCTTGCTCCTTCTTGTTATTTATCTCAACTCAAATATCACCTCTTCAGAGAGGTCTTCAAGTTTAGCCAAATACCCCACTCTCACGCCCACTCACTCTATATCATATTTCCCTATTTTATTTTTTATATATGTGTCATTACCCAAAATGAGCATGCTCACTTATTCATTTAATTGTTTATTGTCTCTTGCTCCCTTGGGGACGGAAGCTCCCATGAGCACTTACACTCTCTAACACTCTTCCCGGTACCTATGTGGAGTTTAATAAACACGTATTGAATTAACAAAAAAAAAAAGATTTCACTTCAAAACAAGGTTTCACTTTTTAAAAAGTCTTAAAACTACGAATCTTACTCTGCCTTACTGCTAAATATTGACTCTTTGCAATTCTGTCAATTTTACATAATCTCACCTGCAGTTTTTTTATTTAGTAATTCCTCCGTAATTCCTAAATAATGGGAATTTGTTGCAGTGATTAAAAGGGGTATATGTACATAGCTATTCCTTATTTGCTGTCCATATTCACAAACATGGTTCTTTTGGCCCATCATGTATAGAAAATAAACTGAAATAGTGTAATGTAGTCAGATAAATACAAATTGAAGTTAGAAGGTCAACCTTTGGTATCAGTTAATTCACTTGTAATACATTATAAAATGGGACTTGTTCTGCCTCTCTGTCAACTAAAGTTTCCAAAGGAATAAAGCAATAGAGGAAAATATCCTGACATTGCAAAAATGTCATTTGACCCCTCTATGCAAGATTTTCAAAGGTCCCCCCCAAACCCAGTTTTATGGTCTTCAGCTCACTCACTCAAGGGAATAAAATGCCTGAGTTTAAAGATACAAATGTCTTTGGAGAAAGCTGTTGCAATTTTTGGCGCTTTCCTTGCCCTCCCTCTGGGAGAGGATTGAGTGTTGCTTTCCCTTCATTTAAGCCATGAGAGAGGTGTTTCAAGCAGACCATCTAGAGAACCTGCTCAAGAATCCTGGAACTTGGGTGGCATGGTTGACCAGTATCTATAAGACAGTCTTGGTGGTGGAAAGAGTGATGACAACACTGTGAGCAAGGTGATGACAGGTGGGAGTTGTATGTGTTTCCCCTGGATTGAAGAAGGGCCCAATGGAAGAGAACAGGCCCAAAGCTTGTTTTAAAGGAAGTCCTAGAGAGCTTGCTGAGAGATGTGAGACATCCCAGCAGCAAGAAGTCTGTGTATACCACAGAGTACAGAAGCTGAGGAGTGTATTGTATGTATCAAGCTGGGGGAGAGGCACCACCCAATGTCAAATGAGCCACTGTGAGACATTCTCCATAGAAATGATTCCTGAAGAATCAATAAAAGGAAGATTCAGCCTGAAATAACTGTAGTTAAAAATTGACTTCATGTGAGAGACTGAATACTTTCACCCTAAGATTGAGAACAAGTCAAGGATGTGTGCTATCACCACATCTATTCAACTTTGTACTGGAAGTCCTAGCCAGTGCAATGAGGCAAGAAAAATAAATAAAATATAACTTTAAAAGCATTATACTAAGTGAAAGGAGCCAGACACTAAAGGCTAGATGCTGTATAAAAAAGGTGAAACTAGAGGAACAGTTATCAGATCAGTTGCAGGGGATGTGAGTATGGGAGAGATTAGATTAGGAAGTGGCAAAAGTGAACTTTTTGGGGTGATGGGAAATTTCTATGTCCTGATGTTGTGGTAGTTACATGACTGTATGTGGTTGTGAACTTTTCTTAAGAAATTACATAAATCTCACTTACAAAGCTAGTTGTGCCAAGAGGTGTAATAGAGATATGGAAAATGGGTGGGGAAAACATAGACAAGGGAAATATAATCTTCAGTAGGGTGGTGGAATGTTTTGAGATAAATACATGGTCTACATTTATCATCCCACATGACAATGAGCATCAAGTGGCCAAGTACTAAGAAATCTGAGCTTCTAAGGCTGAATGGAATATTGGATTATGTTATACAAATGCATCATTGCACCCGTATTCCTGCCAGTTGAATATATGCTCCCTGAAAGCAGAAATTTGGTCTCATTTATGATATTATCCCTTGTGCTTAGCACAATGTTTGGAAATTCACTGGCACCATAAATGCTTCTTGACTGATGGACTGAGCATCTTGTGGGAAATCACTTTTAAGTCCCCAGATACCAATCAGAAGATTACTCTTCTCAAAAAGTAGAAGAGTAGAATTTAAAGCATTTTGCCTATTTCCAACACCAAAATGTTTACTGTTCTTCAATTATATTCACCCAGTCTCCCCCAGAGGCAGATCCACACATTTTCTCCTGGAAGCACGTTGGTCTCCCAAGCCTGGATAAGTACCCATCAGGTATGTTCTTCCTAATTTGGTGCTTCTTACATTGTATGAACACATATTTATCTTCCCCTCTACCCGGATTATAGTCTATGTGACCAGGATCCAAGTCTGTATTATTCATCTTTGTATCGCAGAACTGAATACCAAGTCTCACTCGTACTGAATACGCTATAAATATGCATTGAAAAAAAATGAATACTTATAAACTTTAATTTTCCTTACATCAACAATTAAGTGAAAGGGCTAAGAAAACAGAATCTTAGTAGAGCTAAAAACATGTATCCTGCTTAAGAATTTCCTTAATCAGCACCCACTAGGGTCTGAACCTATTTTTATTTTTGTACCAGTTAAGTATAAAGTTAAGTAAGGAATAAGGCCAGATGGAGAATACAATATATTCTTGTGGATTTGTTTTAACCTCCCACTAGGAAACTAATAAGTTGAAGCAGGGACAGTGGTAGTAAGGAAAGAATAAAATATTCTCTGAACAATGGCTCTACTTAAATATTTCCTTAATAAATGCCACAGCATTTGGGAATTCATTAAAGGGAAGAACACTCTTTTCTATATGTTACCTGCAGCTTCAGCAAGAGGAGAGATAATTAAGAGGTTCTTTGAACGGAGCCCAACTTTCTCAGCAGCAGACTAATAGCTATGATTTTCCTAAAAAGGACTTTCCTAATAACCTATAAGCTTTCCTAATCCCTGATTCATGCCTGTTTTCTGTCTATGAATAAAAATAGAATAGTTCTGGAACCCAACCTGAAAGCGCTTAAAATTTAGAATCTCCTTTAAAAGAGAAGACAGATTGGCTCATAAGTATCTTCCCTTGCTGAATATTTTCCTTCTTGTCCCCTATTTCTCACCTTTTGCAGGGCTCCAATTCCAGATAGCAATTTTTAGTACACATTCATAATATTTACCTTAAAATTGGGGTGCATTCTAAAGAAGTTGATTAATTTAGTTAAAAATTTTGATTGTGGTTGTGGTTGCACTACTCTGCTTATTTACCAAATGTCATCAAAACAATGACTGAAAGAGGTGAATTTTGTTTTACGTAGGTTATATTTTTGTTATAACTCAATCAACTGTGAAAGAATTGTTTTGGGATTTTGCTATAAATTGTGTAGAGTGCAGAATTGAAATCTAGGGTTATCTTACACAGATGTAGGTGTAGGTAGATGATAGATGATAGATATATAGCTAGAGATAGATAAACCTTTTGTTGTTTTCTCCATAGAAATGTTTATTTCTGGATATCCTGTATTTTACTTATTATTTTATATGGATTTTCTTTTCCATTTATTTATTAGGAGCTAAATTTCAGCAGTGAAGAAAGACTTTTTTTTTTCATCAAGGAACTTAGATTGTAGTTGTCATAGGTATATAAGAAAGCTATTGAGTTCATTATATGACCAATTTAATGAAATCACTTATTAGTTCCAATGATTTTTCAGGTGGTTCTCTTGAGTTTTTTTCCATGTGGGTAAATCACATTATTTGAAGATTTAAAAAATTGTTTCTCTCTTTTCCAGTATTATAAGACCTCATTTCATTTTTGATTGCATTACTTAGCATTTCCAGAAAGATGTTAAGTACTAACAGTGAACTGAGTACCTTTGCCCCATTCTTAACTCTAAATGAAATTACTTCCTATTCCAACATTAAGCATGATGACAGTTAGTTAAGATACCATACATATTTATATCAAGTTAAGAAATTATTCTCCTATTCCTTTTTTGCTAAGAGTTTTCTTAAAAGGAGTATTATTAAAATTTATCAATTGCCTTTAGATCATCTATCAAAATGATCTTTGATTTTGCTCCTTTAACCTATTAGGATAATTAATTGTATTGATTCTTAATATTAAATTATACTTGTACTCTCTTTTTCACATACTGCTGTGTTTATTTGCTATTATTTCATTTAGGATGTGCATCTATCTTCAGAAGAGAAATGTTCTTTTTTGTCATATCTTTTGTTAGATTGTGTTAATAGGGTAATTTCACTGTTATGTTATAAATTGAGAATTTTCCACTTTTCTCTCTTCTATGGAACAGATAAAAGCAATGAGATTTAGCATTTTCTTGGAAGTTTTGAATAATTTGTCTATAAAAGAGTGAATCATGTACCTTTTGAAGAAAATTCTTTTACAGAATTTTACATTTCATGTTTATTGATTGACTAGATTTTTTTCTCCTTGACTCAGTTTTGGAAATTTATCATCTCCATGAACATCATAAATTTCATCAAGATATTAAAAATTACATGATATTCCCATATATGTAAAAAATCTTACCTACAACTTTGGTTATATCATCTCTTTTTTCATAATGTTTTATCTGTTTCCTCTCAATCTTGTTCATTCTCTGTGTGTGTGTCTCTCTCATTGTCAAGCCTTGTCAGATGTTTTTCTCTTTTCCTTTGAAAAAAGGAAAAAAACAGACAAGCTCTTGGACTTATTAATTTTATTTTTTTGTTTTCTGTTTCATTTCTACTCATATCTGTAAAGTTATATTTCCCTCCAAATATGTTTCTATGTGGTCTAGGATTTGTAGCAAAGGCTGTTAGTTGCCTACCCAATATTCAAGCTCATCGTTTTAGCTAAATAACAGAATCCTGATATTAATTTGGGTAGCAATACATGTTGTCTGAAAACTACATTTTTCAGTCTCCTTTGAAGTTAGGTGTGACCACGTTCCTAAAACCTGGCCAATGAAATGTAAATGGAAGGTAGTTGGTGGTACTTTCAGACAGGCTTTTTAAGGGAGTTGACTTTGCTGTCCCTAATTTCTCTTGCTGGAAGGTGGATGTTATGGTCAGAGATCCAGTAGCCACCTTGCCACTTTGAGAATGAAATCAGTGTTCAAAAGATTGTAAAGCAGAGGGATAGCAGAAGGAGCTTGAGTCTTTAGTATCATGTGAGACTCCCAAACCAGCCTTGGAATGCTTACCTCTGGAATTTTTCCAAATGAAGGAGAAATAAACTCACCACTATCATCCTGTTCTCACCATGATCTATTCTCAACATAAGAGCCATGCTTACTCCTTTAAGGGAAAATCAGATTATGGTCCTCCCTTTAACCTAGACATTATTATTTGTCTTGAATTCTATGTTGTTGATTATTGATATTGGATTTCTTGGTTTGTTTGATACCTTAGTTAGTAATATCTTTGACTATGCTTTAATTGTTAGCATTCTTCTGTCATTTAGTTTTAGGTACAACTTGTAAATTTATTATAAAATTTAACTTTTTGTTTCAATTCACTATTTAAAAATAGTGACTTTAACTGAATACTTATTATGTGCATTGTGCCATGTATTGTGGAAAGTACTGTTTTATTAATACTTATAATGATCTTATGTGATATTTTGTTCAATATTTTTCTTATCTTTTGCTTTGCTCAAGTTGTCCTTTAATCTCGGTAATGAGATTCATCTCCTGAGGGCCTGGACTAATAGAGATAGTCAGAGATTCTCTGGAATAGCAGGATTAGTCCTTTTTAGACCAGAATAGCTTGAAACAATAACATTGTTGTCAAGATGTTTACTATTTCATGTAAGAAAAGCCAATGAGCCATTCAAGTCTTGTAAAGTGAAGTATAAGCAAACTGTGAGTGTAAGCCTCAAATTATTGTCTAATATGTGAACCAGAGATTTAAGGTCAATAAACACTAGCTATTAAAATCTGTCTTTTTCTGCAATAGATGTGCCACAGATAATGAAACTAGTGTAGCTTCTAGATTTTTCCCTTTTTTAAAACTTCCTGTAATTAAAGGCTAGTCTCACACTGACTCAGTGAGTCCCTAGCCAAAATGTTAAAATGTCGGGCCATGAGTTCCCTGGCTCCACATTTAAGGACCTGAAAATATGAGAAAAAAAGTACATAAAAGGCATAAAGAGGAGATAGAACAGATTCTTGGAGATTGAATTTTTAAAATCCTATTGTTTTTGCAAATAGGCACTTACTCACCAGACATAGGTGATTATCAATTTCTGCCAGGAATGTGGTAATAAATGCCGACTTCACTTGTCACTGATCTGCTTTGGGGACAGAGAACTGTTAACCTTGAAAGCAAATGCACACCATTTACATTCTTACATAAATCTAATTAAGAATTACCAAGGAGAAGAAAAGTTTCAGCCCCACTCAAAAAACATATATAATGTTACTCTCAATCTTTTTCATCAACAGAATATTTTGCAAAGCATTATGTCATTTTGCTTTAGAGATTTCCAATAGGTATCTTCTTTTGCATATAATTTTGCTATTGGAGGAAGGAGTAAGAAAAAAGTTATAAATAGAGGAGAAAACTTACATTAAGATCAGTGTTTAAAAATTGTGAAAGGAGATTAAGGTGACAAGAGAATATTTTAAGTAGATGTTATTAATTTCAAAGTGGTGTATTTCCTTAGATTTAGCTTGACATGTAGTTAGTGACCCCACAGTTAGAAAATTCCTATTTATCTGAAAAAATGACAGAATGGAAAGTGTACAAACTAACCTATTTAACCTTAAAACCACTTTGTTATTGAAAATGTTAAAAACGATCACCTTTCAGACTTATTTTGGAATGGAATTGACCTAGAATGAAGTTTATGACTTTTGGAAAATTAATCTTGCTAGATTTTCTTTATGTTTTTAGCTTATGATGGTCTCAGATTTTGGTGACAGTCACATTAAAAAAATCATTACAGAAGTCTGCTTTTTGCTTATAAACAAAACAAAGAGAAAGATATTACTATGACCTTATCTTAATTCTCTTATGAATAGGATGAAACATATTATAACTTTTCTTTTGGAAATAATTATCATAAACCATAGCCCAAGATGTTTTAAATTAAGTTTAAAAGCATTAAATGAATACAAATAACTCCAGATTTAAAAGACAACGTTTTTCCACAGGAAGAAAATAATGGCTGTCAAAGAGTCACCAACATTCAATTCAAGCATCATCTCATAAATACAGTGTCCCAAGATGCTGGGGGACTTATAAATATAAATAAGATATGCTCTCTATCTTCAAGGAACTTTCAGTGGAGGTGACATGCAGAGCCAAAACATGTATAAAGCAAGGCAGAAAAAAATTCCCAGACTCCTTTGCAGGGACATCCCCTTCCATGTGAGCTCCCTCCCCTGCACATACAAACTCACACCTTAAAGGTTTTTCTCTGTTGATGTTCTTCAAGGATGGGTCTTTGGCTCTTATCCCCTCTAATGTTCTATATTTTCTAAGAAGTTTCTAGGTCAATGAGCCTCAAATATACAGCAACACAGACTTCTCCTTGGATCTTAAGTGAACCTTAAACACAAGTTTCCCCAAAGTGAAAGGATCTTCTCCCCAAGAACTGATTTTCTTCCAGTGTTCCCTGTCTTGGTGAATGGCACCACCACTCGTTATACACAACCCTGAAACACTGCCATCCCCCTCTCTCTCACTCTCCATTTCAAACCATCACTAAGTCTAGATGATTTTATGATCTCAGTATTTCTCAAATCTGTACACTTCTCTTTACCACCACTGACATCCCCATCACCCAAGCCACCAGTTCATACCTGAACTACTGCAATAGTCTTGTAACTGGCTACACTGCAGCCACTTTTGTTATCCTCAGGTAATTTCCCTGCTACAACCAGAGGGTTCTTTACAAAACCATGTCACCCACTTAAAACTCAGAGGTTTTCCATTTCTCTTAGAATAAAGACAAAATCTGGACACTTCCTATCACAACAGATACTCTTACCTCATTCAGCCCTTGCTTTATGTATGCCAAGTATCTCTGACTTTCTTTCATTTTTTTTTGAATAAGCCAAAGTCACTCCCACCATGAAGATTTTGCATTCTCAGCTCCCTCTACCTTTTCCCCTTTTCATCTAGTTGACTCCTATTAGTCCTTGAAATCTCAGTTTGCCTGTCAATTCCTCAGAAAAGCTTATCCCAACTACCCAGGAAAACCCTAGTTATACATTCTCAAAAAACACTTTGTTTTCTTGCAGAGCTCTTTTCCTAGTTCACAACAGTTTATCCTTATATCTTAGGGCTATTATTTAATTAATAGCTGTCTTCCCCAGTAGTCTAAGCTTTGTGAGGGCAAAAACTCTTACAGGACAGAGCAGAGTGCCAAGTTCATGGTAAGTTCTCAGTAAACATTGTTGAATGAATGGATGGATGAAGGAATGAAAGAAAAGATGGATAGATGAGCAGAGAAATTATCAAGGTAAATTAAAGGTAAAGGGAGAATTTAATTCTCAAAGTAAGGTAGGATAGGTTTCTTGAGGTCATAGCTTTTGAGCTGAACCTCATAGACTAAGAAAATGGGGAAAGTTCTTCTAGGTTAACGGGAGAAAAGTTTTTTTTTAAGTAAGAAGATATAGACGTTTTTAGATATTGTTGGCATGGTAAGTTAGCAAATGTGGCCAGAGTAGGAATTTGTGAGGCATTATATATACAAAGGGCATATAATGACGTAGTAAGAATCTTATTTAGTAGACAGTGAGACACCAGTGAAGATTTGGAGGAGGAATGCATCATATTTAACCTGTTGAAAGATAAGTTGAATTTAAAGGATGGACTAGAGAGTCAAGAGATTGGAAAGAGAAATAGTAGTTGAGAGGCTACTCAGGAAAGAGAACGGAGGTCTCAGCTTGGACTGTGGAAGTAGTGTTGGAAAGGAGAAAAGGGCTAGATATATTTCAGAGAATGAACCAATAGTATCAATAGTACTGGGTGACCATTCAAATGAGAGGAGGAAGAAGGTGATGAGATTCAAGATGCTTTGATTTCTCTGCCCATAGGCCCATGGGAGGAGGACCAGAATTAGAAAGAATAACGTTGGTGAAATAAGTTCAGACTAGAAAAAAAAATTGTATAAACGAGTATAATATCATTATAAAGATTATTGTCAGAGAATAATTGCAGTCCTACCCTTGGACCCTGGAGAGGAGACCTTGCCCAAGGACCCACAATTTAGAGGGCTCTACCCTGGTCCTGGTCTGGATATGTTTCCCTGTGGGATGAGGAATCCACAGATCTAAGAGGGATGTGCCCTGGAGTCCACTACTCATTGCTAAATCAGCTCTGGGTTCCTAAGACCCTAGAAGCCATGCCCAAATGGCCCCCAATCCACTTCTGGAATAGGTGCAGTCTTCCTCATTAGGTCCATCTTCCGATGTGCTCCCTCAGGCTCAAAAGATGCTCAAAGTATAGCTGTCTGTAAGTGTATGGATGCAGCCTGCACCTGAGGTATGGGGTTCTATACATGAGGCCCCACATGGTATTGGATAGAGCCAGGTGGTGGAGAAAAAGAGAGAGGGCAGGACTGGATGGTTCTCACCTTTAGTTATGTTCTTGGGAGGAATTCCCAGAACTCTGAAAGAAGTTTAAATTTGAACCTGGCCTTTCAGGTTTTTATGGAGGCATATTTGCCAGAGTAGAAGAATCAACTATATTGAACTGTTAAAATATCAGACATCTAAAATGTCTATACTGTTGGTGGGAATGTAAATTGGTACAGCCACTATTTTAAAAAACTAAAAATAGAGCTACCATATGATCCAGCAATCCCAATCCTGGGCATATATCCAGAGCAAAACATGGTTCAAAAGTGTACATGCACCCCAATGTTCATTGCAGCACTGTTTACAATAGCCAAGACATGGAAGCATCCTAAATGTCCATCAACAGATGAATGGATAAAGAAGATGTGGTACATATATACAATGGAATATTACTCAGCCATTACAAAGACTAAAATAATGCCATTTGCAGCACTATGGATGGACATGGAGATTATCATACTAAGTGAATTAAGTCAGACAAAGACAAATATCGTATGATATTGCTTAGATGCAGAATCTTAAAAAAATGATACAAATGAACTTATTTACAAAACAGAAACAGACTTACAGAATGAACTTATGGTTACTAGGGGGGAAGGGTGGGGGGGAAGGATAGATTGGGAGTTTTGGGGACTAACATGCACACACTGCTATATTTAAAATAGATAACCAACAAGGACGTACTATAATAAATAAATATCAGCCATCTGTTAAGATATCAGGCTTGGAGATATAGACTCAAGAGCCATCAGCATCACTGACACCACGGATATGGAGGAAGCCATCTCTGGACCAAGTGCAGGCTCAGAAGTCATTATGAAGGGTTGGATGTGGGATAGGCAGAAAGAACGGAGCCAGCGAATGAGACTTAGATGGAGCAGTCCTAAATGTAGAAGGCTGCTCAGATGAGCAGTCAGAAAGGTAGACATTCATGAAAGCCAAGGGGGAATTTCAAAAATAGCAGGATTATTAATAGTATCTTTTTATAGATAGGTCAAGCTGGATGAGAACTGAAAAGTGACCAATAGATTCTAAATGACCTTTTAAATAATTGTTGCAATGATATTTTATGGGCAGTAATAAGATCCTAAGGGATTAAGAAGGAAATGAGATGTGAGAAAAAAAAGGGTCATAAGTAATGAACATTTTCTTGAAAAATTTAGTAGTGAAGGGAATAAAAGAGAAGAATGGGGAAGTTTTTATTAGGATAGGAGACAATCAGACTTGTAACCAATGGTGTAGAAGCCATGGAAGGTGCAAGGGAGGGTAGGTAATTGATGGAACAAGCATAGCACACTTGGGAAGTAGCAGTGTTCATAAAGTGGGTTAAAGGGGGTACCGGAGTTAATCTAAAAATTAGTGGCTGCCATTATAAGTAAGTTTGGAAAGGAATAAGTGATAGCAACTGAGAGAGTTTGCATCTGGTGGTCTTCCTTTTTTCTGTGATGTACAGAGCACGTTAGAGTGCTGTTATGTGGGCAGTTTAAAAAGAGCAGAAAACTTCTGAAGTAATCACTGTTGGAAAAAAGAATAGTAAGTTAACTAATTCAATGAATTAGTGAGCAGCGTTGGACTAGTAAAGGCTGCTCTATACACTTGTCACCAAATAAAGCAAGTTTGGTCATGTCTCTCCTTGACAGCTTCATTTAGAAAGTCAGGAAATTCAAAAATAGAAAGTGGATTTTAGGTTTTCCATGTTTATTTATTCAACTATCTAATATTTATGGTTTTGCCTAATTAGCTGATTTAGACAAGCACGGAACCTATATTTGGGGAACTAACCGCACAGTGGAATTAGAATAAGGTAAGTAGTCAATAAAATTTTGAATACTTGTGAATGAATAGTTGAACCTTTTCTTGGGGATCTGACTGGGTAGGAAGGAAAGTGAAACCAGATTGTAAACTCTGAGATCAGGAACAACTGGAATGTTTTTCTGTAAAATCTGCATTGAATAGGTTTTAAATAAACCCTTGATCAAGAAATGAATGAATGAATTTGGTCTTACAAAAATTAATGAGTCGGGCATAAATGAATGGTTATAGAGTAGAGAGAAGTTAGACCTGGAAGTCTGGATGAAATTAAAGAGTAGATTTAATGGTAGTGCAAGATTGACAATGAGAAGCTCAAAATAAGGATCAGAGGGAAAATTTAGAGTTTGGCATTTAGGGACTAAAGAATTCCAAATAATGGAAGTGCTATCGTGTGGCTCTGTTAAAACCAAATGAGGGTAAAATGTGTTGGATTTGGTCCAGGAACTGTGATATCTGAGTATTGGGTGGTTTTTCTTACCCAATGAGGTAAGGCAGGTCTCGAGGGAATCTGGTGCAGGTTTCAAGAACGCTGAACATGAAGGGGAGCTTCCTGAAGTTAAGAAAAATCCTGGTAAAAAAAAATAGTAGAGTCATATAGGCAAAAAAAGTAGGAAGGGAAATTAAATGAGGGTGGACACACAAAGACAAAGTGGCAGTGAGAAAGGAAAGGAGGTGGATCTTGATCGTATCTCCTGGTTCTGAAATATTATAAATTTAGGACAATGATCCACTTTCATTTAAGAGAGTTACCGGGAAAGCTAGTTCATCTGAAGAAATCCAGTTCTCCACTGCAGTGGAGGTGCCATGAGAGACAAAATAATGGCCCTCGTATGTTCTCATTTTTATCCCCAAACCTGTGAATATATTACCCTACAAGGCAAAAGGGATTTTACAGAAGTGATTGAGCGTAAGGATTTTAAGACAGAAAAATTATTCTAGGTTATCTCTGTGCAGTCAATCTAATCACATGTGGCCTTAAAAGTTGAGAACCTCTTCTGGCTTTAGTGAGTGAGAGGTGGCAGTGTGAGAATGATCCTGACACTTTGCTGCTGGTTCAGGGACCACGGGCAAGCATTGGAGAGAGGTTTTTCTCTAGGAGCTAACGGGTCCCCCCTGCTGACAGTAAGGAAACAGAGATCTTGAAACCGAGCAGGACCCTCTGGAGCTCCTGGGCGCAAAAGCCTTTCTGTGTCCCCCCTTTCTTTTCTTTCCTTTTTTTTTTTTGAGATTCCAGGTTTGTTGCTATGAATTCTTTTTTTTAACATCTTTATTGGAGTGTAAGGAAATAGGCTTCATTCAGCATCCATGACCCTCCCTGAGTTCCAAAGAGCAGGTTCAAACAGTTGCTAATCAGGGAAGGGAGGGGATGCAGAGACAGGGGAAGAGCAGTCAAGAAACAATAGTGCAGCCTTGGAGCAGGGTCCTGGTTCTCCCTCAAGGGATATACATAACAATATCTTTGAGCTGTTTTGCAGATACTGAAATCCCTACCAGGTGGAGAGGTGAACTGTATGCTGCCCACAAGCAAGTAGACCACAGACCGCTTGGAACCAGAAGGTTGATGATGCCAACTCCCACTTACCTCAGCACCAAACGAATGTCCATGAGCTGATCACGCCCTCCTCTTTGAACCATTACTATAAAACTCCTCACTACCACCTCCAGGTGGGGACACAGTTTTGAGGGCATTACCTCTGTGGTACCCTTTGCCTGGCAAAGCAATAAAGCTATTCTTTTCTATTTCACCCAAAACTCTGTCTCCAAGATTCAATTCTGTACCTGTATTCTGAGGCCGAATTTTGGCATCAATATCAGTTCTACAACTGCATAGAGTCATCCCTTGGTATCCCTAGGGCATTGGTTCCAGCACTTTGATTTTGCCCTGGTGAGACCCATCCTGGACTTCTGATCTATAGAACTGTGAGATAATAGACTTATGTATGTTGTTTAGGCCACTAAGTTTGTGATCATTTGTTACAACAGCAATTAAAAAAAAAAAAAAACAAATTCAGGGGCCATTATCGAAATAGAGATTTTATAGTAATTTTCTGACAAAAAAGTGGGGATTTTAGAGAAAACATATAAAATATTTAGAAGGATATTGATAAAGACTTCTCAGGTTTCCAAAAATGCATGGATAATTTATTTTTCAAAGGTCACACTCTTTCACAAAATTACACAGGGGTGAAGGATCTCATATTACATGCTTTAAAATAGAAATTATGTAATAAAATATGAAATGTCAGTTTGACAATTAGTCCTAAAAATGTTTTTATAAGCTAAAATGAATAATATTTTATATCAAAAACCCACCACAAATGACTACTTTTTGTAATTAAAGAAAAACTTTTTTTTTTAATGAAATGGGGTGAATATCCATTGCAGAATATACAGTTTGTTCCCTATAATCTTAGGTTCTGTAGGATTGACAAAATTAAAATGATTGACCTCTTGGCTACAATTTAAATCTAGAAAGGGTCTAGAAAAGGCTTGGTCTTAGCCCTGGAGCTTAGTCCAGCTCATATGGCAGTCTTGAAAATTGCTCAAGAAAAAGAAAGAAAGAAAAAAAAAAAACTACCTCTTTGTACCTTTTATGATTTCATAGTAAAGATAATTTTCAATCCATCCTGTTTCCATTCTAGTCCTACATGCCCCACTGGTCTGGGAAAAGTTTTCCTGACAGAAGGATGAAAACAAAAGGGAATTTGCCTGCATTTTGCTGATGTGCAGGCAAGATCTTTCCCAGAATTTCCTTTTGGCAAAAGCAGATCTTTCAATTTACATAAAAGTGACTGTGTTTTTCCTTTTACTTCTACCCTTTTGATTTACATTCTTCCTTATTGACTCACTTCTTCCTGGCATGTTAAAAATCACTCCTCAAATTCTAGAATGACTAAGAGTACTTTCTGGCTCTTCTTCAGGCAATGCTTCTTCATGACCACACTCTCTAATTCCAGCCGTTTCACCCCCATGACTGGCCTGAAGAATGGGGCTCAATCTGGGGAGGTCCCTGTGCACCTCTTCTCTCTGAAAGTGGGGGAAGTAAAAACATATTTATGACACAAGACCCTGTATGGTATTTTAGTGCCTAAAATATTTTAAAATAGTATTATTTTTATATAAAAAAGCAAATGTATTAAAGTTTTGGTATACAAGATAGTAAAATGTCAATTTTTAGGAATAATGAATAGGGAAGTTTTGAGGAAGACTTAGAAACAAAATAAATTCAGTAATTTTTTTGTTTTTTAAACTGATAAAGGAAAGCAGAAATTAATAATAAAAGGATCATAGGTTTGGGAACTAGGTAGAGCTACCTTTGATGTGAACTCAAATTTTGTAACGTATTAACTCTGTGACCTTGGACTTAATAATATTTAACCTTTCTGAGGTTCAGGTTTATGTCTTCTGTTGTTCCCATCTGTAAATGGGGATGGTGACACCTACCCCATTCAAGGCAGTTGTTGTAAGGATTCAAACACACTAATTCCTAACACATTGCCATCCTGTATGCTTGTTGAGGGTGGGAATAGTGTCTTCTCATTTTGTTTTTCCCATGCTAAAGACATTAGCCATCTGGTAGACACACAAAAGATGTACATTGAATGGCTGAACAAGGGCAGCAATGTGAATAATCCAGAATAACAGATCATTGGAATGAATGTATTCCTAGTGGGGAAACTTACCTGTGGCTTTCCAAGGAATGAGATTTACATGATTCATGGATAGCCAATATTTGCAATTAGATTGCATTCCATGGGAACATATAGGTTGAACAGAAAGCTACCCAAGACCTTGCTGAGCAATTAAGGGACAACTGGCCTGGGACTAAAAACCCTAACAAAAATAAATAGAAGTCAATAACAATGCCAGTCCCTTTATATGCATTCTTTTCTTTTTTTAAGCACTAGAATCAATGGATCTAGGCTGTCATCCATTTACTATCGTGCTGCATTGGGAGCTTATCTTGCACCATGGAACTCTTCTTTTGGAATATCCAAAGACAGGGAGTATATTTGGTAGGGCAGTTTGGTAGTTTGGGGATTTTGATTTTTTTTTCTCCATGAAATCCCTGATCCCAGAGTCTGGAGAAACCTAAAAGCTAGAACTGAGCAAAGATTAATTGGAATGGTGGCTTCAATTTATTCTGTCTCGTTCCCACTGTTCTTACAACAGGTTATTAACTTATTTGGAACTCTGTAGTGAGAACATCTTTGAGCTAAAACTTGGGATCATTTTTAAGAAATAAAGATGGTAACTAAGAGTAAGAAAAATGATATTACCAGTGATCAGGAAAAGACTTATCTTGAAAATAATATTATAGATTATTACTAGCATTATTTTTAATGTACTTTTTACAGCCAATATGTCTTGCATTCAACCCAAAATGACTCATAAATATTTTAAGGCCATATGGTTTGAGAAGAGTCAATCAAATTTAAACAAAGCACTTGTTTTAAAATGGCATATTTAAATGTTCAGCTAAAAGAATGAGCTTCCTTTAGCCTTAGAATAGCATCGTGCTTTCTTTAGTGAAGCCAGTTGCACCAGGGAGTGAATATGAATCACTCTTAATTTCATTAGTCTATTTATATTACTGCCCATTATCTGAATCATCAAAATATGATGATGATCAGGCTTTTGCTTTTAAGGAGCGTGATTTTTCTTCTTCTTTGTTTTGCAATAGTTCAAGAAATTCATATTGTATCTTACTTGTGAGTGCCTACTATGAGTGGGAAAAGTAATTAAAGACTTGTGATGGCAAAAAATTTCTTAACCTGATGGCATAAACCCCATGGATTTAAGTGATTTAAAGGACTTAGCTTGTTATTTTGTAGCGGTAAATATGATGAAGAAGAGAATTGGATTTTTAACAGAAAACAAAATAAACTTGTTTATATCTAATTAAATTGATTCATTAGCTATGTTATAATAACTAACACACTAAGGAAAGCATTGTTAAATAATTAAATACAGAGGCAGTCAATGTTACAATATTGCATTGTTTTAATCAAAGTGTCAGCTCCAATAATGTAGATGGCCCTGGGTTGTGGACCTAGGACAAATAAAGCTGAAAGGATTTAAGCGGCAGAGATGTTGGAAAAGCAGAGAAGTAAATAATAAAGAGACGGTTCAGTGCTCAGGGCTGAGCTAGTGTTCTGGTACCAGGTCCAAAAATTTGGCAAGATAGGAGGAAAGGGAAGAGCGGAGGCTTATAACTTTTATTATTAAAATAAAATTTTCCTTGGAGATCAACATCCATTGGTTGAAATCTTAGTTCCACAGATTGCTTACAGCCTGACCTCAGGGTCATATCAGAGCTAGTTTTCTCATTTGCAAAAGGAGATAACGCTTGCCTCTGATGGTGGTTTCATGTGTTCCCACCATTAGGTGTTATCTTTGGACTGATCTCTCTTCTCTAGGAACTTACATTTGAGTAGATGAGAAAATGTGTACTCAAGTAACGACAGTAGAGTGTGATGGATACAGTGTGTCTGCAAAGTCCTCAAGTGACAGAAAGATTGCTTGGACAGGTGAGAGCAACCTGCACAGAGAAGGAGATATTTAATGCTATATATCATTACTGATTATCCAAGGTCGGCACTTGTCTTAGTCTGCTTGGGCTGCCACAATAAAACACCATCACTGGGTGGCTTAAACAACAGAACTTTATTTTCCTACAGTTCTGGAGGCTAGAAGTTCGAGATCAGGGTGCCAGCATGGTCAGGTTCTGGTGAAAGCTTCTCTTTCTGGCAGACCCACTGCCTTCTCCCTGCGTGTTCATGTGGTCTTGGTCATGCTGAAGGAGAAAACAGTCCGCCGTCTCTTCCTCTTCTTATAAGGTCACCAGACCTATAGGATTGGGGTCCCACCCTTATGACCTCATTTAACCTTAATTTCCTCCTAAAATCTCTGTCTCCAAATACAGTCACATTGGAGGTTAGGGCATCAGCATATGAATTGGGCTGGGGGTGGGTGCAGGAGAACACAATTCAATCCACAGCAGTATGTAGTTAGAGGCAGGTGCCAAGGCTGTAAAGACTAAGGGATGATGGATACAGAATCTACACAGAGAGGCTGTGCAAAAGGAATTCACAGGCAGGTCGTCTAGTCCACTAGCAATTCTTCACCAGAGTTGAAGTTCTTCACGATAAGGTAACAGTTTTTCTCAGATTAGGACATTTTGCATATTTGCAACTTTTTAGGGCAAAAAGCAGTCTCTAATGTCAGGCTTCTGGTGCAGCTCAGTGGGAGCACATGATTGAAGAAATGATGCTGATATAGAAAGAGATGATGGAGAAAGGGGAAGAACCACTGTCCCCTCCATCTTTGATTCTTACATGGGGCCGGATACACTAACAGATGTTCAATACATGTCAGTTTAATTAACTTGTTAGGAAAATCCAAATACATAAAAACCAACTTGTGTTTTTGACCCAGTGATAACAGAAAGTGCCTTCTTTTCAGAAAAAGAAAAGAAAATTGCTGTCTAATATTCCAGGAAAGGTGAGGTATTTGTTAAAATATCTGAAGTACAATGCTTATTCTACAGAAGCTCATCCTTGCTGAACTCAGTGAAGAGTGGGTGTAAATAGAGTGGGTGTAAATGTCCTTTCCACTGTCTCTTCTGTGTGCCCAGGAGGACTGCACTGTGCCCCACTCCTTCAAGTTTGATTGGGATCACGTGACCCAGGGCTGGCCCATGGGATGTGGGCAGCTGTGATGCAAGCTGCTTCCAGGCCTGGAACTTAAATATTCCTTGTGTGGCCCTCAACCTCTCTCTTCAGTGTTGGTTATACCCTGACTTGGAGACCACATGATGTACATTGTGAAGCTGTCAGATAGAGGAGGCTCAACTAACCTGAACTGGCTTTATACCAGTGAGAAGGAAATGTTTTATTGTGTTAAAGCCACTTAGATATCAAATATAGGTTAGCTTATCCTGACTAATACATTACCCTTCCCATGTGTGAGGAAATGTGTTTTCTGTTCTGCTTAGTTCTATTTTATGTTAGTTTTCAAAAACGCTGGTCCCAACGAATTAAACTGACTTAATGACCCCTACTGGGTCCTGATATGTAGTTTGAAAAACACTCTTTTAAAGAATACTAGCGTTCAGATAAGGCAATGCGACGCTCACCATTAAAACAAGTGGGTTGAACCACATTCTTAAAGACTTTGGCCCTATGGTTCAGACTGATCACAATTAGATGGTTTCATTGTCTTCTTAGGTAGGTAAAATCCTACCCCAGTCTTCTCATCGATTGCTAATGATGGGAACCAACTCTAGAGACGTGCATTTTCCAAAATGAGGCAAATAATATTAAAACATCATAAATGTTAATTACACACTCCATAGAAAGGACAAAGGAAATAAGATATGAATTTTGAAATGATTTTGTGGGGTTTTTTTCTTCTTCATCTGTGATGGCTCAGACTGCCTTCTTGGGTTTCATTTTCAATCACCATCTTCAATCTAGGATTCCCAAACTTTTGCTCATATCTATGGCTTCCTGGAGTAGTCTGCCTGTGGGACATCCCCAGGAGTTGCTACAAGTCCAACTGCTCTTCCTCCTGGAGGCTTAAATCCTCCGGGATAAACGTGAAGCCAGTTAGGTGTTGACTTTTTAATTTACTCCAATAATTAAGCTCTACGAAAAGTTGCCCATTCACTGGGGAGCCAAATCTTTTCTCCCTGTGCTCATGGCATCCCCAACCATGAAACTGTTCCATGAAACTTTGAAACTGTTCTCCAACAGAAGAATGTTGTCAGGGTAGCACCCTCACCCCCTTTTGTTTGTTTTTGTTTCTTTGTTTAAAGTAATATGTTGGTCAAGCAAGACAGTAGTGGGCTTGGAGACAGCAGATCTCTATCACTTCTGAAAAATGTAGGAAGTCTGGATACTCTGGTGTATCCTAGGCTTAGATATGACTCAGCTCACCCTCCTATCTGTGGGTTTCAAATGATTTTAAACCCTAAGGAGAATTTTTGGTCTATCCTATCTCTACTTGAACTGTTAGGAAAGTTTGATGACAAGGAGCCAAGTAAGATTTCTGCTCTTAAGAACCTTTATTTAATTTTTTTTTTCATTAGACCATCTTAATATTCCAACATAACAAACATATGCAGAGCAAATTTAAAACAGATTCTGACCTAACTTCTCACAGGTTAAAATCCTCTGATGTTACTTAGTTTGGTGGGAAAATGGTTAGTAAATGTTTTTGCCAACATAGTTAAAAGCATGTGGTCACAGCCTTATGTGAAGATTCCACATTCTGTGGATTTGTAGACTACAAATAGAAATGTAAGAAAGTACATAAAAATCACGAAGTGCTAGATAACAAGCAAAGGTACAAATAATTAATACTCAACTATGATGTTGCCATTTACAACAAGACAGAGTCTACTGAGAGTAAAAGTGATACATGTATGTTGGACATTTAAAAACAGAAAGACAGAAATTATGGTAAAATTTAAAGTGCCATTCTGAGAGGACTTATTTTAGTTACCATAAATTAATCCCTACTACTAGTTCCTTTATGGATTATGAACAGTGATTATTGTTTAAGGTCACTGATAACTGGGATGAACTAGAAGTAAAGATAATTAGGTTATTATAGCCATGATGGCTGTTGACATTTGGGAAGAAGTAGAAAGCACCAGTTATAAAGCAGTGGGAACCATCTGAAGCACACAGCCATAGATGTCCATGATATTTCCATTATGGAGAGCCAATTGGGGACAGAAAGATTTCAAATATTTTGAAACCTCTGCCAAATGAATTAGATATTCTTCCATTTACATAAATAGAAAACCATCAAAAAAGGTGTTAAAGCAGTATAAGGCCCTATTAATTTGAAATTTAGATAGCAAGCCTCATGGTAAAATATTGGATGGCTGGACTAGAGGCTGTAAGTCAGAGGTAGCAACCTAAACTTAGGCAGGAAAAGTAGAAATGGAGAGTCATGAGTAGAAAGGATATATAAGGGAATGCAAATGTAGAAGTACCAGGACTAGGTGACCAACTGAGTGTGAAAGTGAAGGAGAAGTGGAAATTAAGAAAAGAGCCCAAGATTCCTTTCATGGTGACTGGGTAGATGGTGATACAATTAAAAGAACATAGTAAACAGATATACACTACTATATATAAAATAGGGAAACAACTAGGACCTACTGTATAGCACAGGGAACTCTACTCAATACTCTGTAATAACCTATAATGGAAAAGAATCTGAAAAAGTATGTATATATATACTTATATATAGATATATATAAAACTTTGAATCACTTTGCTGTACACATGAAACACTGTAAATCAACTATACTTCAATTAGTAAAAGAAAGAACATAGTAAAGAAGTGGGTTTGGGGATAATGATGATCAGTTCAGTTTTGAACCGGTTGAGTTAAAATTTCAGGTTAAACCAAATTCAGGTTAAACCAAAGACGATGGTCTTTGAAAACCAGGTCAAAGAATTCAACTTTGATATAGTAATTAGACAAGCTCTATTGAAGACCTAAATTGTGGAATAATAAAAATGGTATTAAAGTATACTTTATTGTATATACAGATACAAGTTTTAAGAAAAAAACAGATTAAGAAAAATCTATCTTTGAGAAGCTGCTGATGTAGGCATGGTGATAGCAATAGAAGAATTTAGGAAAGAACCACAGAGGGGAGATTTGACATCATGTCATGTAAGGAACACAGATTCCCTGACATATACAACATCGGTGCCTGAATAAGGTCACTTCTCCAGATAAAGTAAGTCCTGCAGGTGGAAAGTTTGGCAAGAGTACTTAATCGGGGTGGGGGGGTGCCTTCATGAAAATTATAAAAGACATCCTCTCCTGTGGTTGTCTACAGCCCCATGTTGGAGCTCAACACCTAGCATGGAGAGTGTGGCCTGAATTTCAGCTCCCACTCACCCTTTTGACCTAACTTCCCTTTGCAGTGTGGGTGTTGTGCCAGAGGGAGGGTAAGCCTAGATAAGAGAAAAGGAAGGGAGCCATGTTTTGTTTTTACTTTAAGTAGATAAAAGACTCTCTTGGGGAAGGAAGATTAGACTTTTTCAAAGGGCTTTACTGGGCAGAATTATGACCAGCACATAACTATTTCAAAATGGCAGGTAAATGTTTAAAGTAAATAAAACTGCTCAAAAGCATGACTGACTTTCTTGGGAGACAGTGAACTCAGTCACTGGAAGTAATAAAATGGACTCTGGATTCTTAATTGATAAATATTTTACAGAGGAATTCTTCAAGAAAATTCTTTCAAGCCTGTGATTTGATGATTACTTGAGTGTTATGACCAATAAATCTGTGACCACAGAGGCGAGCTGACTGGCTGGAATGGAGGAGACAGAACTTGGGTTGGCTCCTGTAAGAAGAATATTTTCTCAAATACAAAGATTTGGGGAAAAAAATAGAAGAGCCCCCTCCCTGCTCCCACTTACCTTTTAATATTTACATAGCTGTATAATGTTTGCTCAGTTGACTATGATTTAACAGAGCAGCTTTGTCGTAAAAGTCCTACTTGGATTGATAGATTATTCTAGTAGAAGTTGATATGGATGAAATCTTGATTTGACTTCAGCCAAATTATGTGTCTGCATCCCCCAGATTTTCTAATGTAGGTAATTGGATAGCTAGTGTTTGTTGGTTTCTGTTTCTGCATTCAATTGCTTTGAATTGGTATACTTCACATCTAGGACATCCACTTTATTTCAAAAGGGGGGTCTTCAGTAAGACCCAGCTGTAAATAAGTGTACAGGTATCAAGTATCTGTATTTAACTGAAGTAAGAAAGTAAGAACAATAAATATCAAAAATCTTGTTTTCATTGAATATTAATTGACCAACTAATTTAAGGAAAAGAAACTTATTTTTGAAAAAAATTGTAAGCTTATAAAAATCAAGTTTTTTTTCAGACTTCAGCAGTGAAGAAAGTTGAAAGAAAATGGAGAAAGGAAAACAGCTCACTAAGAAGGAAGAAGAGGAACCTGAAGCAGCAGGTTAGTTTCACAGTTCATATTGCTTCTGTCTTTTCAAAGGATAAATAGAAGGTCAGGAAGATAAAAATCCAGTTTTCTGGTTCAGGGGGTTCCTGCACATCTCGAAACATAGTCTACCTTCCAATTCACAGCTCTCATTGGAGATTAGAAACAGGTTCTAACAGACCAGTGTACCTAAGAGTTAATAGCTTTAGTAAAGTAGAACATTGGGTCTACCAATTATGTAAACCAATACCTACCTATAATGACAGCAGTGTAATCAGAATTGTCAGAAATGGAGGAAAATAAACTTTTAAAAGATCAGAGGTACTCAGCGAAACAAATAACTTATCACTTAAAAAAAATGGATTCTCATTTAATTTATGGGAAATCCGTTCATCAAGATGAAAATAATAAGCAGCAGCAGCAACCACCACCCAGTGCCTTTAAAAAAAAAAATCAGTTGTTGTCAGCTTGATCTAACCAGCTAGCTAACTAAAATATTATTTCCATTTAAGTAGCTTTACTAAGTGACCAGAAATGTGCATCTTTATGATAAACCAACTATTATTGGATTTAGCGTACTATCATTGCTACTTAATTGAAAGTAATTTATGTCAAAGTGGAGAAGAAAATTTAAATAATATTTACTCTTATGTGGCAATCTTTCATAGTCTATTGCCATTTGGCAGGAGCATAGTCTAAAACCAGGTTCAGTATTGTAAGGTACTATTGTATCGGTTATCTATTGCTGCATAACAAATTACCATTTGAAGATGGGGGCCTTGTTTCCTAGTTCCCATTGCTGCAAATGTTTGAGGTATCAAAAGGGTGCTGACTCTTTAAGTACTCATTGCATCAGACCATTGCTGTGTTCTCTGTAAAGACCAGAAGAAGGCCTCGCTCTCCACTCTGACCAGGTTTTGTCCTTCAGGCCCCAGAGCAACATTGTTTATGTCTGTGCCTGACAAGGATCTTCCAAAGGACACTTCCTTTATCTTCCATTGGCAGCCCCTCCATCACAGGATGTGTTGGTTAATTTTATTTGTCAACTTGGCTGGCACCATGGTTCCCAGATATTTGGTCAAACATTACCCTGGTGTTTCTATGAAGCTGTTTTGGATGAGATTAACATTTGAATTGGCAGACTCTTGAGTAAAGCAGACTGCCCTTCCTAATGTGGGTGGGCCTCATCCGGTCCGTTGAAGGCCTGAATAGAACTAAAAGATCAGCCTACCCAGAGCAAGACAGAATTCTTCAGCCTGCTGGCCTTCAAATCAGAACAGCAGCATTGGCTATCCTGGGTCAACAGCATGCCTGGGTTTTGAATTTTCTACCCTCTATGACTGTGAAAGCCAATTCTTTATAATAAATCTCTTCATATATATATATAAATACATATTTATGTCTATATCCATATTTATGTATACACATCCTATTTGGTCTGTTTCTCTGCATAACCTTGACTAATACATGGGTCATATTTATTTAACGCGGGTGGGCAGCACACTGTGCCATTCTCTCCTTCCTGTCTTGGTACCAAAGTATAAATCCTCTCCCTCCTCTTCTTGGTCTTAGTCAATACTCCTCAAGTGACTTGATATGCACATCTCTAAAGTTTATTCCATTTTGGACTGCTTTCCTAGGATAGATTCTGAGAAGTGGAATTCTTGGGTCAAAAGCTATGAGTTATTTAAGGCTCTTCATTCATACTGGCAAATTGCTTTCCTCAAATATATCATTATTTGGGACTTCATCAATAATGAATAGTCACATCTGTATAGCATATTGTTATTCTAATTAGCATTTCTTTGATTGCTGGCCAAGATGAACATATTTTTATGTTTTTTAGCCATTATTATTTCCTTTTATGAGAATTGTCTTTTCATGTCTTTTTATTCATTCTTTTAAGGATGAGGATCAAGGACATTAACCCTTTATTTCATATAATTTGAAAATATTTTTCTCATTTTGTTGCTTGCCTTTACATTTTTGTGAATTTCTTTTCTTTTTGTAAAAGAAATATATATTTATTGTAGAAAATTTGGAAAATACAGAAAATCACATAGAAGGAAGTAAAAATTACTCCAATTCCCCTGGAGATAGCTATTACCAATATTTTTCTACAAATTCTTCTAGTCTTTTGTTGTGAATATAGATAAATATATATACATAAATATTTCATTTTTAGGAAAATATAATATTTCACATTTTGCATGTAAGATTTTCAGTTTTTACTCTAGAATATATAGTGAACACCTTGCCATGTTATTAAATATTCTTTTATAGCATGATTTATTTGACCTATTTCCTGTTGGAAATTTTTGGTTGTCAGCAATTTTTACCATAGGAAATAGGAATGAACGTCCTGGTAAATAAATCTCTCCAACTATCAGTAGTATTAAATAATAGAATTATAATTTCTTGTGAAAAAGGAGACATATTTTAAAAGCTTCTGATACATATAACCAATCTTTTCTCTGAAACAATTTATATTCCTATAGTAATATAAGAAAATGCTCATTTCTCTATATCCTAACAATACTTGGCATGACTATTAAAAATAGCACCACTAGAAAATGACTTTGACAATATGTAGGGTAAAATGAGCATCTCTGATATTTCACCTTTCCCTTGACATCCATTCTTCTATTCATTCCACTAATAATTAGTGAGTCCTACCACAGACCAGGCACAACGCTGACTTCTAAGAAAACAGTAATACCCACTCCTCTTCCTGAATCATTATCTTCATTTCCTGGGTCAAAAGAAATTCTTGGCATGTACTTTTCCTCTCAAGTATCTAAGTATCTCAAGGATACATTGTATCTCCCCTATTTCTCAATTATGGTGCAGTTACTCAAATAGGACATTCTGACCAGTGTCTGTTCTATTTTGGCCAGTACTCTATAGGATAGTTCCATCTGAGTAACTTTTTTTTTTTTTTTCTGATACATTCCTGATTTTTGTTGAAATCCATGTAATACAGGAGGTATGGACAAACCAGTTGAACAGTGAGCCTCTGGGAGAAATTGTGAAATAAAATTGAAAAGCAATTTCGTATTACAGAAAGAGGATAGATTTTGAGTAAGAAAGATCTTAGTTTTCACACCTGCACTGTAACTGTGGACAAATTACTTAGTTGCCTCTTTTGTGAAGTGTGGCTTGTATAATACTTTTCTCATTGAATACAAAATTCTCGAAAAGTAGCCACAGAGCAGAGCTAAGAATTTTTGGTATGTTTCAACCAAACTTTGTTGCTTGGGCTGCCTCATTTCAGTAGTCTTATCTCTAGCTTTGCTGCCCTGTGTCTTCTGAGGAATCCTTAGCCTTCCCTGCTGGCACTGGAAGGTGTGGATCTCCACTTGAGGTTATTAATGTGTGCTTTCTTCTCTAGACAATGCCTTATGTTATGAACCTACCTTCGCCCTGCTCAAGCGCAAACCCCTGCTCTGACTGGACCCTGCTTTCCCCAGTGATAGTTTTCAAGGAAACCTATGAGCTCCTTGTGGACAGAAATCATGTCCTGTGTTTTCTCTGTATTTTCATCCTCAGTGCTTACCTTGCACAATGTCTGGCACCCTGCAGGTGCTTGATGATTATCTATTCAACGACTATGCATCTGAACTTGGATGCTAAAGGCTCATGTGTTAAATCCCAGGAGTAATTTTATTTTTCTCTTTTGAATGCCTTTCGTTTGTTTCACCTGAAGATATCCTACATACTTATCAAGACTGAACCCGAATATCACCTTCCCTGGGAGGCCCTCCACAGGTCCCCGATGAAATAAATTACTCACTTCTCCATGCTCTGAAGCACTTTGTCTATTTACTCTCTTCATCTTCTCGTTTGGTAGACTCTGATCTCCTATTTATCTTTGGATTTCTAGTGCTCAGTCGACAGAAGAAAGAGTTCAATAATTGTTTGTCTGAGTTGGATGGAGAGGAAGCCTATGTTTAATTGTTCCTATGACTTCCAATTTCAGGTTGTATAAAGGAGAAGCCGATTTAAAACGTACTTGAAGGACAGTGAGTAAAAAGAGGCAATGTGCAATAATCGGGGAGCACAGGGGGTGAGGAGATAAACTAGGTTTGATTGGTGGTTCTGTAGTTTATGGGTGGATGTATAGAGACCAACCTTCCCCTTTCTCTGGCTCCCTCTGGTCTCTGCCTGGTGCCAGCAGAAAAGCCACTAGAAGTGGCAGCACATTCCATATAATTTAGCAAATTAGAAATCATGCTCTAACTTTAGAGACATCCATTGATGCTAGAATTCCAGGCACCATGGCAGACTCATGGAAGATATTTATACTTTTCAAAACACACTTGGAAGCCCCTGCATGGAACTGTCCTGCTGAGACAAGTCCATGGGCCTTCCTTATGTAACTCATTAAAGGAAATATGTGGGTAACCAGAGCTGCAGTTGGAAGGCAGAGGGGTAAATAAGGACCAGCTTCAGAATCGAATTGGTTATCTTGAAAATCTGTCCCTTCACCCTTGCAATACCTCATAACTTTGTGTTATTAGTAAATTTAATTATCATGCTTTTGATTCAACTTCTCAATCCAAAGATTGAGGTGTTTTTAAAAAGACTGGACTTTAATTTCCTAAGTTTTTTAGGAGATATTTAACCCTTTCCCTGTCAGCATTTCTGAGAAATTTTCATTTATCATATATGGCCTTAGACCATCATGGAATCTGCAGGCATTTTTTCCCTTCTTAACTCCTTATTTTATACCTGAATGCCCATTTTCCATTTATCAACTTTTTGAAACACTGGACAAAACTTAACTCAAGTATTGGTGGAGACAGTTTTCCCAAGGATCTCTGTCGGGAGCTCCATTTTTCACGGAAAGCCTCTTACACTCCTCCTTCACTGTGGGGCTGAAAAGAGAAAGTAAACATTATGGAGAAAAAAGGATTTAGTCTTGAAAAAGTTTTGTTTCTCTCAGTATTTCTAGTTTGACCTTGGGAAAAAGGAGTATACGTTATTGTTTGCAGACATCAAGTAATCTGTGGGTTTTGAATTTTCTACCAGTTATCTATCCACGTGTGGAAGCAACATACGTGGGAAAGGAAAGAATAGGAGACTGACTACTTAATTTTTTTTAAAAATAAAACTGATGAGACAGACAGCAAATGATATTCAATCCTATTAAAGAGACTAAGCACAGACCTTAAAAAAAGAAAAAAAAATCCTTACATTCCTTGCGTTGGGATTGTGTGATATGGTTCCACAATTCAGGGAGATTGGAAATTACAGAACATCTGCAATGAAATTGGTTTTCTGTGGAAAACTGATGAATCACTTACTGCCAATGACTAGAAGAAAAAGCACTTGTTTATGCCCTTATGTAATGAATTTTTATGAGGTGAAGTTTGCTGCTTATAAAAAATACACTTTAAGCTGCTGTAGATGTAAAATAATAGAATTCAGAATTCAGAGCAATGCATTACTGCAAAGACAGTCACTAGCAGAATATTATCTGCTTACAAAACACCAAAACAGGGCTATTACTTCTATAATGGAATTAAAAAAAAATCTCATCTACCCAGTTGTATTCTAGAAGAAAAAGTATTTAAAGAGACATAGCTGAAATTGACAGCTCCAAAATTGCATGTATTTTCAAAGAAATGTTATTAATTCTCTTATTGTGCTCCTGAATTCCAACTGTTTTCCCCTCAAAGCAAGAATACCACAGAACATTTTAAATTAAAAATGGCACTCCTAAGACTCACCACAAAGACAAACTGGGGGTGCTGGCCTCTCTATGGTGTTACAGAAATGCATGTAGAAATCTTCTCACAATAATACCATTAGTTGCTCTGCTCGATGTTTGTTAAGGGGTTCATGATCAAACCCCAAACTCTCCTGCCTTCTTCAAACATTTACTGAGCACTTGTATTGTGCCGGTCACTGTTTTCGGCTGCAAGTGTTACAAAACAATGAGCAAGATACAGTCTCTATCCTCACTGAGCTCACAGTCTGTTTTGCCATTTAAGAAAGAGAGTCATCCAATTGAAACTGAGGAATATTCTGGTAGCTTTGAGAAGGGGCACTAAGAAATACTGCACACAATACTGGATGGGGGTCCTTACTCTCAAAGAATTTATTTGCCCTTTGTACTTGGTCTGGAGCTAAGCATTTTTAAAGCAAATGACCATACTTTTCATGAGTGGAAAACAATCGTGGTGTTTTATAATTTTTGCTGATTAAAAAGGCACTCTTAAAAATTATTGGCAATTTGAGAGAACAGAGGCTGCCAGGAGAGGATGGCATTTCCTGAGTGCTTAGGGAATATATTTACCAGGGAGCCGTCCCTGACACCTCATAGGACGGTAAAGTCTCTGGCTCCACTAATTCAGAACTGTGACTAGATGAAGTCTCAGCTGAAGTTCAAGCTTGCATTATGTCTTATTGGCAACCAAACCATAAAAATACCTCAGAAATGTCAGCATTTCTGTGTCCACATCTGGAAAGAATACAAACTCCTGGGTCAGAACCTGCGTCTTGACTCTTAGTTTAGGACATATGGTCATCTTACAGGCTTAGGTGAATTGATAATATAGAGTATTTATGTCAATTGTTTTGATCTGGTGTGCTGGTTCTAGATATTTTAAAGTAACTAAACTACATTCATTTACAAATACTGTACATGCATTTGTAAGTACCATACAAATACTTTTGGAAAAGGGAGTGGGAACTCTACCTTTTTGTTGCCTACATATTTCTAAGTGCTTGAAAAAAACGTATATGCTATATGGAGTTAGAGATTTAATATGTAATTTATAAATGCATTAAATAATTCAGACTCTTTTAAGAGTTGTGGGTGGTTGGCCATAAAAAGGGCAGACTATTTATTGTAATGCAAAAATAGCTACTCTAAGGTTTTTAGGATCTTGTATCTCCTAAATTCACATAGTTAAAGGACTAGTTTACTAGCTGTACACATGTTTACCTTTGAATTGAACTGAAACAAAACTGGCCAGGAGATTTTAAAGAAATAAGTAACTTGTTTTGGTGTAATTAAGTAATGCATGCTCACTGTAGAAAACTGGGGAATACAGAAAAAGTATAAAGAAAAAAATCAAAATTGAATTATTTATTGTAAGTATATGTGCCTGTTTATCTCATAGTTGAGATCATATTGTACTTAATAACCTACTTCTTTCTTCATTTTAATATTATATTGTAAGCACGTTCTCATGTAATTAAATGTATGTATATTTTTGCATAAAATTTTTTCTATGGTATTTAAAACATTGCGTTAATTAAATAGCTCTACCATTTTATTTATTTCCCTTTTGTTGAACATTTGTGTTGTTTCACATCTTTATTATGAATAGTGCTATACTGAACATCATTTCAATAAATCTGTATCTAAAATCTTATCGTTTCCTTGAAATAGATTCTTAAGGTCAATGGATATAAACATGTCCACATGTCCACATCCATCTGATTTTAAAATCAGCTTTACTTCCATAGATTTATGTTTTATTGGTTCTGGGATTTCAGCATGAACCAAACCTGTTAATGAGAAGAAGTTACTTTACTGCTAATGAGAAGGAAAGAGAACTACCCATTCAATACTGTACTCCCTGGCCTCAGAAGTGACTTGGTTTAACCTCATTTGACTTGTTTTAATTGCCAGAATAACAACTCAAGACAGGATTCCATGAAGACCCTTGTATAAAATTGTATTTACTTTTTTTTTTAATGACATTTTAAAAACCATACACTTTTTCTTGAAAACATCGAGAGAAAATAAGACCAGTTAAATATCGAGAGAAAATTACGACCTGGAAACATAAAGGCCTATTCTGTCTTGTTACATAATGTACATACTCTTTGAAGGAAAAAAAAAAAAAACAAACATATACGAGAAATACTTGCCAAATTACTTGTGGTGATGAGTACAAATGTACACTACACACTAATTTTGGCTGCAGGGAACCCTGGAACATCAGTCCTATAGACAATATGGCCTATTGGTTTGGCTAAAAAGTCTGTTTGGAATTGTTCTGTTGCTGAAAACATCTTTTCTTAATAGAGTAACACTTCACTTACTGAGCGCTGTTAGGAAAAACAGCTTCCAAAGGAATCAAGGTTTTGCCTTTGAGTGCCAGCACATTTTGAAGGCTTCCTCAAATACAGCAATGTTAATGTCACTGCCTCCTTAACCAAATGATACAGATTGTAAAGTACTTTTATTGATGATCCGAGGTCATTTTTTTAAGCCACAATTACTATTCAGTTATTCCTCAGAGTCCGTGTGTCCCTACTTTAAATGTTACCAGATTAGGGTTTTTAAATTCTTTTTTTCCATTGATACCACGTTTTCTATTATTTCTTGTTACTATAAACATGCTTGCTTTTTACCAGTGTTCTCTATCTCTCGTCTGTTATTTTTCATCTGTTGGTGAAAGTTCATTAGAAATCTATTCAAAATAAAGCAGCCCCTAATGGGAACTCAAAGAACTACGCCATGGGTAGAGCTTTGGTGCATGAAATCTATGAAAATTGGTTTGAATTTCTCAAGGCTTTGCTGGCCTTGGCCATTTCAGATAGTGATGCCAGTAATGTACCACAAACCTAAAAGAAATCATAAGAATCGTGGCTTGTATCTACTGATTATTTGCTGTAGCCTTTGAACTGGTTTTCTTGCTCTCATAACTCTTCACACATTATCACTGTGATCCTTTAAAAGAATGTAAGTTTGATGTCATTTCTCTGTTTAAAACCTTCCGGTGGTTTCCTCATCCTTAGAATAAATTCGGGTATCTTTTCACCCTGGCCTGCAAGGGCCGGCCCCGGATCCCCTTATCTCACTGCCTCATTTCCCACCTCTCTTGCTCGCTCTGATTTCTTGCTGTTCTTTGAACAGGTGATGGTCGCTCACCTGAGACCTTGGGCACTTGCCATTTTCTTATCCTGGCACCCCTTCTCTGCTTGGCTCTCTCCCTCTTTTCATTCAGATCTCTTCAAATTTCAGCTCCTCAGAGAGGATTTCCAGGAGCATGTAATTCAATACAGCGTCCCTTGTCACTCTCCATTCCCTTAGCCTGTTTTATTTCCTTCAGCGTACTTCTCACATCTGAAATGATCTTACAACATGTGTTTATTGTCTATCACCCCTCCAAGAATGTAAACTCCATGAAAGCCAGGGGTTTTGTTTTATTCATGAACACATCTCTGAGTACAGAAGAAGAATGCCTGTAGGGGCTCAAGAGATAATTTTTGAAAGAATGATGTTATTTAATTCCCATTACAGTCCTAACAGGTTGACATTACTGAATGCCCATTTCATAGGTTGAGCAAACTGAAACTCAGAGAAGTTAAATAAACCTGTCCGTACCCCACAGCCGCTAAGTACTGAAGGTGGGGGAGCTGGGAACAGGGGAGTGGGTCATGCCTTGTGTTCGCTTGGAGGGATGTATTTTAGATACGATCACTGAAGCCACTTGGATACACTAAATACACAAGTAGCAAACCTGACTTGAGAACAAGTTGCACGGGAGAGAAAAGAAAAATGTTAGTGTGGAAGTTCTTGTTTTCTCAAAGGGGGACACTCAGGGATGAACGTTAATGTAGCTAAATGCGACCCAGTTGTCGTGAACTTTGGGCCCTGAGGCTGCTGGGGGGTGGGAACAGAAGCACCAGGGTTCAGGTAAGTCTCCTGGCAGCCACAGGGCAGCAGGGACTAGATAGAGTCTGAGGCTGCCACAGCAGCTTGGCCAGCAGGCCTGCGTCTCTGAGGGGAGGTGAAGCTCCCTGAGGCAGCACTAAGTGTACACCCACTGATGAGAAGGTGAATGCCAGCTGCCCTTAATGTGCTCTGTGCCAAATATCCTTAAAAGCAGGGAAAACAAAAGAAGGGAAACTATAAAGAAAAAAGACAGAGAGATGGGAGCGGTTGTGATACCCACTGGGGTAGCCACCGGCTCCTCCTTTGAGGATGGCCCTGTGGCCTCACTGTGGTGAGTCAGGTCCGCAGGCTGCCTCAGCTCTCAGTTCCTTCAGGGTCCGCCCTGGGTGCAGAGCTGCCAGGCCTGAGGTCGTGCCCTCCCCTGAGGCCACATCCACTGTCTGAGAGGTGGAGGTCAAAGGCCTGACTACTCTGGCCCTGCCTAGGACATCCTGAAAGACAAAATGCTCCAGAGATCTCCTCAGGGTTGGCCGAGGCTGGCAGGCCTGGCTTACAGTTGTTTCCTCTGCTATTCCTGCTTCTTCACCATTTCCTTTCACAGGCGTGGATCCCTAATCACTATCTTGTATTGATACTTCTAACCCTTTTCGACATCTGTTTCTGCAGAACCCAACCTGTGATGTTAGGTTTGATCGCTGGCTAACAAGATGTCTCTTGGTACACTGGAACCCAGAGGCAGCCTCTGGCTATCCAATGATGAGCAGAACAGCCACAGTCTCTGACCTCATGGGGGGTTATCACTTAGTGGCGGTGGCAGATGTTAAATGAAAAAAGAAAAAAAAAATTGTACTAAGTGCCATTAGGGTCTGTAGAGAAGAAGAAAACCCTATAATATTGACAACCGTTAGTTAGCGTAGGTGTGTTGTGTTTTCATGTTAAAATTATGACAATGTGGGCACCTACTCAGAATTCGCTATCAAAATAACACCATAACAAAATTGCTGGTAGAACAAAATCTTGTTAACTTTATTTCATCCTTTCAAATCTGCAGTCTCAGACGACCATTTACTTATAATGTCCTTATCAAAGTAGATCACTGGTAAAATAAAGACTCCGGGATATAGAAGGCAAAGGGAGATTCTAGTTGGGATCTACTGCTTTCCCCTTTCTGGTGGCCACCATTCTCCTAAGAACACCTGTGGTGAACTGCTTCCTGTCCTGCTTTAGGTGCATGGGGTGTTCGTGAGGGTATGTCACCCACATTTGAATGATCGGGAGCAGTACTTCTCCATCCTGGTTTAGGAATGTGCACATAATCTCAGGCTGACCAATAGCTGTGAGCTCCTGGACTTTGCCAGAACTATTAGGCAAGAAGCTCTCAGGCCAGTGGGATCAGAAAGCTGGTAAAACGGAAGTCTTGAGCTTCTGGTGGCCGTCGTTTGGCCTGAGAACGAAGCTGACTGAATCCTTTAAAAGCTGGCTTCAGAGAAAAACTTAAAATTACAATTGACACATCAGATCTGAAAGTTTAAAACAACAGGTCTTACTATTGTCATTTTATGATGTTATGGTGTCATTTCTGAAAATAAATGCCCACTCATCTCAGAGTCACCACAATCTTTTATTTTTAGAGTCTAACCTCTTTCCAGGAAGTAGCAGAATGAAGGAGCATTCTTAGTGGTCATTTGATAAAAACTATCCATTATTCTTTTTTTTTTTTTTTTTTTTTTTTGCGGTATGCGGGCCTCTCACTGTTGTGGCCTCTTCCGTTGTGGACCACAGGCTCCGGACACGCAGGCTCAGCGGCCACAGCTCACGGGCCCAGCCGCTCCACGGCACGTGGGATCCTCCCGGACCAGGGCACGAACCCGCGTCCCCTGCATCAGCAGGCAGACTCCCAACCACTGTGCCACCAGGGAAGCCCTATCCATTATTCTTGACATTAAAAATTAAATGCAATGATTAAAAAAAATAATATGTTACCATTTATATCATATGTTTAGAATCATGCGGTTTCCAGTGTGAGCAGAATTTAGTCGTGCCTGGAAAGGAACAGAGTGACAGTGGCTGAGAAGCACATGTCCTCATAAGACATACCTAAATAGTATGCTTAGGATGATTCATGCTAAGGATTTAGACAAAATACAGTTCTCCTCAGAGGAAACAATTTTAGCTTCTAAAGGGCATTCACTTCTGTCATCTCGATTCCTGATTTCAGTGGTTGCAGGCTGTGGACCTCTGTGCCGCACTTAGGACAAGCAAAGGACGCATCAAATAAGAAGCTACTCTTCACACAGTAGTAACAGAAAACATGCTCGCAGCCTATGGTGTGAGGCATGGTGGGCCACTCCCCACACAGAGAACACTGTCTGCCGCTGGTGGCCAGCGTGCTGTCACCGCTTGGAGCTCTGCTCAGAGGGATACACCATGAAGAGAGCTTGGCTTTCAACTTCTGGATACTGACAAGTGGTAAGAGGAAAATCAGAAACTCGGCAAAGCTGTGCCAGAGGAGTTCTCTATTCATGTACTCAAAGCCTACTTCTCGGACATTTTGGGGCCTGCAAAACACAGAACGGATGCCCAGCAGACGCTCGGTCAAAGTTGCGAACTTGCCCCTTTGGAGGAAAATCAAGAAATTAATCAACCTGCCCAGCTTCAAAAGTCCAACCACGAGATTCATGCACTGCTTGGCTTTCCTGAAGGATGCTACGTGACGGTTTCGAAACAAATCGTAGCATCGTTCTTCTAACCACTTCCCACCGATTGTACAGACGGCATACCACAGCTTTTGATTTTCGCTCAGTGGCTGGTATCTCAGGTTTGGGGAAAAATCGTTCTTGTACTGAATATTCAAAACTGACTGTCCCACGGTGGCATTTTTAGAGTAGATGGTGAATCTCCATAAGAAAAGCCACAAGAATGCTTTCACCTCTGGTTCAAAGCGGGCTAACAGCCCTGGCTTAAATCCATGAAAGCACTGAGTAAACTGGGACCAAACGAGTTGCTCCAGGGCCTTGTTTAGTTCAAGTGCATCCAACTGGCTTATTCTTAGCACTCTGTCTGTCCGCTTCATATTCTCATCTCTGGAAGCCATCCCTTCTCTAAAGGTCTCTAGGAAAAAGTACAATTAGAAACCATCATCAAACAGTTGCAATCTTGTACTATCTTCTCGACTTACACTTGGAAAACTGTGACACACAAATGACACAGGACACAGAGGAGATGGGCTTTCAGTAGCATCAAAGCAGCACAGTAAACTTAGTCACTTCTTACTTAGAACTTCTTCCTCTTTCTTCTCTCTCTCTCCTCCCTCTCTTCTTTCCTTTCTTCTCCTATCTTTTCTTTCCATTCTTTTTTTCTGGCCCTCCTAATCAAAGGAATAACAAGTTTTAGCACGTTGCATCTTTTTTCCACAAACTTTCCCCTAGGTAGTCCTCCTGGGTCAGATATTTTAAAGGGAGATGATAAAATCCTGAGGCTAACAGCCATGAGGCTGAATAATAACATGACCTATTAAATACACGAACTTAATAAATACAATGAACTATGTGGAACGTTGCAATGGATGGTAACTCAAGACCTCAGTTTAATTTCCAGCACTTCTACTGACTCCGAAGGAATATTTTCAACAAGTCATTTAATGTGTCTCAAGAACATTTTACATTTGTAAAGGAAGTTAGGAGAAAACAAAGTTAACCAGTAAGTATTTATTATTCTAGCACACACTCATAGAAAATAAATAGTAGCACAAAGCAACATGAATGCAGCAATGTCATTATTAAGGTGCACATACAGTTTTCTACGAAAAAGAAACTATGATGTAAAAATAGACACTGAGATCATTTCATAAAAACACTAAGGAAACAAATAGGTGCTATAGGGATAAAAATCTTTTAAAATGCAATAGAAACAAGCTGATTAATGGTTAGCTGGGTATGACTGACTCATTCAAAATGCATTTATTAAATGCCTATTTTGTGCAAATCAATGAGATTAAACCACCCAGCAGCTACTGTTGTTAAGGAGTTTAGAGATTCTACATTTTACTTTAGGTATTTTACATTTTATTAATGAACTGGAAAATCCAATATATGACAAGAAATCTCTTTAAATTTAGTTTCTAAAACAGGCCCTCAACACACAGAGCTGGATCATGATCTCTGGGCCGTCAAAAGGCCTTTGCAAGGCCCGAGGCACTAAGGGAACACTGAGCTACAGATGGAGGCAGGGATCCCCGTGAAGTTCACTCTCACCAACTGTGCAGCAATTGTGACCTTGGTCAAGTCATTTCACCATGCCTCTGCTTTGGTTTCTTCACTTACAAAACTAAGGACCGGAGACAAAATGACCTCTAAAGTTCTTTCAAATTCTATTATAATTTTTTACAAAATTATACAAAAACAAACAAAAATAACTACTAAATAATAGGTGGTTTAGTGCTGTTTTCTTCTCAAACCAGATCCATGACAGGAATGCTTCTCACTGATAAATAGGGTGGGTGATCTCAACTTTTTCCCCCTTCCTGCAGCTCCCTCAAGACTTGACTTGGCAGCCTATAAGCTACAACAGTGCGGATTTTGGCTGCAAGTTCTGTGCAATCCTTGCCTCACACTAGCCAGGAGCTACAGGAAAGAAAGAAGGGGATTAGGACAGAGTGCCCTTTCTTCTCTGTTTTTCTAATCCATTCAAGACTCTATCCCCTCCCAGCCTTTTCCTCATTCTGGCTGCTCTCAGCTCCCCGCTGGATGACATCTAATTGGTCTATCTTACCTTTTGCGTCCTTCAGTGCATTTCCCACACGGCAATCCTTCTAAAACACAAGCCTCCCTAAACCTACCCCCAGGCTGCTTTCCTTCCTAATGCTTCAACCTCTAGTCACAAAGTGGCCCCCTCTCTTGTTCGCTAGTGGACATTTGCTGTCTGTTCCCGTCACCTGGAACAGTCTGTTCCCATTCTTTAACTGAAAAACTCACATGAGACTAAGTTTTTAAGTACTAGCTTAGGGACCACTTCTTTCTGACCCTCCAAATATGAGTTACCTGCCTCTCTAGCTGTTCCTTTAGCACCCTGTCCTTCCTCTTTCTTGGCCTTTATGTATTTACTGTTCGTAAACTACTTTTTTTTTTTTTTTTCCTGTACGTGGGTCTCTCACTGTTGTGGCCTCTCCCGTTGTGGAGCACAGGCTCCGGATGCACAGGCTCAGTGGCCATTGGCTCACGGCCCAGCCGCTCCGTGGCATGTGGGATCTTCCCGGACCGGGGCATGAACCTGTGTCCCCTGCATCGGCAGGCGGACTCTCAACCACTGCACCACCAGGGAAGCCCCGTAAACTACTTTTGAACTATTTCCTCCACTAGAGGATAAGCCCTGTTGCGAAGATTCAGTCTTGTCACAGCTGAATCTTAGCAACTAGCGCAGTGCCTGATACACAGACCGCCTCCTGCAAATACTAGATGAGTGGAGTAGTGAACACAAAAGTCTAGGGTGGGTGAAGGGTAGAAAATACAAATTCCCATCCAAAAACCTTTAAAACTATTTCAAGTTACCATATCCAGACTGTTGATTACTACTTCTTTCAACATGTTTCTTGTGCATCTGCTGTTTCCCAATGAATGTGTCAGAGCCAGTGATAAAATGGGAGAACAGACAGTCTCAACCCTTGCAGAGATTATAATCTAGTGAGTGGGAGGAGGGGGAAAGGAAGAGTGTGCTGCACAAAATAACACTCAGGCAATTACAATAAGGTGTGATAGGTGATGTGCAAGGGGAACTTCAGAACATTTTGCTTGCACCTAGACCTCAGAAGGCCCAAGAAGGCTTTGGGGGGAGGCAAGATCTCTGCAGCTACCTGAAGGATCAGCAGTGTCAGGCAGATACAAGAAGATAAGAAAACCACTCCAACAGAGGGAACGCTAGATGCCAAGGACAGGAGGGGTCAGGACAAAAGATCAGGCTGGAAAGGAAAGCAAAAGACGGACGCTAAAGGCTCTAAAAGCCGGGTTGAGAAGGCTGCATTTTATCAAGAAGGTAATGGGGGAGCCACTGAATGGCTGTAAGCAAAGAACTAATCATTGCATTTTAGACAGCTTGTTCTGGCCACATGGAGAATGGATCAGAGGCTGAAAGACTGGAGGCAGAGAGACCAATTAAGATGACTGTTAACATGATTTAGTGAGAAACTAATGATGGTCTAAATTAGAAAGGTATCAATGGGGATGGAGAAAAGCAGGTACCTTTGAAAGCTTGGAGGTGGAAGAATGGACATGACTTAGTGAGAAGTAAGCCAAGAATAACTGACTTGAGTAATGAAGTGGATGGTAGTCCAATTCTCTGAAATGGGAAACACATGCAGAGATATAGATTTGAAGGGAAAGATAATAAATCTGTGGAGTTTTAGAGATCTGAGGCTCCTGTGAGACAGCTAAGTGGAAAAGCTCAGTAGGCAGTTATGGGGATATGACAGAGAAAATCTGGGTGGAGATTTTGAGTGTGAGCCCCCTCTCCTGGGACCGATCTATTTTAAATTTACTTGATCTATTTAAATGCTACGATCAGGAAGGCAGTGGTCTAAAGATAGGTAGATCTTGTCCATTTACAGCACATTCGACTTTCTTTGTAACAACATCATCTTATTCTCATGATTTCCTACTCCAGCTACTGTGGCATTTCATGGGTTATGTTCACTGCTAACACAAACCTTTGGCCTTTCAATCTTTCTCTGCTGGGGTCTTCGCATCACACTCCTGTAGTCTCTCTCTGTGCTTCTAGTCTAGCGCTCTTCAAACCTCGGCACTCATGTGGAGGCCTTGTTAGATTGCGTCCCTCAGTTCCAGATTTTCTGATTCAGTAGGCCTGGAGTGGGAGCCAAGAATTTGCATTTCTAGCAAGTTCCCAGGTGATGTTGCAAATTACTGGGCTAGTCCATTTCCAAGCTGAATTCATAATTTTGTGGTCATATCTATCACCCATACAGCTCAATGCTGCATGCTGGTCTTCCCACTCATTTCTGCTTGGTTTTCATTCCTAGATCTACAGAGGTTCTTACAAATCTTCACTGATTCAGGCTTTCTCTTTCTGCTATTAAGTAGTCCTTGTGAGACTGAGACCATTCACAGATTCCACAATTTCTATGAACATCAATACATCCTAGCCCTGCCAGATGCCTGGGATGCAAAGATAAAGTCTTGTCCTGGCTCTCACTTTAAAGACTCCTACCAAGGTCTGCACAAGGGAAGCAGGCAAGGTGATGGACAAGTCAGGCATTAGCGAAGGTAGATGGTATTGCAAGGTTCTCAAAGACACTCCATAAATCTTAAAACTATCTCAATAGAAAAGAATCCCAAAATTTATGTAAAAAATCATCAGTGATTATTTTTCTCACTTTCTTCTGCAGTTTACAAATCTTCTCTAATTAACATAACATTTATGTAATTAAGAAAAGAAAAAACTAAAACATTATTTGAAAAACCTCATAAGCAAACCAAACTCTATAAAGTTATTTATTCTTATTTACCAAATCATGTCTTTTTTACCTCATTATAGCCCCTGGGATAAAGTACAAACTTCTTAGACCTAACCTAGCTCAATTCTGTCTCCATCTCTGTAACCATATAACCCATTATTCACCAAAGAACCTTTAATTGCAGACTATCCTTCGGTCCTGCCTTTGTACCTTTTCTCATGTACCTAAAACACTTACCTTCCCCAGCAACTCCTCCTACCGCCCTCAACCATCTGCCCTTCACATTCCAACCCAGTTACAACATTTTCCACGAAACCTTCATAATTACCTCCAACTCCCATTGTCAGCATTTTTAACTCTGACAACAATTGTCCGTGTCACATGCTTGAGCCCTCAACTCTTTGTACTGTGATTTCAGTAGTGTGAATACATCTTCTTTCCTTAACTTGACCATAAACTAGTTAAGGGAAAGTGCCTCATACTTGCTTCTCAAAGTGCTTGCCACCCACAAAGTGACTTTGATACCTAACTCAGTTTTCCTCATGCAAAATTCTATAAATCCTTCAGGATAGGCGGGAATACGGTATATGCAACTCTTCTACTGTAACAGTATCAACAACTCGGCGTCTTCCCCAGGTTTCGTATTCTGTGGTCAGCAAGATAGGGGAAACTCTCTTATTTGTAAAAGTACTCCTGAAAAAGCTCGGATCATACTGGACATCGACATCAAGTCCAACACTACCAGTCCCCTCCCCTCACCCCTTCCCTGCCCCCAACTTAAACTGGATGGATTGCTATTCTTCTCAGTTGAGGGTCAGATGAGAAGGATGGCTTGTGTTAGAGCACCAGTTGTGCCAATTTATGTATCTTCAGATATTAGAGTCACAATCAGTTCTTAGTAATCTTATAGAATTTACCACAAAGACAGGCACACAGTAGTTGCTTAGTAAAGATTTGCTGATCCCATATGCAGTGGAATGAGTAGTTTGGTAGTGAATCTGTACTGACTGAACATTGCTGAGAGCATCTAGATGAACTGGAGGTTGAGGGGACCTATCTCTTCTCAGGTCCCTTACTTGTATGTAGGGAGAAACTGCTCAGAGAGAGTGGCTTCTCAGAGGAATCATCTATTTCAACTCCCTCATTTCTGGAGGAATCATACTGACGGACATTTAGTAAAGACAGGAATTTTTAATGGCTGCCAGAAAAGAAGACTTAACACACTCTCTAACCAATCCAGTATTTAACAATCCTTATTATCAAAAAATTCTTTCTTATCCCTTCTGTTACAGTTTAACATTTTTTTTTCTTTCCTTTTCTTCGCCCCAGGCCTGGCCTCAGGGTAGATTAAGAACATCTGGGCTCTATCTCCTCCCTACAGAAGACTCTTTACTGGAGCAGAAGACTATTATTAACTACTCTTTGGCCTTTGCTCTTCCAGATAAATAATTTGTTTCTGTTTTTTTTTTGTTTTAGATTTTGGTTTCCAACATTTTAGTCATTTTTGTGACTTCTTTTAGTTGTAAACATAGAACAGACACTGTCCATTATGCACCATAGTTTGTTAAAGTAGAATAGCCTTCCTATTGCTCTATATTCTTATCTGGCAACTGTGACAGAGTAGAAAGACCAGATTTAAAATCAGATGGACTTGGACTCAAGTTCCAGCTTGGTCATTTAGTTGCTATGTAATCTTAAAAAAGTCATTAGCATCAGATTCTTCTAGAAGTTGGAAATGAACCACCACCTGACAATGTTGGTGAGATTAAAGCAGATAATGTTATGAAAGTGGTTTGGAAACAGGAAAGCAGTATTGTTACTGTACTATTGCTACTCTGGTTAGGGATGAGCATAAGAAGAAAAAGACTCGGTGGATTTTACCAAATCTTATTTGAAAAGACTGAAATCTTCATTATTACTCATCTAATACCTCAGTCGACCTGTGGTAAAAGAATGTTTTTTTCCCCAGGAAATACTGACTACACCATTAAAACATAATTGGGGCAGCTACACAGTGAACCTGATGGCACCTTGATGTGGGCATGTGTGGGGGCCGGACGGGAAGGGGAGAGACATGGTCCAGTGGAACTCATCACACCCTTCACTTGCATCTTATCTGAGAGGAGATGTTGGGGTGGGAATCCCGAGAGAACGGGGGTGGGTGCCAGCATGACCTGCTCTCTGGGCTGTTTCACCCACATCCACGTGGCTGTGCCTTTTGATCCGGAAGCAGAGAAACCTCCAGAATGCACACCGATAGCACCTGACTCTACGGTGCTTCGCTGAACAGGGCCTGATACAGGCAGTCCAAGACGGGCATCCAACCTTGGTTCCTCACCAACACACCCCATTCAGTTCCTCCCCCCCCGCCCCCCGCTGCCTTCTGGCAGGTCAGTTATTCTAGAATACTGGCTTTAGAGAAGGGCAGTGCTCAAGAGCAGAAGAAACTGATGAAATCGAAATAACTAGAAGTTCCATTCATCTGATTATAGAAATTCTTCCTTCCACTGTCCATACAATAATATTTGCCCATAATGGGTATAGAGCACAGAAAAATGCCATAAGTGCCGTAAAATCACATAAAGTTATTCTCAGTCTAATGTAAGAAGTTGGTGTTTCAGTGAATTCGAATTCTCTGACAAATGGCTACTCAATTTAACCAATATTTATGGAGTGCCGACAAAATGCTGGGCATTCTCCTAGGTACCAGAGATTCGGTCCAAATAGTTAAGTCTCAGTTAACTTCTTTTTAGTCAAGCATTTCTAAAGAAATAGGATGCTATGGTAATCAAGACTAGCCATTGATCTCTGAAGCAAAGAATGGATCTCAAAATAGGAAAACACTATAAAGGGTCACAAAACTCCCCGGGGCAGAAAAGAGAAAAATTGCATATGGTGTTGTGCAAACTCCAGAAATATGCAAGCACTGACACTGGCCATGGTCTATCTGGGAAACACAGGGATGGGTTCCAACAGGAGCTGCGTCCTTCGTTATTTAATTCCCATCAATGTCTTTGCACTTGTTAGGAAATAAAGAAAAAAGTCGCCTGCTGTGACCAGAGCTTAAGGGCTTGGCAGGAGAGACTGGCTGAAGAGTCAACACCCTGCAAAAAGACCCTGTTTTAAGGAAATTGCATTGATTTTGTAGCCATGAGTAATCACTGAAGAGAAGAGACATAACAGGATATAAATTTTAAAAGATTAATCTGATGGTGGAGTTCAAGAAGTTGAAGAAAAGGAAAACTGCAATTCTGGAAGACCAGTTACAGGACTTTTTTTTTTTTTTTTTTTTCTTTTTGTGCGGTACACGGGCCTCTCACTGTTGTGGCCCCTCCCGTTGCGGAGCGCAGGCTCAGCGGCCATGGCTCATGGGCTCAGCCACTCCGCGGCATGTGGGATCTTCCCGGACCGGGGCACGAACCCGTGTTCCCTGCATCGGCAGGCGGACTCTCAACCACTGCGCCACCAGGGAAGCCCCAGTTACAGGACTTCTGCAACCTTTCAAGGGCCTTAACTAAGGTGCTTATTAATAACTTTCTGAACAAGTCACAGTAATTTAACTTGCTTCACTGACAACTATGAAAATAAAAAAGATTACAGTGTCCTCACATTTTTGAATGAAAAATCCCCAACTCTTCTGGTAAACCAATGCTTTCCTGACTCTGTTACATTGATTGCTAACCCCACCCAACTATTGGTCAGTCTACTTCTACCTTCAAGAGTTTAAGTATTAAAAATCCCATATTATTGGTTCTTGTAGGTTAGCATCTAATTTCACAAAAGTAGGCTCAAACTTGAATAGTTAAAAAAAATACAAGCTAATCTTTTTTCAAAAAAGTTGGGATTGTTTTGAATTGAAACAAACACCATCAGATTTAATTCAAATTGATTTTTCCAGAAGGCCAAAATCAGGTGATGCTTTTTCCTACTCTGCCGTGAAATCTCATTCTTTTAATACACAATCCTATCAACCTCTTCCTCCCCACTCCCCATTTCCCAAACTATACTAAGTTAAGATTCTAAAAAGTTAACCCAGGGGGAAACATGTACGGCCATGCAAAGAGACTTATACAATAATTAATTAGCATAATTGGCACTAAATAAATTAGTGTTTAGTGAAGGATGCTATGTTAAGGGTATGTGAAAAAGAGGCTTAAGGCAAAAATCAAGACCAGATAAAAAGTATAGCACCTACGAGGGTTAGTGTCATTAACTTGTCACACAAATATGTTTAAGACAAAATGATCTAGCGCTAAAAACTATTAAAAAGGTCTCCTGCTGGTATTTTATCACTAGACAGGTCACACTGCTTTTCTTTCACAGAGAAAAAAACAACTGAAAATTCGTTTACTAAGAGCAGCGATATATAACCTTATCCCTTAAATAACTCAGGCTTTCTTTTTAAGCTTTTCATTCCCCAAATAAAACTCTGTCATCTATATTGCATTCCAAAACCAAAACAAATGACTGTATCTCACTAAAGAGGGAAGCAGCATTTTTCAGGATGTATTCCAGAGCTTTTATTGAGTATAGTACAAATTATGAATGAATATATTTTATTTAAAAATATGCTATTGACAGAAATCTATCAATAATAATGTGGGTATTGTCAAGGGCCTGTCAATATTAATGTAATTATGATTAAGGGGATAACATGGATTTTTACCTATAATACCAAGTAACATCTCCTACATTACTGCTATCAATATACACATTATTATTGACCTGTTCCGAGATGCTCAGTACTAGATGTATTACCATTAGGCATGTTTGTCAATGCATACTGCCGACAAAAATTTTACACTTAAATTTACAGTCCTGTAAACTTTGTCAGCAGAAACATGTGATTCCCACGTAATCGCTAAGGTTTCAAACCCATCCATATGCACCCCCGCTCCCTGCCAGACTATCCTTTTCTAGATCCACAATAATCAACTAATTTTTAGTATAACAATGTTGCTACCACACTATCCTAAAGGTTCTAGTAATCAAAATGGAAGAGACCGTTTTTGCCTTTTAGGTTTTAAAAAAAAATTTTAATCAGCATTTCATATTAGGAGGTTATATGAAAAAAGTTCTATAACCCGAGATCTTAAGCTTTGAACCTATACCCTACTATTTTATTTCCTTTGTGTAGTCAGATAGATTTACTGTCCATTGTATTGAAATCAATACTAATAAATGGGACATGCATCAAAGAGAGATTTAACAGGACACTGATTCCCAGAACACATTTCAAACATGAGCAAAAGAGAAAAAGCTATGGCTGGGACCCATTAGAACACAGTGACCTCTGGCACTGTGAACAGGCCTAGAAATCAACAACTGTAAGTTCAAATCCCACTTCTGCCACAGGCTTGCTAAGTGACTTGTCACTGCTCTTTTGTTCCTCTCTTTCATCAAATATGAACTAAGTCTCAATAGTTTACAGATATCTGATGATACAAATCCCAATTGTTCTCATTTGGATACAGACAAGACATGCAGAATTTCAAAATTCCCTTATGGACACTAGATCTCTGAATTACTCTTAACTTAAATGCAACCCTCATCAATTTCCAAATATAATTTTTCTTTTTGGGGGTGCTAGTGAGTACGCAACAAAATGTCTTTAAAATATATCTGGAAGGATAAAGTTCCAAATAGTATACATTTCTCAAAAAGACGAACAATGGTAAGTAACTTGCCCTAGCAGAGGGGAAATACTCTTTTTATTTGGAGACAGTTGGGAATTCAACTCAAAGACTACAGTCTTCAAGACTATAATTAGTCTTACACAATTGAGCACCTTACCTATTTCACTTATGGTTATTTACTCAAGTATCTACAAGTAACACAAAATACTTTTTTTAAAACCTGAGAACAGAATTGCCCATTACTTCGGCCTCACTTCACAAATACATTTTTAAGAAGACAGCACGGCACTCATCATCTTTTCTTTCAGAAAGTTGATACTTCTGAGTCTTTGAGAAAGAAAGCACATTGTGGAAATAAAGAGCAGATGTCTGAGTGAACGTGGGGGAGGGGAGTTAAACTGCTTCTGATTAGTTCTGTATTCTAGCCCAGGTTTACCAACAGGCTGTGTGACTCTGGGCAAGTCATTTTACCACACTGTGCTCGTCAGCAGTTAAAAAAAAAAAAAAAAAAAGCACTGTAAAAAGTCTACCTATCTAGAATCCTTATAGGATTTTAGGAAACCTTGGAAGAGGAAGAGAAAAAAATAAAAGAACAGTCATATCCAACTGCAGAAATGGTTCATGTCGAACATGAGTTTGGAAAAGGCTAGAGAAAGCGGAGAAATCAGAACGGTGGTACCCATGAGACAGACTCAATACTCGTGGAAAAAAGTAGCGAAGCCTGATGGAAGAGAAACCCAACCAATCTGTGAGTTTACAACTGCAGTAAACCTGTACCACTTACTTTCTGGTTATGAAGTGCTAATAAGCAACGACCACAGCTAAGTGTCCTTTGCAAAATTAAATATTAAATCATTTAATCCTTACAATATTATGAAAGAGGTTCTTTCAGTATTTGTGTTTTAAATCAAGGAAACTGAGGCACAGAGAGATGAGCTGGCTTGTATGAAAATCACACAGGCAGAAGTGGTGGGGCCATGCTCTGTACCAGCATCCTCTATGGACAAGGTGATGATGGACCTAAAAGATGAACATAAACACTTCAGTATGGCACTGCAGGACATGCAGATGGGGCTATTTTAAGTGGCTAAGTACTAAGAGATGAAGATTGCAGGCATGAACTACAGCAAAAATTGCAATCAAAGGATGAACAAAGAGCAACTACATGAAACTTACAGACCAAATAGATCTTTAAGTACTCTATAAATCTGAAAAAAAACCTGAGGATATAATTGCCTAAGAAGAGAATTCTGACTTTAAGATTATTGGAACACAGGTTTAATTGCACATTTTATGGCACTTGAGAGAATGTGAGAAGAGCCATGAAGGAACAGAGGTATTAGCAATGGAAAAGGAGGAAGTACCATGGGATACATACTGTGTATGAGGCACCAGACATTTTCTTTACAGTTCTTTACCTCATTTAATCCTCATAACACGGTAAATATTAAGCCCATTTTAAGAAGTAAAAAATTAAGAGAAGACTGACAACCTGTTTAAGGTCAAGCTGGTGCTTAGTAAATCTCTGGTAAACACTAGAGAAATGGTGGAACACACAAAAGGAAGTTAGTAGTATGAGTATTTGGTAAGCCTGGATCAAATTCAATCCCACAGAGCTCAAAACAGAATTTTTCCCTCATGACCTTTCTGAACACCAGCCTGCCAGTCAAGCTCTCAGGACCGTAGACAGGAAGAAATTCAAGGAATCTGGTAAAGCTGCCCGAGTTGCCTGGGATGCACCTCATCTCCTTTCCCTGTCTTTCTGTGTGGTCAGAGAACCATTCAAAGAGACTCAATATCAAATCTGAACCAAAGGAATACGGGGGTGAAAAAAGGAGGTGCAAACATTCATTTAACTATTATGAACATACACCATACACAAGGTAGAGGCAATGCCAACTCACCTGCCTGACACGGGAAAGGAATGGATATACATAATCAAAACAGAATTACTCCAGAGCTCTTGGTTTTCATGTTTTTATAATAAGAAGAAAGAAAAGAAAACTGGGATGAAATTTTATCTCACCTTATTGACAGGCAGGTAAGAAGGAAGAGCTCTGGAAAATAAAATGAAACAAGATAAAAAGCAATGTAGAAAAGGGCATTTTGATTCCAAGGTGGGAAAAGGTTGGGAAGTTAACAGCCCACAATGGGAAGTACAGAGGGTGCTAGACATCCTCTTCCCTGCTTCCATGTCCACATCCAGAAATCACAGCGATGGCACTTGCAGTGCCAGGATTACAGATGTGGGGCAAGTGCGGGCAGTTTGGGGCTTTCCTCCTGAGGTTTCTTCCACCTTCCAAAGGAACTGAGGAGGAACATGGAATGTTTAGAAACTGTTGTCATTTCACAGTGAAGAGAAAAAAGGGAAAGTCCAATTTGCTTCTACGTTGTCCAACCCAGATAATCAAGGGAGGGGAAAAAAAAAAAAAAGAGGCAGTGATTCAGAGCAGAACTTTTGTCCAGAAATAAAGATTGTGCATACTGCATACCTTTTCCTGTGCTAGAGGAACCGGAGCATGGTGGAGTGCAAGAGGCAAAGAAACTTAAAATATACTTGATGCTGTGAGGAAAACATGGGGCCAGGCCTTGGAAATTGACTAGTAACGTGACGTTAGGTAACACTGCTAACATCTTTATGGTTCAGCTACCAAAAATGGAAAATGGAAAACATCTGCCTTCCCTATTGCAAAGACTACTATGAGCTTCAAATATAAGCAAAAATTTTATGGCTAAAATTTTAAAAAGTAGGGGGAAAAGAGAAAAGGAAGTACGACTCTGATCAAAAAGAAAGAAACTTAAAATTTGTATCTATTAAATAAGGTTGAATATAGACAGGTTTGTGGCTTTTGGTAATGAATTAACTGTGAACATATACACTTTATTGTTTAAAAAACTGTAATAATCAAAGGAATGCACCTTGAACACAAATGAAAAATTAACCAAAGAAACAAAATTTTAATGCTAGAAGGAAACAGATCATCTAGTCTAAAATATGAATTTAATCTTCCTAACGGGATCCTGTTTTTCAAGCAGAACAGAAAAAATAGCTGTTCTTATAAAATACTGCTGAGGGTCTGCTTGTTTCATCTCTCCTCTGCATGGCTCCAGTAAATTTCTACAGAAGTCCTCCTATGGAACAGTTTTAAAACCACAGATTGAGGTGCTACTCCTAATTTCTAAAAATGAGGAGAATAAGGCTAAGAGGTAGACCTGGTCAGGAGTTGAACTCAATTCTCCTGATTTAGTCTAGCATGTTCTCTACTATGTCCTGTTACTTCTATTTTCTTTGCTTTTTTTTTTTCTAAGGAAAAAAATAAGGGGTTCTCCTTTTAACTTGTAAATAATTCCTAATTCCACTCTTTCTTTTCTTCCAAATCTCTTTATGGCCCAAAACCATTCAACTCTAATCTTTCTGGATACAAGTAATGGATAATATGGGCAAGATCAGGGAGAAGATAAAGTGAAAAAGAAAAAGGAAGCGTCAGCCATCCCAAGATTATTCTGTTCAGGCTTAACTAAAGGTAACTCATCATGGGAAGGTATTTAGACGACAAACTGTGGTGTGGATGGAACCTCAGCCTCCCTGTAATTGCTTGAAACTGTCCAGGTATATAGTGTTCCAGGGACATCATAGAATACAGACGTGTTGTGAACGGTCAACAACTTGGTCTGATTCTGTGAACAGCCCTTTCACTAAATGTAGTATTTTTGGAAAATGGGACCTAAAGAAATAAGTAAACAAACAATGAGTTTTAATTAAAGGCCTCAGAAGAACAATGATTTTTACATTCTATCTCTTACCAGAAATCAATGTTAAACATAACACGCTCATCGCAAGCAATTTTCTAAGAAAATTCTCAATAACTTTTTCTCCCCAAGAAAATTAAAACTGCTTTTGAGTTCATAGTCTTTCAGAAATGTTGGAAACTTAAGCATACTCAACTTTTTTGGTACCAAACATAACATTTTACATGAACCATCAGATATTAAAGTTTTGACCCTGAATAATTCTTAAGCCGTTCGTAACAGTTAAATCTCACCACCGCCAAGTGCGGGGAAAAGATTTCCAAGTGCGTGTCTAGAAAGTCACTTCGCAGAATGCAAAGGAGCTCAAGTCTAGCTGTGTTTCTTTTTTTCTTTTTAATGGTGCGATCCTAAGACTATTTTTAGGAGTTTACGTTTGTCTCACTGCCTTTCCCCAAATCAGATTGTGACTGCCTCTTCCAGGAAGACAATACAACAGGGAAACAAGTAAAAGGCGACAATTACAAGGTCGTGAAACTCCACGCCCTCCCAGCTGTAAGCAAGACCTCAGGTCCGCACTCCGGCTCTCTCGGGCGACACTGACCTTAGGAGTCTGCGAAACGCCCCGCTCCAAGTAACTGTTCCTGAAACATTCTTTGGGAAGCTTGGCTTTTCCTAGCAGAACCTGGGCTCTCCAAGCTTCCGGAACTCGCGGGTTTACGTAGTGACGCAGCACCCGGAAGTGCCTGAAAAAAAGGGGAAACTAAACCAACGAGAACCACGCTTTAGCGCGCCGCGGAACAGCGAATGTCCATGTGCCGAAGGCCGAAGGGCCGAAGAGCCGAAGAGCCGAAGAGCCGAAGGGCCGAAGAGGACACCCGCGCGCGGTGATTGGTCGGCTGGCAGTGGAGGAAATCCGTATCTGATTGGCAGGAGAGTGGCGAACGCGGGGGGGCCGCGCGTGGAGAGGCCTCGGTGTCAGGGGTCGCTGGGAAGCAGGGGCTCTCGATAGCAAGGCTTTCCCTGCCCTCGGGCGCCGGCAGCTGACCTCCGGACAAGCGCCGCCGAGTGGCGGCGGGGCGCCTCCGCGTCTCGGGGGTCTTCGCTTGCCCCGGGTGGAGGGCCTACCGCGGGATAGCTCCATTGGGAAGGGAGACTCCGGCTAGCGCGGCAGCGTCCGAGCTGGGGCAGTTTTGCGGCGCGGCGCTGCCTTAGGGGTAGGGGTGGGGGTGGGGGGCGGGGCTTGTTGGCCTCTGCAGGCTCAGGGAGGCAGGTGGCCCCGTCTAGTCGGCCATCCACCCTGCAAAACCGCGGCTCGGGAGGCCCAACCGGGCGAGCTGGACGCGCTCGCAGCACTGGGGGCCGTGAGCTCCCGGCCGCAGGGTCGGTGTGAATCACCCCAGAGCTCTTAGAAACACCGACAGCCAGGTTGCCCAGTTCTGGGGAAGTGAGGGGGGATTTCTAGGACTGGGGCCCGACGGAAGGTATTTTTTGAGCGTTCACCAGGCAATTATGTGTAGTCGGCGTTGAGAATCGCCACTGCCTGCTCATGGATGGCACTGTCGGGCTGGTTTGAAGTCAGGTGCGTAAAGTTTCCTGCACACAGTAGGTCTTAAAAACGTTTGAGCTCGTCTCCCCTGGCCCCGCCTTCTCGCCAGGAGCAATCAGTCCTACAATAGCTGTATTGATAGACATTGGAGAGCTCATCCTGTAGAAGCAGTGATGCAAGAAAGCTTCGGGTTTTTTTTTTTTTTAATTATCCCGTGGAACACTTGTTATTCAGAATTTAAAACATTATAGATAAGATAAAAGAACATTTCTCAGTGAAGTCTAATACTGTTCAAATTCATTTTTACCTGAAAGATACACAGTTAACACCACAGATAGCTGGAATTTTCTTGTCTTCCATACATTAAGGAGTTCTCAGGTCAGGCCTAGGAGGATGATGGTGATGGTTTCTCCAAATAATGAAATTCCCACTATGGGAACCAAGAGTACAAGTGATATAGAGTAGGAGCTCCAAGCTGAAAGGGTGTGTTGTTCCCTTAGGTACAGAAGGAGAGGTTTCTGCAGAGCTCGAGTCGGCCAGCTAGTAGCCACTAGCCACCTGAAGTGTGGGTAGGCCAGATTGAGATCTGCTCTAAGTGTAAAATGCACACTGGATTACTAAAATAAGGTATGAAAAGCAAAGAATGGGAACTGTTCATTTGTTATATTGGTTACATATCAACATGAGAATGTTTTGGAAATTTTAAAATTACATATGTGACTCCCGTTACACCTATATTGGATAGGGCTGTTCTAGCTCTTTGAAGAAGACCAAGTCTTTCATGTAGCAGTTGTGAAGGAAGGCAACCATATTGTACTTCTCAGGTGGACCTACATCTGTACTGTGCTTCACTTAATTTTTATGAAAGGGAGAAAAAGGGACCAAAAAAAAGACTAACATAGGGGACATTTTTAGAAAGCAGTTTCTAATTCATGGAGCCTTATGTATGTCACGTGAACGTCACGATATCCATTGATAATAAAAACGATACCAAGCTGTTGAGAAATTTGAATTATGTTTAAGGAATCTGATTAAGAGGGCAAAACGTGTAGAACATTTAAAATTTCTATTGAAAATGTTTCACATAGGTTCTGGGTTTTGCCATTTAATCTCTAGATATAGTGAACGTTTTTAGTTTTCCAATGAGCTAGTAAGCTGAGGTTTCAGGGAAACTTTGTTTCCAGTTTTGTATATTTGCTTTAAAAATATTTTTTTTTCATTCATTTATTTAATAAAAGCCTGCCGGGGGCCAGGGGTATTGCTAAGCAGTGTTGATGTAAAGGTTAGCACTCAGACACGGCCCTTACTCTCTTGGAGCTATAGTGGTTATCAATTCAGAGACAGTGAAAAAGTACATAATAACCAAGGCATAGTGTATTTTGCCATTGAGTAAGTGCTTTACCTCTGTAAATTCAACACATTGTTTTAAACCCAGAATTTATATATTCCTGCTGACATTTTAATGAAGAGTCTTATTAGGACTTGACTATGGGCTTAAAGTATATTAGTAAAAAAATCAAAGTATACTTAATTCATCTGTTAATTATGAGAACTCAAGAAAAAATTAAATTAGACTATTCACCTTTAAAAAGAAAGAAAAGATGAAAAAATTACAATAGTATCTTGTTTATGATACCTTCTTTTAGCCTTTCAGCAACTTTTAGGTTCTAAGGAATTTAATACTAGAAATGGAAAGGCAACATTGATTTATGCCCCAACATAGTTTAAAATTGCTGACTTTAAAAACTTAAATTTATTTTAGCATATTACAGAGTTCTTAAATCAATATATTTGAGTCTTTTAGGAAAAAGGTAAACATAAATCTTATGTTAGTTTACTACTGCTGCTGTAACAAATTACCACAAAGTTAGTGGCTCAAAACAACACCAGCACGTTATCTTACATTTCTGTAGTTGCAAGTCCAGCTCGGGTCTCCCTGGGCTAAAATCAAGGTGTCTCCGGGTCTGTGTCCCTTTCTAGAGGGTCTAGGGAAGGATCAGGTTTTTTGTTTATTCAGATTGTTGACCAGATTCAGTTCCTTGCTATGGTAGTATTGAAGTCCCTGGTTCCTTGCCAGCTGTCGGCTGAGAGATGTTCTCAGCTTCTAGAAGCCACTCACATTCCTTAGGTTGTGGCCCTCTTCAAAGCCAACAATGGTAGGTTGAGATCCTCTCATCCTTTTGATTTCTCTTACCTTTTCATCTGTTGTTTCATCTCTCTAATTTCAGTTTTTTAAGACTCTGGTTAAGTTGAGCCTACCTAGATAATCCAGGATAATCTCTCCACGTCAAGATCCGTAAACTTAATCACATCCTTCAAGTCCCTTTTGCCGTAGTGAAGTAACATATTCATGGGTTCCAGGGATTAGTGCATGGACATTTTTAGGGGAGGTTATTCTACCTACCACAGATCATACTTGGGTCCATGCAGTATATCCATCATTTCTTATCAGTACTCTCAGTACTTTAGGATGGAATAATAATGTTTATAATAACAGGTAAATTTTATCATATGTATAATATGTTCCAGGCACTATTCTAACCCCTTTTTCTGCATTTACTCTTAGTCCTTAGAAATGCCCTAGGAGACAAGTACTGTTTTTATCCCCACTTACAGAGAGGGAAACAGGTGCAGAGTGGGGAAGTAACTTCTCACAGCTATTAAGTGGTAGAATGAGGATTTGAATCTACATGGTCTGATTCCAGGGCCTCTGCACGCTCTGAACCACAACATTGTAGAAATTTGTGAACGTCTGGATTTACTAAACATGCTTTAGTGATATAGTGACTATGAGTTTAGGCTCTGGCATCACAATGTGTGGATTTATATTCTACCTTTTACCAGTTACTGGACGACCTGGACAAGTTACCTAACCTCCCTGGTTAGGTAACTGAATTATTAACTGAATTCATGACAACACTTGAGGATTCAATGAGGCACTATATGTGAAGTACTAGAAAAGGGCCTCCACGTGAGCTGTTGCTAGCTATAATTATTGGTGACAATTCAACTTTTAAAAACAGTTTATCGTGAAAAAGGAATGTTTCCTTTTGTAAATTCAGTCTCTTTATGAAATAAAAACTGAAAGTTAAATTTTTCCTTTTTATAAAATTTTATTTATTTATTTTATTTATTTTATTTTTGGCTGTGTTGGGTCTTCGCTGCTGCACGTGAGCTTTTCTCTAGTTGCGGCGAGTGGGGGCTACTCTTTGTTGCGGTGCGTGGACTTCTCATTGCAGTGGCTTCTGTTGTTGTGGAGCATGGGCTCTAGGTGCGTGGGCTTCAGTAGTTGTGGCACGTGGGCTCAGTAGTTGTGGCTCGTGGGCTCTAGAGTGCAGGCTCAGTAGTTGTGGCACATGGGCTTAGTTGCTCTGTGGCATGTGGGATCTTCCGGGACAAAGGCTCAAACCCGTGTCCCCTGCACTGGCAGGGAGATTCTTAACCACTGTGCCACCAGGGAAGCCCTAAATTTTCCCTTTTAAAACACCACAATGCTGTCTCCTTTCCCAGCTTCTAATTTCTCTCCACTGCAGCCTCTCCTCTGTCTTTCTGGTGGTGTTACTTTCTAGTGCTACCTGATCGAACACTTTAAATACTTTGTCCAGACTCTAGTTGCCCCAGGGTAACATCCAAATTCCTTAGAAAGGCACCAGGACACAAGCTCCAAATACCCTCTGCTGCCATTCCTCTGCCTAGTATTTACACATCCACCATTTCTAACTTCTCACTGTTCTCTTTTGCTATTATTATTCTTGGAGGGAAACATGGCAGATGCTGGGTCTCTGGCCATAACGCCTTCTAATACTACTCCAAACCTTACCCTCTTCTAATAATCTTTGCTGCCATTGCCTTAATTCAAACCCTCATGTTCTCTGCATTTTATTTCCTAACAAATTTGTGGCCTCCTTATCACCCTTCAAGCTTACTCTCCTCCCTGTTCGCCAGAATAATCTTTCTAAAGTACAAAACTTCACACATTGTTACTCTTCTTCAAACCCTTCATTGTCTCCCCCTGACACCAGTTCCTGCAAATATTATTCCTTTCCTTATGTCTCTTAACACCAGTTAGGTGCTTCCACTGTTGCATTCAAGGTATGCTTATTTAAGCACTCGTCTTTCCTTCTAAATCATGACTCATTGATAGGGAATAAGAGATGCTTTTGCTTGCATGAATTTATTATACTATCTCATCATTGCCTATTTACATCTCTGTCTCTTGTCACTGAGCTGTGGACGCTTTAAGGGGAAGCTTGTTGTTTTATTTCTCTTTTCTTCTGTGCCCAAGAAATAGGAGGTGCTTAGTAATTGTTGAATGAATGAATAGGGAAAAATAACCCCAAATACATACAATGGAAAAAACGCTGCTTAAATCCCCAAATGTATCCAAAGCAATTTATTGGGAATATATAAGGTTCTGATTTTAGAAGAAGCATAACCGGTAGTTAAGAGCATGGACTCTGGAGACAGAGTGTTTGGCTTTGAATTTTGGCTCTGCCACTTACTACCTGTGCACTCTGAACCTTGAGTCTGTTCTTTGTCTTTAAAACAGGGATGATAATAGTAACTATCACTTAGGGTTAATAGAGCCAAGTGAGCTTGTGTTTATGAAGTGTCTATAGTAGTGTCTACCACATAGCAAATATTCTATAAGTGTTGGTTAAGTTAAAACACAATAGTTTATGTTCTTATTACTTTTGATAATAGCTAATGTCCTTATAATACAGTGATAAAAACAATAAATAGCCCAGTGTTTTGTAATTGTTATATCTAACTAGCGATTTTTTAGCTTTCAATGATGTTTAATATCTTGTTATAGAATGATATATTCATTAAACATTTAGAGAGTATTTGTGTATGATCCCTCTCCTGAGTAACTGACATATTTTCTCTATGTATTATTTTTCTGTTACCTGCTAAATGTAACATATTACTACAAACATATGGCTTGAAACAACATGAGTGTATCATCTCACGGTTCTATTGATCAGTAGTCTATCATTGATTTGACCAAGGTAAGGTTAAGTTGTCAGCAGAGCTGTATTCCTTTCAGGAGACACTAGGGCAGAATCCATTTTCTTGTCTTTTCTAGATTCTAAGAGGTGTCCACACTCTCTGGCTCATGGACGCCTTTCTCCATCTTCAAAGCCAGCAATGTTGTAGCTCTCTAACTAATCTGCAGTGATACCTCTTTCTCTGACTACAGACAGGGAAGGTTCTCTGATTTTAAGTATTCTTGTGATAAAATTAGATCCACCTCCATAATCTAGGACAATCTCCCATCTCAAGATCCTTAATTACATCTTTGAAGTACCTTTTGCCATGTAACTTATTCACAGGTTCTGGGGGTTCGGGTAAGGGCATCTTTGTGGGACCATTATTCTGCCTACCACACTCTTGTACTGTGAATGAATCCCTGGGACTACCCTGGTGGTGCAGTGATTGGGAATCCACCTGCCAATGCAGGGGACATGGGTTCGATCCCTGGTCCAGGAAGAGCAACTAAGCCTATGTGCCACAACTACTGAGCCTGCACTCTAGAGTCCACGAGCCACAACTACTGAAGCCTGTGTGCCCTAGAGCTGCAACTACTGAGCCCACATGCTGCAACTACTGAAGCCCACATGCTCTAGGGCCCACATGCCGCAACTACTGAGCCCGTGTGCTGCAGCTACTGAAGCCCACGCGCCTAGAGCCCGTGCTCCTCAACAAAAGAAGCCACTGCAATGAGAAGCCTGCACACTGCAACAAAGAGTAGCCCTCGCTCACCGCAACTAGAGAAAAACCGCATACAGCAACGAAGACCCAATGCAGCCAAAAAAAAAAAAAAATCCCTGATGAATGAGAGGTATGTGGGCTATACTTTCTGAAAATGGAGACAATATTAACTAAATTGTGAACAGTTTTGTCAGTATCATTTATCATCTATTCTTCCAGTGGTTGGTAAGAGCCATGTCTTCTTCACAGGGTGCTAAGGTACTGCAGGGGTCACTGAGCAATGTCCTTGTTTTCAAGAACTTTTACTCTAGTGAGGAAGGGAGAATCAAGTTGAATAGCTGCTATGGGCTAAGCACTCTACAATGGATTTCAGATACATTAACCCCATTTAATTCCCACAATAACTTTATAAGGAGTGGTAGGCAGCCTAGAGAGGCCCTCAGTGACCCCCACCACATAGTATTCATGCCCTTGTATAATCTTGTCCCTTTGAGTGTGGGCTGGATCTGGTGACACTCCCAAGGAATGCAGTAGGACACTAGTGATAGGATATCATCTCGGAATTAGGTTATAGAAGACCTGTGACTTCCCTCTTGCTCACGCTATCTCTGTTTCACTTTTTCTAGCTTGTTTTGATGAATAAAATTGTGATATGTTATATTGCCCTGTACAGAGGCCAAGGAACTGAGGGCAGCTTCCAGCCAACAGCCAGAAAGGAACCAAGACCCTCAGTCCAGTAGCTTGTTAGGAACTGAGTCCTACCAAGGACCAGAACATGAACTTAGAAGTGGACCCTTCTCTAGTTGAGCCTTGAGATGCCTTCAGCCCCAGTGAACACCTTGACTGCAGCCTTCTGAGAGATCCTGAGCCAGAGGACACTGTTAAACCTCACCCAGATTCCTGATCCATAGAATTATGAGGTAATAAATATTTTTTAAAGCCATTAAGTTTGGGGGTAATTTATTATGCAGCAATAGATAGCTAATACTGTTTTCAGTACAGATGACGAACAAAAAAAACACTTGGAATGTTAAGGCAAGTTTGTAGTTCTCTCACTTATTAGTGAAAGCTCTTTCCACGGCAAACAATGATAATATAATAAGAATACTGGTAGTAGCTTAATTTAGTGAGCACTTACTAGGCTGTGAGGCACCTTTCAAATTATTTTACATATACATTATCTTAGATTATTACAACAACTCTATAAGATAGGTATTATAATTATCTCCATTTTATAAGTAATAGAATTGGAGCTAAGAGAGGTTAAATAAAGGACATGCCCAAGATCTCCAGTTGACTAACAACATACTGGCAAGATTTGAACCCAGTTTGTGTGACTCTAGAGTTTTTCCTCTTAACAACTATAGTAAATTGTTCCCTAAGGATCCATGTTATAAGGCAAAGGTGATGGGTGCAGCTGGAAGAAAGGGTAGGGCTCCAAGAGTTCACAGCTAGATGAAATTAATCCTGATCTGGGGTACTAGGAAATGCCAGGGTGCCAGGAAGGCATCCGATCTGACTCTCGGAGGCTGGGTAGGATTTAGGTGCATGGCTCTTAGAGGAAGGAATCTGAGCAAAAGAGGTGGAAAAGCATGAGACACAGATGAGAAAACACTACGTCACACCGTCTAGAGCTGGGCAGGATGAGGAATAGTGGGAGATAAAATTAGAAAGGTAATTTGGAGCCTGGTTATAGTTATGTAAAAAGATTATGAATATTTTTTAAGAAAAAAATCGATTCTTGAGTGTTTTGATAGTAGTTTCAATCACCTGCCTCTTAGTTTAAACTATAGAATGGAACTGTTAGAGAGGTAATATTCCAGTGAATCTGAAACAGAATCTGATTGTATGGATTGTGTGGAAATACAAAATTTAGTTCCAGTGAAGTGCAAAAGAAAAATAGAACTACACGAAGAACATTTTGTGTGGTTAAATTTCATAACACATTCAAAGACGTGTTCAGTTTATATTTAGGTTCGGTAAAACTGCAAGAGTATCAAAATTTGTAGGCCTTTTTATTTCCTTGTAAAAACAATACTATTAGTGGTTATACTCAAAGCACATTAAGTATTTCACTAAAAATAGAGCCTATAGAAATAAAGAACAAAAAAACATTATGATTGTGTTTTCAGTTACCTGGGAGTGGACCTTAAAAACAGTACTATGGAAGGGAGTCATATGAAGCAGGGCTTAAAATATTATCCTCTATTTTTCTCAAAACATCATTCAAGTGCACTAGATGGAAATTTAATTTTGTAAGATGTCTGTACTGTTCAAATTTGTTTATGGTGTGAGCTTTCAATTTAGACAATTTATCATTACTTGGAGAGGAACTTTTTCTCTTAAGCCAGACTGAATTTCCTTTCCAGGGAATAGATGAATCCAGGAAAAATGTTTCCACAGCTCATACCTAGCCAAAAACAATGGCCATGGAGGAATGGAGAGCTCATTGAATAATGACAAAAGGAAAATATGTAATCCCCTTTCCTGTAGCCTTTCTCATGTCCTTGACATGTCTCAAAACTCTCCAGTCCATAGATTCAAGCAGCGTACATTTTGATTCTCAAATGTAGGGGTTGAACTTCTGTTTCACAACAGTATTAAGCAAGCAATTACAAATATGAAATACCTACCGAGGCCTGACTCTGGTTTGCCTGACAGTTGTGTGACCTTTGGAAGGTCTCTTAACTGTCATGAGCCTCGGTTTCTTATTCTCTCAACTGTTTGACATGTCCTCAAAGATTCCTTGATTCCTTTTGGTTTTAATGGATTTGGATTCTGAAGGCCAAGTTTTCATGACTGCAGTTTCAACTCAATGCTATACTTAAACACTTGGGTCTCCATATATATTTTTCAAGCCACCTTTTCTATGTCTGCAGGTTTTCTGCAGTAACATAATTACATCCATAAGGGAGGCTAAATTTGGCTCTTCTTCTGGTTAATTCTGGTCTCATAATTTAGGAGCTGATACTCCCTCCACCTCTAGTGCAGATAGATTCTATACCAGTGCTAGAGGAGTAAGCTTGAAGTCATTTCCTTGTAAAATCTCTCTCCTTTCTGCATGTATTTAAGTATTTGTGCTATATATCTTACTGCCATAACAGAGGTAGTCAGTGAGGAAAAGAGAAAAAATATATGGCAGTAATTTACCCTGGCACCTTTAACCTTATCATCCTCAGCGTCCATCCCGAGCCCACAACTCTCAACCTGAGAGCACTGCTGTCAGTCTTAGAGGCAGAAAATTTCTTCAGAAAGAAGCCTCTGAAACCATGACAAGCTGTTCCGAACAAGAGCTATTTACTCATTACATCAGAAGTTTGGGACTGGTCTGCAGCCAGTATTCTCGTATCCCTCAGAAGTGTAGGGAGTAGAGTAAAGGTGTATATAGGTGCACTGGAATTTCACATAATTTCTCAACAGCCTGGAAAGCATCCAGAAGTCCCCATTCTTCCTGAGTTTCCTGATTAGTGCGTTGCTCCTGCTGCGACTCATTTTAGAAGGATCTAGTAAGAAATATTGCTGCTGATTATCTCTGGGTCATGGAAATTCACTGAAAGTTGGATAAAGGTGATGCTGTAAACTTACAAGACCTGAGCTTAGCATTAAGGAGACTTGATCACTTATGTCCACCATATATATTGAGTTGAGTGCTCCTAGACAAATGGCAGAATTCTTGAGGGCCTCAGTAGGTCATGTGACTTTGAAGAGTATGGCTTAGATAAATTTTGAGAACTCTTTTAGTTCTAAATTTCTACAGTTCTATGAGTAAATTGCCACATGCCTGTAGATACTTTGGATTAGACCCAAACACCAGGGCAAATGAATATCAAAGGTTAGTGCTGCTTAGCTGGGCTTCAACATTATCCAGAATTGTAGAGGCTTCGGTTTACCCACTTTGATTCCAAGAACTTCTGAAGAGAAAAGTAGCCCAGAATGAATGTAAGGCTTGCTCTTGCTATACCATCTCTAAGTGCTTTGTTTTATAATAGTCAACTTAGATTTAATAATTTCAAGGTGTTCTTTTCAGCCATCATAACAGAAAGACAATATAAAATCTATGATTTCTATATTTACTCCTTTCAAATTCCATCATTTTAAAAGTATTCTTATCGTTAGTAAAATCCTACTAAGTTTCACTAATCCAACGACAATGACAGATTTTTACTGCATATGTGATGGTATATTACATATATTACACTTCGGAAGGATACAAACACTTATGAGAAAGCACTTGCCCTTAGGCATCTTGAGTACTAGGAGACGAGAAAAACCATAAAGAAGCAAAAATATGAACAGGAGTGAAAGAGTCAAAAACCCCAGGAAATTTTGCAGAATAGAATTAACTAAAAAGGAAAAATGTATGCTTTGGTTTTCTAATAAAATAATTTTGTGAATACTTTGTTAAAGATTATTATACTTAGAAGCAGGTTGAAATCTTTCTTTTCCCAACATGCAAAGCTTTCTTTAAAGATAAACGTTGCAGTGGTATTTTTAATTATTGAGGTTGGGTACTTATTTCCTTCTTACAGTCATGTGCTTCCAAAGGGATTTGGAACACAGAAGCGTTTCATAGCTGTTTAGAGAAATGAGAACTTAGGTCTTTTTAATTACAAGCATTACTTCCCAGTTCTATCTAAGTTCAGACTCTATCCTCTGTAGTATTGAAACTTCCAAGTTGTGTTACACCAGTATAATGTATGATCTGTGTGCCTGGATCTTCCAAACATTGCTGAGTCTCTAGGATACATTAAGGCAAATTTGTTTCAGCTAGCTTTGTCCTGAGTAACTTTTTTCTGTGTGGCTTGTGAATTACCAAATAAACATGTAATTTAGGAAATACAATTTTATAACATCCTCCTCATTCCCAAGTAATTGTAGCTCAAACACAATATAGCAATAATGTACCTATTATTGCTGTCTGGCTATCTATCAGCTGATTACCTGAAGCAGTGTCTGAGCATGTTAATCATAAGCTTAAGATGACCAGAAAGTGCTCATTTGGGGGGTAATCATGATGGATCCTTGCTCACTTATCAAAATCTTATACTATATCCAAGTATGTTTAAGTAGTGTTTGGTGAAGGCAAATATTTCTGTGTTGTCTTACAGAATTTTTTAAAATAATGCTAATCTTTAATAAAGTGTAGGTGGCTTTTATTTCAGATTAAGGTTAGACTATTTCCCTCTATTTGATGAAATAATATTAATGGCTAATATTTATATAGTACCAACTATTTGCCAGACACTATTCTAAGTGTTTTACAGGTATTGGTTCACTTCATGTCCACAACAACACCATGTAGTAGGCATTATGATGATCACAATCGCATTTTACAGATGAAGAAGATGAGGCATAGAGTGATTAAGTAAATAGTCCCAGATCATAAAGGTGACAGTTCAGAATTTGCACTTAGGCACGCTGACTCCCGACTCTGGCATCGGTGCTCTTAATTACTGTGATATGCTTTCTCTCCACAAATCAGCCTGCACCTCAGCTCCCCTGAATTTTGAGGCCTGGAGCCACAGTCTGGGACTTGAGCAACTGTAGCCAAATTCTGCTTTTCACTTAATCACTCAACAATAAATGAGTGAGATGGGAAGAACTAGGTTGTGGCCAGCGCTGGCTACATAATTTGCAGAACTCAGTCCAAAGTGAAAACGTGGGGCCTTTTGTTCAAAAAGTAGGATTAATGATAGTAAAATATAAAGACTTTTCCCTTCCTTTATGGTCACCCTCTTGTCACGAAATTTTTCATTAGCCATTGAATGTCGTTCTAAGAAAAATTCAAAATTGAAATTATTAGCATGAATTTTGCCACTCATCTTTGTATTGTGCGATGTCTATTTTCAGTGCAAATAGAAGAGCTTTTAACTTTTATGTGGAATCACCAAAGTTGCACGATGCTTTTTTTGTAACTTGTACCTGAATATCTTTTTTTTTTTTTTTCTTACCAGAACAGTGGAAACTGTGCATAAAACTAACTCAGTTGTTTTTATTCTACTTCTTGACATGCACTTTTTACCAACACTTTCTCCTTCTGGCTTACTGATGAGTAAGCAAGGACTGAAAAGAAACGGGAATGTGAGTTGTCCTGTTTTTTTTCCATTCTTTCTATCTCATAATTTTCAATGTAAAGTAGTTCATTAATAACCGGAACTAGTGTAAGAAAGGATATGATAAAGTTCCTTTGTTGTTCATGTTTCTTGTAACACCATTGTTTTTCTGTCTTTTGGAAGCAGTTCTGGTTCAAACAGGAAGCATAGCCTCGTGGGGTTCAGTTGTAGAAGCAACACACTTACTGTGTACTTGATTTGCATCGCTCTTAACTTTCACTTATCCTGGGTCTCCTGGAATCCAGTGCACATGGACACACAAAGCAGTACATGTGAATTGGGAGGTAAGGAACAGTGCAGGCTGACATGCATTTGCTTATATCTCCTCTGCTCATGTGTGTGTTCCATTGTCCAATCCCATCGAACTTCACTTAAAAAAAAAAAAACAACACAAGTTCAAATATGAGATTATGGAGAATTTCATGATGGCAATAGCAGAGTCCTTTTGAAGGCAGGGCCCTGCACAGGTCACATGGCTGTGAAGTAAGCCAGCTTTGGGCCATTAGATGAGATGGAAGCTGGATTGGACTGAAACCACTTTTCCAAGTCAACCCCAAACATCCCAAATATCATATTAAAGATATAAGGGGTTTGGCCTGGGAGAGTTAGGTGTGGTCACAGGTGATCAAAACAGGCCACCATGCCTACACATAGAGGATAAGAGTGCTAGGAACATCTTTTGTTCTAATATTTGGTCTTTGACCTCAGTTCCTGACACAGGGCTCCTGAAACTCTTGGAATTTCCTGGGTGGTAGGAGTATCTTTTGTTCTAATGAGCCTCCTGGATGGGGGCTGGTCACCAGAGAAGCCAAGCCATGATTAAATTTGGAATTTTCAGCCCCACTCCCATTCTCTAGAGAGGAGAGAGGGGCTGGAAATGGAGTTAATAATTGTTCATGCCTATGTGAGGAAACCTCCATAAAACCCCAATAGTATGGGGTTTAGGGAGCTTCCAGGTGCGTAAACACATCTACATATTGGGAGAGTGAGTCATGCCAACTCCATGGAGACAGAAGCTCCTGTGCTCAGGACCTTCCCAGACCTTGCTCTGGATATCTTTTCATCTGGTTGTTCATCTGTATCCTTTGTCATAGCCTTTAACACACTGGTAAACATAAGTAAGTGTTTCTGAGTTCAGTGAGCTGTTCAAGGAAGAAAAAAATCAAAACAAAAAACAGGCTACTGTGCCTACAAAGACAGTGGAGTTGGCTGGCTACTGCTATTGGGTTGGCCAAAAAGTTCGTTTGGGTTTTTCCATAACATCTTATGGAAAAGCCCAAACGAACTTTTTGGCCAACCCAATATATTGAAATGAGGCCCTGCTGAGGAATGATGAAAGATGGCCTGCCATTAACAAATGGATAACTGCTGAGTGTAAAAACTAGAGAGCCTGGGTGGTTTTAGCATATTTAAAGGGCAGGTATAGTCAAATGGCAGAGAGTAGAATTAATTGGGAGAGTTGCTGAGATGTTTGAACCCTCATCCAAGGCAGATCTGTTATGTGAAGGTCAGAGTCCTAGTAGGAAAAACTAGGAGTTCAGAGAAGTGGGAGAGGGCTCTCTGGGTGTTCCTGAGGATATTGACTCTACAACCCTTCTGAACCCTCTAGATGTGCAGAGGTGGCCTCCCTTCCCTTCTGTAGAAAGAGCTGGCACTTCAGCTGTGCTGAAGATGCTGCAGAAGCCTCTCCCCATGGGGCAATTGGTGCCTTGGTCAGATTCAGCCCTCACTGCCTCTCTTGGCTGCCAGACCAATAACTACAGATTGTATTTTTAAGAGTGCTTGGTCAATGGACCAGAATGAAAACCTGAATAAGCAAGAATTTATTAACTTGGGGGCACTTTCTTGGGAAATAAGGATTAACACCCTAGCAAAGACTCTAGACATGGGGCCTGTGTGCTACTGTGGTGACTTTTAGAGACCTACAAAAACAATGGGCAACTCTCAGTAAGTTAGAAATGCCTGAGTTGGCCTGGAAGATGGTGGATGAAGGGAAAAAGTATGCTTTAGAGAAGTGGGCACGTTGGAGTGGATATATTATGAAAAACCACAAAACCCACCATGAGATTATGTCCCATGAGAGAGCCAAGAGACGACATGAAAGCCACCAGGAATGTGCTGGAGAGCAACGTAGACCGGCGATGATGACCGTAATCAGCCTCCATTTCAAGGTAGTAGGAGAATGAATATGGTTGGTTGGGCACCTGGGTTCTAGCCCTCATTCTAAAATAATTGGGTGATTCAGGAAATATATGAAAGAATATCTAGGCAAATCACTTCAAAAATGTCATTTCTGAGAAGAGAAGTCTTTATGGCTTCCTCAGTCCATAAAAGTCTATGCCTTACTGCCCTCAGCTCTTCACGCATTTTTTTTTTCAAATTGACTTATTTTCCCCAAATGTCTGAAGAGGTAGATAATATTATTCACTTTTTAGAGATTAGGAAACAGAAGCTAAGAGAGTCTAGATGAGTTACCATGTTTTAAAGTTGACAAGAGAGAGAATAACTTAGTATTGCAAACTATGAAGCCAAGTGGCCTATGTTTGAATCATGGCTCTGTAATTTACTAACTCTATGACCTTGGGCAGTGACCTAAGTCTTGAGACTCAGTTACTTTAACTGCAAAATGTGGTTAAGGCTAACATTTGAATTATGGATTATTTGGAACCTTACCTGTGATAATCCAGGTAAAATGCATTAATACTCCTCTGAATGTAGCATGTATTTAATAAGTATTAACTCATAATAAAATACATTTCTTTTGCTGTTAGTGGTGGACTTGTCACTTACATCTCAGACATATATCATTTGCCTGTCTGGTCTTTCAGACCTCGTTTTTATTTTGGAATTCTAGTTCACTGAAAGATATGACAAACTATAACTGTTTGTTTTTATTTTTAAGGAACAAATTAGTATACAAGTATGAGGAATTTTATCACTTTCTATCAATTTCCAATATCAAAATTGACAAATCGATGCAGCCCAAATTTGAAAATGTGCAGAAAGGAAGATTACCACTAGATCACTTCATTTATTTTCTCTTTCAAAAATATATTTTTTAAAACAGCAGGATAAAAAAGGAAAATCATGTTCGAGAAAGGGCTGTTACCGTACTACATTTACTCACTGATTGATTGCATTTTCTCCCAGGACTTGAAGAATAGAAGAGAACATGAGGGTTGATTGCATCAAAAGTGTGACATGAAGAAAGGAATCAAGAAATCACATATATGTCTGCACAGAAGTCAACTAATAAATCAAAAGCATGTTCTTAGCTAAGTCAGATGTTTCTTTGAAACAGCATATGGTGCAATTCTAACATACTCTATATTCAGCTACCTAATAGGCTGTTGCTTTCAACTAGTGAAAAATCTAGCAGCACAAATGTTTATAAGGCTGGTAAAACATTTTAACTTTATTTTATGCCCTGATTAGCTTTTTTTTTATTTTTGAATTTTATTTTATTTATTTATACAGCAGGTTCTTATCTGATTAGCTATTACTGGCCTGATGATTACATTATAAAACCTAAAATCATAAATGGAGAAAATAACCTGTTGGCAAGAGTGAACCCTAATTGTTACAACATCCTATATTATGTGTTCATAGTTTCTTTTTAGCAGTTACTTTGATATAAAATTTAACAAGTTTTCTTTCATCCCATATTAAGTCTGTATTTTTTTAAAAATTGTGGATTTAAATTTCTGCATCACTTTTAGAATTGAGAGTCATAAAATTAACATATGTCATAATCATTTTAACCAAATCAAATCCTTATGAGAGTATCATGTCCTAATCAGGAAAGAATAAAGATTATAACCTTTAAAAATGTTAAGATGACTGTATCTTACTACAAAAAAGTAAGTCAATCCCATTATAATTGAAGAAAACTAGTTCACATGGAGTTTTAAACTTTCAATACTAAAAAGTCCCTGACTGTGTGAAGGTTGCTGTGGGTGTATATAACTTTGTAGCAAAGGAGAAACTTGTTAGACTATAATTAATTGACAAGTGTAGGAGGAATTTGTCTCAGTCGATCATTATTCTATTTTTCACAATTATATTTAATTGCCATTGTATTGTAATGTCAATGTTAGTCAATGTCAAATCTGAAAACTATATTCTATCCCCATCCATCCCTTGACCAAAAAATGCAACCACGCATGTTTGTTGGTTACCGATACCAAGGAAAGCCAGTCTTCCAGAGGAAATTATCGAGCACTGTATTTTATCATATTTAAAAGGAAAGGAGGGCCAGAGGATATTAGTGAAAAATTGGGGAATAGAAAACTGAAAAAGAAGTCACTGGTTTAATTTTCTAACCAGTAATCAGCAAGTTATTCTGAATGAAAACCAAAGTCTCTCATTTCCAGTGACCACACTCGGCAGCATCCAGGGAGTTCATGAGAAGGAATAGTGGACTCCTTCATACATGTGGAGATACTTAAGTGCTCGGAGAGGGCCCTGGAGCTACTTTGCCAGGATTCTGAAATCCAGGTTCTCTTGCTTATTTATTCCTTTCATTAAGTCTACTCATTATTTTCCAAGGCCACTAATTCTGTATGTAGTGTCTGTTCACAGCACTTAATATTTCATAAGAGCCTGGTGCTATCAGTAACAGCCAAACAAATAATGGAAAAGCTATGCTACAAAGCCAAGTGGTCAAATGTGAGGGAAATAGCTATACAGTGCAGAAGTACAGTGGCTGTTTCAGTTGTGTGATTTTTTCCCCATCTGGCTCCCAAGTAAAATAATTGAAGAAAATAAAAAAGGAAATGGCACTAGTGAAATGTTCTCTCCCTGATAGACACTTGGCACACACACTGTCTTCATCATTTTTCCACTGGTCCAGGCCCAAGACCAATTCTGTTCATAGCTGAGAAATATTAACGAGCCTTGAGACAGTAACTTGCTGACTCAGTGTCAAGCCATCCCATATGGAAGACCTTGCCCCTTGCTTGTGCCCCAGTTGCAATAAGGGGTGTTGTCAAGCCTTTGAACAAAAATGTGACCTTTCCCTGTCTCCTTCCTGCTTAATTTCTCTATGACTTGTTCTTCTCCCTGAATCTTGCCCAATTCTACCTAATACCAGACTTCTGGATGCCTTTGCATCCTTTCCCATTTGCTTACTTATTCAGACTTCTTATTGCCTGCATGTGCTTCCCACTAATAATTATGTCCCACCTTTAGCTGCTGGGATCTTCCTGCCTTGAATTGCCTGATTGCTTAGATTTCTCTATTTGCCATAATTCCCTAACACGCCAAGTGTGGAATCAGAATTGTTCCCTTTTCATACTTTGGGATCTATCTTTAGTTGCCTCCTCTTTTCATTCAGGTTTTTTCAGCCTGGTTTTACTGTCTGATGTTCCCTGTGTGCTCTGGTTCTTTGATTATGGGAAAGAGGAAGAAAACTGTGGGCAGAGGGCCTGGAAACGTGGCAGCAGTGAGAAATCTGAACTTCAGAGTTGTCTCTGCTTTGGAGCTGTCCTGGATAGATTCTTCCATCCTTTGTTGCTTTCTAACTGTAAGGAGAAGGGATTTGTGAAGTCTTGATTAATTTGAAGCTAGTGTGTGTGACAGCTCACAGATAGTGATTTCGACAGCTATTTTGAGTCTATCCACATGTCAGTAGCTGTAATTGCAAGCTTCTTTTCTTGTTAATTCCTGGAGTTGCCTCTCTCCTTCCCCTGCTGTGAAATTTTGTCCCTTTCCAAAAGAGAACACATTTTTTTTTTCCTGATGCGCAGAGCACACTCATTAATTTCTCACTTAGTGATGATTCATTAATCATGGAAGGGCATGTGAGCTGCAGTTAAAGCAACTCCTTTAATTTAATTTAACAAACATTTATTGAGAGTTTAATGCGCAGAGCGAAGCGCTAAGCACAAGACCCAAAGAGACCCAGTTTGGATGATATGTAAATTATTTTTTTCATCAGGATAAGTGTTTAATAAACTTTTCTGAATCAAATCTAATTGGTATGGACTTTATTGTGGTTTTATGTTTAGATAAAAGTTTTAACATAAACTTTAGTTATAAACATAAAGAAATGTACTTGGATTGTTTCTATAGAGAATCAATACGTTTTATTTAGATAACTTACCTACAGTTCATATTTTCATGAAAACAGTGCCAAGTCAAAAATTAAACCCTGCAAAATACCACAGCTTACACTTTCCTTTTGTACACCCTTTCTTCTCTGTTGATACCATTATGTAGGAGTAATACAGAGAGAGATTCGGGAAATGGTTAGAAAAGGAGAGATCTTTGAGCAAAATTAGGATATTTTGGGAAATAGTCATTTTAACTTAATTATATCTTATATAATTTAATTATATTGTAGAATCAGGAATGATAGATAAGACCTAAGGTCAAGTTCATTTCCATCATTTTACAGGTAAGGAGTCTCAGACCAAGGGAGAAGACATGATTTGCCCAAGATTGCCCAACTAGTTGGAATTAGAAACCAGCTCTTTGGATCCAAGTCTGGAGTATTAGTGATGACGCTCTGAATGGTGAGAACCAAAAAACAATTCTAACTGACTTGGAAAGTTGTTGGTCATGCCTTTGAGAAGTGAATGGATTGCACTTATGGCTTGATCTAAGGGTACCAACTGTCTTAGTTTCATTCAATTCTCTTTCCACTTTCTCCATCTCCAGAATCAGCTTCCATCTTTGGTGGCCTCAGTTCCTCCTAGTGGTGACAGGCTTTATCCATGCTGCTGGTAAAGATGTTCTTAAGTAGCCACAGAATCATGAGTTCCTTGCTTACTGACTTAATGGAAAACATGAAATGAAACTCATTCCTATCATTTGAACATCAGTCAGGATACTGATTGCCTCTGCTTGGATCACATGGGCACCACCATGAAAGTCACCAATGCCCAAAACGTGAGGAATCATGATTGGCCAGACATGGCTCACATGTCCATTCTCTTTGTCCAGAGAAACCCATCTGCTACTAAGGGCAATGTTGGGAGAATGTACTGGACAGACAAAAATGATGGCTTCATAGCTCACTGCATTAGAAAAAAATCTTAGAAGATTTAAAATGACAAGTAAATAAAAGAAAACAGATATTGTTGAAACCTAATTTTATACTTTTGGAATATTGAAAAAAGTTGGAGATATTGATTAAGCTATTGTTTGCTCTATTAGGTCTTATTGCAAATAATGAATAATTGTTATCAGCATAGTTCACTCCTTTTTCCATAAGCCTCCCTCATGCCCACCATGATCCAAACCTATCCACTAATAATTAGCAAACCTCACCTTTACATTCTCTCTTTATCCCTCTTATTTTCAACTGTAAAACTCCAGGTAAGCATCAGAGAAAATTCTTATTAAAAAAACATTTAGGGGTTCTTATTGTTCATATTCTTTCAATTCTTTGATATTGCTTATGTTTATTACATTATACTAATGAGTTAATGAAGAATGAGTAATTTGCTTAGAACATTGCTACACACAGAGAAAGTGCTATATGTTTTTTTTTAGACAAATTAAAGCTTTTTGAAAGTTTATCCTTCTGAATATAATTATTTCTGTGCCTGTGCATTATCAAATTCAGTCCTTGTAGTTCAGTGTGTTCAGACTCATACAACACACATATTCATTGAACACTTAGGAAGTTCTTTCTAGAATGAGTTAGCCAATAAATGAGTATATATAAACATAAACCCATACACACATTCATAAACAAATACCTGACTTTGGGGCAAAGGGAGTTAACAACACTCAATCACTTCTAGACTTTACTGTTAATCTGTAATTCTGTCTCTGTGAGGTAGATGTTATTCGTATCTAAATGATTAAGTAATTAGCCCCCTATAATATTAAGAGTAGCAGATTTATCAGCTTGTATGGGGTTTAGTTCCAGCTCTGCTTCTTACTAGTTTACTTACCTTTGCTAAGTCTTAGTTTCCTCATCAGAAAGATGATGATAATAATAGGATCTAAACGTGCTTGGCAAATAACAAACAATTGGGTTTGTCTGATTCAAGTTTTTCTGAGGAAACGTTAAAGAATTTAGTAAATAATTTCTGTGTTAAAAATCAAAAGAAACATAGATAAACTATGGCTTCCCAGTTCCCTTTTACCTCGATTCCTCCCATTAAGTTGGGTGTTCTAAACTAGATCTTAGACTTTCATTCAATTCCTTGAGCTCCTTATTTCCAGTTACTTTCACTCCTGCTTCCTCGTGGTCATCCCACGCCACAGATATTCTCTGAGCCTGGAAGAATTTTGAATTCCTCTACCTCTGAAAGACTACCTAATAATATCTCATTCTCACCACCGTCTCTCAGTTTACTAACTCACTCATTGAAAACTCCGGGTCTAGAAATCTCTTCACTCTCCCTATTAGTTTCCTTCTCTACCACCTATGCTTTAGGCTTATTTTCTCTGAGAGTAGACACCGTCAATATCCCCAATTCTCTTCTCCTATTATCTGTTACTCTCTGTGCGCCGTGACCTTCAATCTCTCTCCGTCTCCCCAAACTCTATGCTCCAGCAGAACTGAAAGTACTGGAAGTTCCTTGAATGTGCCCTGCTGTTATGGGTTTTTGTTCCTTTGCTTGTGCCACTCTCTACTTGAAATACCTGTCATACAAAGATACATTTAATTTTAAAGTCTTTCTGGGAAAAATCTCTATGAAGACTTTCATGATCACCCGTCTAGGTTAAATCTATTACTCACCCATTTGGTGCCCCACAGTGTTCTGTATCCATTACAGCAAGGCACATGTTCTATTCATTTCCACTTATTTGATTTTTATATCCACCTTCCATGACTGCTTAATTTCTGTATGCTCAGCATCAGTGTAGTGCCTCACATGTAGTAGGCTATTAATAAGCATTTATTGGATGAATTTATTAAATGACTTAAGCAAGGGGAAATACTGTCTCCCTGGAAAAATTAAAGTTTTTATTTTTCCAATACTAAGGCACATACAACTCTACCCACCTTTCTCTGCAGCTACTTGGAAGTACAGGGTCAAGTGTGAGAAATTATCCGCTTTGTTAACCCTCATTTTTGGAGGATTTGAATTCTTTCTTTTACTTTATGTAGAGTTTCACATTCATAACTTTAGATTATGTGATCTAAAAAAGTAAGGTGTGTGTGTATGTGTGTGTGTAGAAAGATAAGTAAGTATTGATAATTTCAACAAGTACTATTTCAGAAAATAACAATATCTTTCTTGACACGTTTTGATACTTATAGGTGTACCAGATTATCAAAGTTTTTCAACATGTTGTAAAATAAGTAAGTTGAACATTTCACATGAAGAAAATTTTCACATGAAGAAAATCGTATTCCAGCACTGAGAGTAAATCTCTCCCTTTTTGAAATTTATAATTATATTCAGTGCATAGAAAGGTGAATATCTTGAATAAATCTAACATTTAAATCTGTAAATTTTAAATAATTTTCTTGACACAAACATTTTCTATGGCTCCTGAAAATACTTAGTCAAACATTTAGATCAAATACATAAATGGTATTGTGCTAAACACTGAAGTCTAAGGTCTGTGGTCTAGATTTTTGAGAAAGTTAGGGAAAAACATTGAGATATACAAATTCATTATCATATAGAAGAAGAATAACTAGAAAAATACAAGCCAAACCACTTACGTAAGTCCTCAAGTTTGGTAAATTGATTTTCACACCAAAGACTTAGCTAATTATGTCAAATATTGGAATGTGTTTCAAAGTTTTATAAACAATAATGAAACAGATAAATGGCATAATTTATTGTAATAAAGATATGTATCGTTGTGGTAGAATTTGCAATCAGTATCTTTAATAACATGTGCACATGTTAACTTGGGGGAACTCTTGGAATGAGTGAATTCATGGTTTATTATACAATTGATTTATCAAACAGAACATAATTCATACTTATTTTTATGTTTTGTATAATTATCAGAGATCTGCTGGTATATGTTTAGTAACTGTTCTTTGGGGGGAAAAAAAGTCCTGATTTGCAATGTTTGCCTATTGCCATGGTGTAAATTCTCCTACCACAGGCAATTTAAAGCTACCAACGTGGGGTTACCCAACACAGTTAGGAAGAAAAGCACACATTTGGCTCTTGTGAACTCTACAAGCCAGCTCTATCTAGCACACCACTGCCAAACTCTTATGCTTCTGTAGATTTTCAGTAGAAGCTCACTGTTTTGTTGCAGCTACATCTTTAATTAAATGATAAAAGAAGCCATACATGTGAGGCAGATTACTTCGAAGAGCTGTACTCAAGGATTCCTTTTATTTCTCTGAATTCCCTCAAACAATTAAAGGCAACGGAGTTCAAGTTGTGCTTTTGTTTATTTCTAATTAAGCCTGGGATGATAATTTTCTAAGAATTGTATTGAAATTTTCAAATCCAGGAAAGCTTTACCCATCCATTCTGTTATCTGGGCTGCTTGAACATTGCTCTTAAATTGGGGCCCATAGGTCTCAGAAAATGAGAAAATATCAGCTTCCCAGCAGTTTCTGTTTGAATGTACATCTATAATTGATGAGATGTATTCACATATTAGCGTTTGCTTTTTTTTCTTCAGCTTTTGAAACTTTTCCAGATGCCATTATGGGTTAGTTCCTAAAGATTAGGTCTCTGAATAGATGCACAAAGGCTTTGCTTAGAAAGAATATGACATTTCTTCATCTGTAAGTTGGAGACAGCACTATATTACGGAGGAAAACAACTTAGATTTTTATGGTCACTGTCTATTGTATAGAAAATACCCCTGCTTAAATAAGCAATATTTTAGGTAATATAAGTAAAACTCGTGCAAGGTCACTAGTTACTGAAACTAAAGCTTGTTTGAATGTTTGTTTTTAATATTCAGATGGTTGCAGCTTTATCTTTTACATATATTTAGTGTCTTTGGGATTTTTTAGAGTGATGTACAAGCAAAGGTATGAGCATGAAAAATGTTTGAATCAAATAAAACCAAATGTCTTTCTGAGCATTGAAGTTTATACATTTTTATTGTATTTTTAAAAATTAATTAATTTATTTATTTTTGGCTGCATTGGGTCTTTGTTGCTGCGCGTGGGCTTTCTCCAGTTGCTGTGAGCAGGGGCTACTCATTGCAGTGGCTTCTCTTGTTGCAGAGCACGGGCTCTAGGCATGCAGGCTCAGTAGTTGTGGCTTGCTGGCTCTAGAGTGCAGGCTCAGTAGTTGTGGCTGATGGGCTTAGTTGCTCCACAGCATGTGGTATCTTCCCAGACCAGGGCTTGAACCTGTGCCCCCTGCATTGGCAGGCAGATTCCCAACCACTGCACCACCAGGGAAGTCCCTTTATTGTACTTTTATGAGTTTTCTAGAGGGGATTGTCTTCCAGAACACCCTAGTTTCATCAATCCTGAAAATATTTCTGCAATAATAACCTTACTCTTCAGGTTTCTTTAGACCTGTTTCCCGAATTGTGTACCAGAGCACACAAGTACCTTGATGGTCCTTGAAAGAAAAGGGGAGATTATACAGCCAAGTATGAAAATGGTTATATACACTGGCCCCTATTAAAGAGTCAAGATGCACATAAGAATATTAAAGACTCTGAGAAGTCCTGCAGAAAAAGAAATTGTTAATATTTGCTTTAAAGCTTCTCCCAGTAATATTGACCCAGGACCATCTTTTTATGTTATCCTATTAACATCCATAAAGCATACTTTTAGGAATATCTTCTTTACAAAATCTTATAGAAAAAATATTGAACTTATCCTTTTCTTGTCCATATTATATGACACACAGCTAACTTAAAATTCAGAAACAAGTTTCTAAGTTTTCTAAAAATTGAAAATAACAAAAATTGACTCAAGAGATATAGATATACTAAACAAAACAATGATCATGGAAGGAACTCATTACATTGTTAAATTAGGGTCTTGGCTATAAAAATACCAAACAATTTCATGGATGAATGTTTTCAAACCTTCTAAGAACAGGTAATTCCTACGCAATTTAAATTGTTTCAGGCATAGAAAATAAAGCATTCCAATTCGTAAAAAAAAACCCAAACTACTATGACACTGACTCCAAAATCTGACAAAGACACCACAGAAAAGAAAATGATAAACCATCTCACTTATGAATATTAATGAAAGACAGTAAATAAAATCCAGAGAACAAAATGCAGCGCTACATTAAAAGAATAATATGTCATGATCAACTGGGGTTTATTTCAGGAATGCAAGACTGTTTAGCAATATGAAATCTCCTAGTACAATTGACTACAGGTCAAAGAAGAAAAACCCTTCATAAAATAGGAAGAGAAGAATACTTGTTTAAATAAAATGATAAGCATATCTCAAACCAGTTTCTAGCATTGTTCTTGGTGATGAAACACTTGCAAGCACACCCCCTGAAGTCAGAAATAAGTCAGGTGTGTGTTGTTTTCCTATTATTATTTACTATTTTTCTGGAAATGTTATAGACAGTGAAATTAGACAAAGGGGTGAAATAATGATGATAAACATCGGAAAAGAAGGGGCAAGATTATCACTATTTAAAGATAATATGATTATATATTTGAAAAACTCAGAGAATCAATAAGAAAAAGTACTATTAGAAAGAATAGAGGAATCCAATAATGTGGTCACAAAATATATACAATGGCTTTGTTAAAAAAATAAATGGGAAAATGATGTAGGGAAAATATTCCAATTATAATTCCAACAATAAAAAAAGTAGTAACAAGGCAAATACCTCAGAATAAGTGTAACAAGAAATATATAGTTGCGAAATGAAGAATGAGATTTGAATAAATGGATACATACACCTTTTTTTCTGGATAACAATATGCAATATTAAAACTATGAAAAAAATCTAATTCACATATATAGCCATTGTAATTCTAATTAAAATCCCAGCAGAGTAACTCTGAAATTCACCTAGAATAATAAATATGTAAGAGTAGGCAATATATTTCAGTATTTTTCAAGTTTCTACCATGAATAATATGATGTAAAATAACATTAGCCAAGTAACAGAATATTCCTAAGATCTCACTGGCTTAATATAATAGAAATGTGTATGTCGTTTAAGTCACAGTTGGTGAGGGTTTGCCTTGCTAGAGGTGCCTCTTTGTGATTGTTCAAGGATCCAGGCTTCTGTTATCTTGTGGCTCCACCTTTGTTTAAGTCCTCCGAGTTCTACCCGTTAAAGTTGCTTCTTAATGTCTTTGCCCATAAACACATATCACTCCCAGCCCAGATCTTAGACACACAGTCTTAACCTTTTGTGGAGCTAGGAAATTAGATCTAGCTGTGTATACTGGAAGATAATAAAATGTATTTTGACAAAACAGAGCAATCTGGCAACACTTTTATAATCAGAAACCAAAAAGCAGATTCTAAAATACATAATATGCATCAACTGTATCTGTCTTAAATATCGACAATCCAATTAACTAAGGGTATCAGTTCTTTTTAAAATACAGACTTCCCCTCTTAGGTTGAATAATACTATCTTACAAAGAGAAACCAATTGTTTGTAGCCTTATGGTGTGTAGAAACATGCCTTAGCATTTGTGCACAGTTGGGCTAATTGGAGGAGCTAAGTGGGTAGATTTTCTAGTAGTTCTCAGTGCTTTCAAACTTCACTGAAATTTGTGTGGCCTTGGTGCTTTCTCCTACATCTGGAACATAGAATGAACAAAGCACATGGAACTCAATCTGGCAAATGTGTTATACTGATGACATCTTGAGAACATGGGTGTCTTTCAACAATTATTACAGTCTGTGAACACAGATTTTATGTTGTATGAGCTATGAGCTTGGGAAATTATATGAGGATGTTTCCTAAACATATATTCTAAGTGTAGCCACTTCATAGTATTTTTGTGAGAATCAATTGCAATCATGTGTGCAAAATTACTGTTTTGCATAAGAAATGTACAATTTGGCAGATCTTTTAGATCTTTATTCTTTCCTCAAGTATAAATTGAGCACTTAGAGCACCAGACACTGTTCAAGGCACTGGGCATAGTGCCGTGAATGAAAAGGGACACACTTCCTGCTTTCAAAGAGCTTCCGGTTGGGGGTGCATGGCATACAGGGGACATAAGTGAATATATAAACAAGTAGAAAAGATAATTTGATAAGTATTATGAGTGACATTAAACAGCCTAATGCTCTAGAGACTGGAGGGGAGCAGGGCTGACTATAGAGCTAGGTAGGCATGGTATGTTCCAGAAGGCAGAGCTTGTGATGACACCTGTATCATGAGAGGTGCAAGTTTAACAAAAAACTCTCAATAAATATTTGCTGAATGAATGAGTTTACTTATTTATTTTTGATTCACCTTTAAATTCATTTTACATCATGAAGTAAAAGGTAAAAGGTTTTCAACAGCTGAAATAACTGTAAATAAGCATACAAATGATTTTCCTGATCTAAATGAAGTTATATGTTTGGACATCAGGCAGAATGACAGCTCAATCTGTCAGCTTTTTAAATGAACTAGAACTTTTAAAAAGAAATATAATTTTGTAATGAATGCAGCACTTAAAATTAGCCACACATGTAAATGTTATGGCTTCTACTTCTGGCTACTCTCCCTGGGTCTCTGCTTTTGTGCTCACCCTGCTCTCTTCCTTTACAACACTGTTAGTGTCATCATTCTTGGTGACTTTATCCATGTAGCTCCTCCATCCTAGCAATTAAACAACTATACCTGTTTTCTCATCTATAAATTTGGACTTATAATTCCTTCCTAGTCACTCAGAGGACTGATGTAAGAATCAATTGTCATGATTTATGTGAAAATACTAAGTTATATAGCATTATTTTATATTTTTCTAGGCTTGTAGACCATTCTAATGCACCAATGCTGTAATTTATTAAATGAGTATGTTGCTGACTTTCTCCACAATTACCTTCATAGGAAAAGAAAAACGTACTTCTGGTTAATTAAATGCATATCTAAACTTTAAATAAAAACCATTTCCTATGCTGGGCTTCAAGATGGCGGAGGAGTAAGACGTGGAGATCACCTTCCTCCCCACAAATACGTCAGAAATACATCTACATGTGGAACAACTCCTACAGAACACCTACTGAATGCTGGCAGAAGACCTCAGACTTCCCAAAATACATATACTTTTTTTTTCCCTTTTTCTCTTTTTGTGAGTGAGTATGTGTATGCTTCTTTGTGTGGTTTTGTCTGTATAGCTTTGCTTTTACTGTTTGTCCTAGGGTTCTGTCTGTCCCTTTTTTTGTTTTTTTTTTGTTTGTTTTTTTAGTATAGTTTTTAATGCTTGTTAGCATTGGTGGATTTCTTTTTTGATTTGGTTGCTCTCTTATTTCCTTTTTTTCTTTTTATTTATTTTTATTTTTTAATAATTATTTTTTATTTTAATAAATATTTTATTTTCTTTCTCTCTTTATTTCTCTCTCTCTTTCTTTCTCTCTCTCTTTCTCTCTCTCTTTCCTTCTTCCTTCCTTCCTTCCTTCCTTCCTTCCTTCCTTTCCTTTCTTCCTTCCTTCCTTCCTTTCTTTCCTTCTTTCTTTCTTTCTTTCTTTCTTTCTTTCTTTCTTTCTTTCTTTCTTTCTTTCTTTCTTTCTTTCTTTCTTTCCTTCTTTCTTTCTTTCTCCCTTTTCTTCTGAGCCATGTGGCTGACAGGGTCATGGTGCTCCAGCCAGGTGTCAGGCCACTGCCTCGGAGGTGGGAGAGCCGAGTTCAGGACATTGGTTCACCAGAGACCTCCCAGCTCCACATAATATCAAACAACGAAAGCTCTTCCAGAGATCCCCATCTCAATGCTAAGACTCAGCTCCACTCAACGACCAGCAAGCTACAGTGCTGGAAACCCTATGCCAAACAAATAGCAAGATAGCAACACAAACCCACCCATTAGCAGAGTGGCTGCCTAAAATCATAAGGTCACAGACACCACAAAACAACCACCAGATGTCCTGTCCACCAGAAAAATAAGATCGAGCTTCATGCACCAGAACACAGGCACTAGTCCCCTCCACCAGGAAGCCTATACAACTTGCTGAACCAAACTTAGCCATTGGGGGTAGACACCAAAAACAATGGGAACTACAAACCTGCAGCCTGTGAAAAGGAGACCCCAAACACAGTAAGTGAAGCAAAATCAGAAGACAGAGAAACAAACAGCACATGAAGGAGCAAGGTAAAAACCCACCAGACCAAACAAATGAAGAGGAAATAGGCAGTCTACCTGAAAAAGAATTCAGAATAATGATAGTAAACATGATCCAAAATCTTGGAAATAGAATGGAGAAAATACATGAAACCTTTAACAAGGCCCTGGAAGAACTAAAGAGCAAACAAACAATGATGAACAACACAATAAATGAATTTTAAAATTCTCTGGAAGGAATCAGTAGTAGAATAACTGAGGCAGAAGAATGGATAAGTGACCTGGAAGATAAAATAGTGGAAATAACTACAGCAGAGCAAAATAAAGAAAAAAGAATGAAAAGAATCGAGGGCAGTCTTAGAGACCTCTGGGACAACATTAAATGCACTAACATTCAAATTATAGTGCTCCTAGAAGAAGAAGAGAAAAAGAAAGAGACTGAGAAAATATCTGAAGAGATTATAGTTGAAAACTTTCCTAATATGGGAAAGGAAATAGTCAATCAACTCCAGGAAGCGCAGAGAGTCCCAAACAGGATAAATCCAAAGAGAAATATGCCAAAACACATATTAATCAAATATCAAAAATTAAATACAAAGAAAAAATAGTAAAAGCAGCACGGGAAAAACAACAAATAACATACAAGGGAATTCCCGTAAGGTTAACAGCTGATCTTTCAGCAGAAACTCTGCAAGCCAGAAGGGAGTGGCAGGACATATTTAAAGTGATGAAAGGGAAAACCTATAACCAAGATTACCTTACCCGGCAAGGATCTCATTCAGATTCAACGGAGAAATTAAAACCTTTACAGACAAGCAAAAGCTAGGAGAATTCAGCACCACCAAACCAGCTTTACAACAAATGCTAAAGGAACTTCTCTAGGAAGGACACACAAGAGAAGGGAAAGACCTACAATAACAAACCCAAAACAATTAAGAAAATGGTAATAGGAACTTACATATTGATAATTACCTTATATGTAAATGGATTTAAATGCTCCAACCAAAAGACATAGACTGGCTGAATGGATACAAAAATAAGACCCATATATATGCTGTCTACAAGAGACCCACTTCAGACCTAGGGACACATACAGACTGAAAGTGAGGGGATGAAAAAAGATATTCCATGCAAATGGAAATCAAAAGAAAGCTGGCTTAGCAATTCTTATATCAGACAAAATAGACGTTAAAATAAAGACTATTACAAGAAACAAAGAAAGACCCTACATAATGATCAAGGGATCCATCCAAGAAAAAGATATAACAATAATAAATATTTATGCACCTAACATAGGAGCACCTCAGTACATAAGGCAAATGCTAACAGCCATAAAAGGGGAAATCAACAATAACACAATAATAGTAGGGGACTTTAACACCCCACTTTCACCAAGGGACATCCAAAATGAAAATTAATAGGAGACATGAGCTTTAAATGACACATTAAACAAGATGTACTGAATTGATATTTATAGGACATTCAATCCAAAAACAACAGAATATACTATCCTCTCAAGTGCTCATGGAACATTCTCCAGGATAGATCATATCTTGGGTCACAAATCAAGCCTTATTTAAGAAAATTGAAATTGTATTTAAGAAAATTGAATTTAAGAAAATTCAAGAAAAATTTAAGAAAATTCAAGAAAAATTTAAGAAAATTCAAATTCAAATTCAAACATTCAAGAAAAAATTCAAAAATTCAAGAATTCAAGAAAAAATTCAAATTCAAAAATTTAAGAAAATTCAAGAAAAATTTAAGAAAATTTAAGAAAATTGAAATTGTATCAAGTATCTTTTCCAACCACAATGCTATGAGACTAGATTAATTAATTCCAGGAAAAATTCTGTAAAAAATACAAGCACATGGAGGCTAAACAATGCAATAATTAATAACCAAGAGATCACTGAAGAAATCAAAGAGGAAATAAAAAAATCCCTAGAAACAAATGACAATGAAAACATGACAACCCAAAACCTATGGGATGCAAGAAAAGCAGTTCTAAGAGAGAAGTTTATAGCAATACAATCCTACCTCAATTAACAAGAAACATCTCAAATAAACAACCTACCCTTACACCTAAAGCAATTAGAGAAAGGAGAACAAAAATACCCCAAAGTTATCAGAAGAAAAGAAATCATAAAGATCCGACCAGAAGTAAATGGAAAAGAAATGAAGGAAACAATAGCAAAATCAATAAAACTAAAAGCTGGTTCTTTGAGAAGATAAACAAAATTGATAAACCATTAACCAGACTCATCAAGAAAAAAAGGGAGTAGACTCAAATCAATAGAATTGAAATGATAAAGGAGAAGTAACAACTGACACTGCAGAAATACAAAGGATCACGAGAGATTACTACAAGCAACTCTATGCCAATAAAATGGACACCCTGGAAGAAATGGACAAATTCCTTGAAAAGCACAGCCTTCCAAGACTGAACCAGGAAGAAATAGAATATGTAAACAGACCAATCAGAAGCACTGAAATTGAGACTGTGATTAAAAATCTTCCAACAACAATAGTCCAGAAAGAGATGGCTTCACAGGCGAATTCTATCAAATACTTAGAGAAGAACTAACACCTATCCTTCTCAAACTCTTACAAAATTTAGCAGAGGGAGGAACACTCACAAACTCATTCTACGAGACCACCATCACCCTGATACCACAACCAGAAAAGGATGTCACAGAGAAAGAAAACTACAGGCCAATATCACTGATGAACATCGATGTAAAAATCCTCAAAAAAATACTTGCAAACAGAATCCAACAGCACATTAAAAGGATCATACACCAGGATCAAGTGTGGTTTATCCTAGGAATTCAAAGATTCTTCAACATATGCAAATCAATCAATGTGATACACCATATTAACAAACTGGCAGATTAAAACCATATGATCATCTCAAAAGATGCAGAAAAACCTTTTGACAAAATAAACACTTATTTATGATAAAAACGCTCCAGAAAGTAGGCATAGAGAGAATTTACCTCAACATAATAAAGGCCATATATGACAAACCGACATCCAGCATCATTCTCAATGGTGAAAAACCGAAACCGTTTCCACTAAGATCAGGAACAAGACAAGGTTATCCACTCTCACCACTATTATTCAACATAGTTTTGGACGTTTTAGCCACAGCAATCAGAGAAGAAAAAGAAATAAAAGGAATCCAAATCAGAAAAGAAGAAGTAAAGCCGTCACTGTTTGCAGATGACATGATACTATACGTAGAGAATCCTAAAGATGCTCAGAAAACTACTAGAGCTAATCAACGAATTTGGTAAAGTAGCAGGATACAAAATTAATGCACAGAAATCTCTTGCATTCCTATACACTAATGATGAAAACTCTGAAAGAGAAATTAAGGAAACACTCCCATTTACCACTGCAACTAAAAGAATAAAATACCTAGGAATAAATCTACCTAAAGAGACAAGAGACCTGTATGCAGAAAACTGTAAGACACTGATAAAAGAAATTAAGGATGATACAAACAGATGGACAGATATACCATGTTCTTGGATTGGAAGAATCAGCATTGTGAAAATGACTATACTACTCAAAACAGTCTACAGAGTCAGTGCAATCCCTATCAAACTACCAATGGCATCTTTCACAGAACTAGAACACAAAATTTCACAATTTGTATGGAAACACAAAGGACCCTGAAAAGCCAAAGCAATCTTGAGAAAGAAAAACCGAGCTGAAGGAATCAGGCTCCTTGACTTCAGACTATACTACAAAGCTACAGTAATCAAGACAGTATGATACTGGCACAAGAATTGAAATATAGATCAATGGAACAGGATGGAAAGCACAGAGATAAACCCACACACATATGGTCACCTTATATTTGATAAAGGAGGCAAGAATATACAATGGAGAAAAGACAGCCTCTTCAATAAGTGGTGCTGGGAAAAGTAGACAGCTACATGTAAAAGAACGAAATTAGAACACTCCCTAACACCCTACACAAAAATAAGCTCAAAGTGGATAAAAGACCTGTATGTAAGGCCAGACACTATAAAACTCTTAGAGGAAAACATAGGCGGAACACTCTATGACATAAATCACAGCAAGATCATTTTTGACCTACCTCCTAGAGAAATGGAAATAAAAACAAAATAAACAAATGGGACCTAATGAAAGTTTAAAAAGTTTTGCACAGCGAAGGAAACCATAAACAAGACGAAAAGGCAACCCTCAGAACGGGAGAAAATATTTGCAAATGAAGCAACTGACAAAGGACTAACTTCCAAAATGTACAGGCAGCTCATGCAACTCAATATCAAAAAACAAACAACCAAATCCAACAATGGGCAGAAGACCTAAATAGACATTTTTCTAAAGAAGATATACAGCTTGCCAAAAAACACATCAAAGAATGCTCAACATCACTAATCATTAGAGAAATGCAAATCAAAACTACAATGATGTATCACCTCACACCAGTCAGAATGGCCATCATCAAAAAAATCTATAAACAATAAATGCTGGAGAGAGTGTGGAGTAAAGGGATCCCTCTTGCACTGTTGTTGGGAATATAAATTGATACAGCCCCTATGGAGAACAGTATGGAGGTTCCCTAAAAAACTAAAAATAGAACAACCATACGACCCTGCAATCCCACTACTGGGCATTTACCCTGAGAAAACCATCATTGAAAAAGAGTCATGTACCATAATGTTCATTGCAGCTCTATTTACAATAGCCAGGACATGGAAGCAACCTAAGTGTCCATCGACACATGAATGGATAAAGAAGATGTGGCACATATATACTATGGAATATTACTCAGCCATAAAAAAGAAAGGAAACTGAGTTATTTGTAATGAGGTGGATGGACCTACAGTCTGTGATACAGAGTGAAGTAAGTCAGAAAGAGAAAAACAATTATCATATGCTAACCCATATATATGGAATCAAAAACAATGGCTATGAAGAACTTAGGGGCAGGACAGGAATAAAGATGCAGACGTAGAGAATGGACTTGAGGACATGGGGAGGGGGAAGGGTAAGCTGGGATGAAGTGAGAGAGTGGCATGGACATATATACACTATCAAATGTAAAATTGATAGCTAGTGGGAAGCAGCTGAATGGCACAGGGAGATCAGCTTGGTTCTTTTTGACCACCTAGAGGTGTGGGTTAGGAAGGGTGGGAGGGAGACACAAGAGGGAAGAGATATGGGTATATATGTATATGTATAGCTGATTCACTTTGTTACAAAGCAGAAACTAGCATACCATTTTAAAGCAATTATACTCCAATAAAGATGTTAAAAAAAAATTTCATAGCACTGCTTTAAAACAGTGTGTGAGTGAATACGAATGATGATTCTCGGATTTTTGTCCCCTCAGCTGCTTGTCATCTTTGTGTTTTCATGGAAGTGGTTTTGGAAATTTTTTTGATGATCATCCACTTCATGAATATGAATTCTTGGGGTTGAAAAGATCACAAAGCAAATAAAAACAAATAGAAAAAAAAAACAACAGAGCCTATCTTTGTGTTATGAATTCTCTGATAGGAGTGGATAAGCTGATCAAAGAGCGCCCTGAAATACTGTTCCATAAATAGCTTACAAATAGCTTGATTTTAGAGATAGTGCATTCTAGAAGCTGAGTGATAAGGACCTTGGCTATCTTCAATATGCCTTTTAAATGTTATAGGTTTAGAGTTTAATATACTGTACAGGGCAATTTAGTCAGGTAACATGAAGTTACTTTTGGTAAAGTGTTTTTGGCAGAGTTAATGGCAACTTTGTTAGGAAAAACTAGGTAATTTCTCAATTCCACTCTCAATTATTCCAGAAATAGCTGTGATTTTCCACCAAAAGCTTTTTAAAGAACCATTGGTGAAAGATTCTAGCACGGATGGAGAACTCTTACTCAAAATTAAGCCCTATATCAAACATTAATATAGATATTTTTTAACCAAGGCTCCTTATTTCCTAGGAAATGGGGCTGTGCTCATTTCCATTCTTTCCAAGTGGGTGTCAATTTTGGACCTGTAAGCATAAATTGAGGCCAATTCCTGGATGTGCTGTTGGTAAAGTACCTATGTGTCAACAACCCTCTGGAATAGTGTGGTTCAATTTCCCCCAGAAGAAGCATTCTTTTTAGGGAGAAAATTTATGTTGATGATTTTCAAATTATTGGAACTCCTCAGGCAATTTTCCAGCTGGCCAACCCCTATATACTGACTTGAGAAGAAGTGCCAATTTTGGATTTTTGGCAGTTGCTAGCATGACCTGGTCAACTTCAAGAGGCAGCTCAGGGAGAGATTTCAGCATCACATTTTAACACAATTACTAGTTTGCTTCTGGATGGAATCCAGCACTTTATTTTTTAATATATGAAGTTCAATATCTGTTTAAAATCACTTTCTCTTTATGTTCTATTTGTGAGAAACTGAAGAGTCTCTAAGTTAGGAAAAATCTAAAACAAAATATTCTTTCATTTATGTATTTTAAAACTAATTTCTCTGATACTTCCATTCATTATATGATCATTTTGTATTTTTAGTGAAATTATTTATTTGTAGTTGCAGAGTAATAATAATGATTATCTTTAAACTCTTGAGCAGTCTATAAATACTATTACAAAGGAATGAGACTGTGTGCTTCTGAAAGAGAACTGTGTTTCCTCTACATTATAGCACTACAGGGCACCACAGTGCCTAGCTTTGAAACACACACACAGACACACACACACACACACACACACACGCACGTACACAAAGAGGACCAAATTTTCACAATACATATCCAACCTCTGGGAGCAGCAAACATTTATTACTAACAATGATAGAATGTAGGTGGGATTGAAAAATTCTAAATTGATGGGGAATAGCTTACTGATGCCAAAGAAAAGAGAGACATAAATAACTTTTGAAAGCGTGACCATGAATAGATTCCTGAAGTTAACCAAGACTTAGTTTTTACACCTGCAAGATGAGGATAATAATACTCAACTTATATGATAATTATGAATATTAATAAAACACCGTGCCTAGTACCTAGTAAATATTTAACAAATGGTAACACTTCTGAGAATCAGTATGGGCTTTGACGTCAAATTGTCCTGGGTTTGAATTTTGGCTCAATCGTTTACTAGCTGTATTATGATAGGGCAAATTAATGAACTGGGCCTCATTTTCCATCTAGTGTTAGATGAATAAATGAAAAGTACATAAAGTCAAGTATATAAAGTGTGCAGCCCAGATGTCAATAAATGTTGTTTTTATGATTAATAAAACATGATCAGTTTGAAGATGCCCCAGTGGTAAAATTGGGTGGCACCAGCTGGCTCAGTGCTTTTCAATTTGCCTCCCATGGTGCTTGATTACTGGATGGATATTCTCTCCACGCTGTTTATGTAAAGTGTAAAATATATTGTTTTTCCACATGAATTTTCATTTGAAGAGAGAGTTGTGTCACTAAGAGAAGCTTAAAAAACATCCTTTTAGTCCAAAGGCATTAATTAACAGATGCGGTGGTTGAAACTCAGGAAAGTTAATAATGAAGCAGTCAGGACTGGAATTCAGGTCAGCAGAATTCTGACTCGAAGTTATATGATATTTCCACTATTTCATTCTCAGTGGTAGTTTAGTTTTCACTTTAATTATATGGCTTCAGGAATCGAGACAATATCTGCAATTTTTTCTTGAACTATGTGCTAATTAAAAGAACCATGTGCTAATTAAAAAGAAGTGTTTCTAAAATTTGTTTTAAAGAATTACTGAAAAAGAAATGAAAATAGTATTATTAGGTGTATTAGTCTAGATTTTCCAGAGAAACAGAATCAATAGGAGATACACAGTTCTATCTATCTGTCTATCTATCATCTATCTATCTATCTATCTGGAGAGATCTATTATAAGGAATTGGTTTATATGCTTATAGAGGCAAAGAAGTCTCAAGACCTACATTCAGCATAGCTGGAATCCCAGGGGAGCCAATGGTATAATCTGAGTCTGAGTCTGGGGGCCTGAGAACCAAGAGAGTCTATGATGTTAACTTTAAGTCCAAGTTTGAGTCCAAAGGCAAGAGAAGACTCAGGTCTCAGCTCGAAGACTATCAGGCAGAGAGAGCAATTCTCTCTTGCTTTGTGTTTTGCTCTATTCAGGCCTTCAGTGGATTGGACACGGACCACCCATATCGAGGAAGGCAATCTGCTTTATACAATCTACCAATTCAAAAGTTAATCCCATCTGGAAATGCGTTCACAGACACACCCAGAATAACCTTTAATTTAACATCTGAGCACCCCATGGCTCAGTTAAGGTGACACATAAAATTAACCATTACACTAGGTAAAATGCATTTTTATCACTGATTCCAAGTACAAGGATGCCTAGTTTTACTTCATTTCACTTTATCATGCTTTGCAGATGTTTCATTTCTTACAAATTGAAGGTTGTGGCAACCCTCCATGGAGTAAGTCTACCGGCATCATTCTTCCAACAGCATTTGCTCACTTCATGTCTCTGTGTCACATTTTGGTAACTCTCAAAATATTTCAAACCCTCCACTGGCAAAATGATGATGACTTGCTGACGGCTCAGATGATGGTTAGCATATTTTAGCAATAAATTATTTTTTGAATTAAGGTATGTACCTTAATTTTTTTTAGACATAATGCTATTGAACACGTAGATTATATTATAGTGTAAACGTAGTTTTTATATGCACTGGGAAAGCAAAAAATTCATGTGACTCACTTTACTGTGATATTTGCTTCATTACAGTGGTCTGGAACTGACCCCACAATATCTCCAATGTATATTTGTATAGATTTTTAAGATGTGCATATATTCTCCAATATCAATATTCACTCATTCTCAATACATGAAAGTTTAGTTTTTCATATGGCTAAAATAAATTTTCTACATATTCTAATGTGTTCATTCCCCAGTATATTACTTATTTAACATTGTCTGAGTCTGTTTTATGATAATTTATTGCTTAAATAACATCTATCAATTTGGTCAATATTATTTTATTATGTTTAGAATTCTTGTTATTCTGATATTGGTTCAGGGTATTTGATAGTAGTTTCCTTAAGTCTTGAGTTTCCCTTAAGTTTTCTTGGTATACACAAATATTCTGAAGTAAGGAGATCAAATAACCCAAATGGGTTTATTTTGAGTCCAGAAGAAAAATAATGTCATGACATTTATAAGAAATAAAATAATGGCAAGGATTTTCTGTGGTCATTCATACATAGCAAAACAGAAAAGTGTGAATTAATCAGATCATCTGTGCATACTAACCGACTCCTTAAGATTATTTTACCGTCCCTTGGCAGAGAGAGGGGGAAAAACAATACTTTCTTTCCTCTCTTCTTCAATATTTGACACTTTATGGAATTATAAAAACAATTAGGAAAGATTTCATTCAATTTTTACCTTGATGGTATTTGATAGCATATTTCATCCCATAGTTGATATATTCTGACACCTATTTATTAAGATGTATATAAAATTTTCCAAAAAATTGAAAGGTAGCATGTTAATAGATGCATTTCAACCTTTAAAATACCAGTTTTAGTAACTGTCTAAATATTGAAAGTGTTACTCAATTAAAACTCCTCTGAAGTTATGTTATATTTCTATTTGAGCAAATCATTATTAATTTCTACTTCACCCAATTCAGCATTTTTGAGTATTTGACCAGGACTTGGATGAGGTTCACAAAAGTTTTGTGAATATCAAAAATTGCATCATGATAGAAATTTAATAGAACAAACTTGGAATAGTTTGGAAGTACTTTTCTATATACAATACTTTTGTTTAGAAAGGTGATCACTAGGCTATCTTCCTTCATTTCCTTAAGTCTTTAACGCTAACACCCTCTTTCTTTTCTTTTTTTATTTAACATCTTTATTGGAGTATAATTGCTTTACAATGGTGTGTTGGTTTCTGCTGTTTAACAAAGTGAATCAGCTGTACATATACATATGTCCCCATATCCTCTCCCTCTTGCGTCTCCCTCCCACCCTCCCTATCCCACCCTCTAGGTGGTCACAAAGCACCGAGCTGATCTCCCTCTCCTGCTTTAAACATTCAACTCTTCCGGATTCTATGACACTACATTGCTATCTGGGAACATCAAAAATCCACTCTTGCCTCTCAGTGGGAATGCACACAACCAAGCCTCAAGACCTCTTATGGCATCTCGCCTCCACTGGTTTACATCCTTTATTATTGCAATTTGATCACATAGTAATTGACTTCTACATTGCTCTCAGAAGCTTTGTTATGAGCTGCCCCAGGTGCCTGATATTTAGCAGACAGGTCCTTCTCCCCTCATGCCCTAGCTCCAGAGGGTCCAATATAATACATTTCCTCTGGTTTTATTCCTTGCTTTGGTGCTCTGCTGTCTCCACTGGCTTTACTTCTTGTTTCATAAGCTTGCCTAATGCACTTATTTATTTTTCTCCTTTATCACACCACCATGGCTCACAGCCTCAGGTGCCTCCTTGCAGCTGAATCCATATCAGCTTCGGTCTCTCTCTTGGGCTTCCACCCACATTTTTTTTTAATAACTATATATTTTATTTATTTATTTATTTATTTATTTATTTATTTATTTATTTATTTATTGGCTGCATTGGGTCTTGTTTGCTGCATGCAGGCTTTCTCTAGTTGCGGCGAGCAGGGGCTACTCTTTGTTGCAATGCATTGGCTTCTCATTGAGGTGGCTTCTCTTGTTGCGGAGCACGAGCTCTAAGCACGTGGGCTTCAGTAGTTGTGGCTCGAGGGCTTAGCTGCTCTGTGGCATGCGGGATCTTCCCGGACCAGGGCTTGAACCCGTGTCCCCTGCATTAGCAGGCAGATTCTCAACCACTGCACCACCAGAGAAGCCCTTCACCCGCGTTTAAAACCACCTGCCAGACATTTTTGGGGTGTTTTGCTCTCACCTCAAATTAACAGGTTTCTCCTACTTCCATTCTTCTATATCACTACCCATGACAACAATACTATCTTTGTAATCTCTCTAAGTTGTCCTCTTTCTTGTTCTGCATTTAAGGCTTTTACTAGATTGTTCTTTTTCTAAATTCTCTTAGATATGATGTTCTTTAACAGTTCTTGCTTATTTGACCTAATCTATTGACTGTTAATTCTAATTCATCAACAATTTGCCAAATGAAGTCTCTCATCTTATCTCTTCCAGGTACTTCAGCTAGATTATTCCTCCTAAAGCATCGCTCTATGCATATAACTGTCTAGATCAAAACCATCAGTGATTATATCTCTGCTCAGTTAATTGGAGTCCACATTCCTTATGCATTATTTAAGATCTCAAATATTCTGGCCCCATCCCACCTTTTCCACATATCACACATGACTCCTTCTTTCCAAACACAATTTATTTGTAATGCCCCAATATGCCTCACATATTATTCTCTTCACCTTTGCACACAGGATTTGCTTCACCTAGAATGGTCACCCTCATCATAATTGCTCTGAATTTTGGTCATTTTAAGTCATTCTTTGGTCCAACTAAAGTTCTACCTCTTTCATAAAATTTCTGAGAGGTAATTTTTTTTTTTGAACTTCTAAAGAACTCCTTTCACTCATTTGGCAAAATTGTCAACACAATATTAATACACACTATCTTAGCGGCATATATTTTTTCTTCTCAAAAATAATGTATGTTCCTTAGGAGTTTCATTTTCCCATTTCTATATTAATTTGTACATAATTTGTTTTGATATAACAGATAAATCTGCTGTTGTATTTTAGTCTCTTATCAGCTTCATATCCTATTTTAGATCTAGATTTTATCCTAAAAATCATTATTTTTCAATAATTTGATTTCTCTTTTTTGCAGTACTGCACAGTGGTTCAGGATTGGGTGCTGAAGTGTCCAGGTAGGGAAAGGTCAACTGGTGAAACATCTGCCCTTCCCCTATTTCTTATTTTAAAAATCTATATTGGGAGTTTTTATTCTATGGTTTTACCAGCACAAAACTCTATATTGGAAAGGTGAAACTCAAAGTCACATGGACATTTAGTATTGTTTATTTTAACATTATCTTTATTAAATAGGATTAGTATTTTAGATATATTTTACCTAATAAACAAAACTTTACAAAATAAATTGAGGGAGTTTTGTCAACTGAGAGCTCAAAAGATTAACTGTGTGATGTATCTAACAAAAAGTGAAAGCATGATTTTTATTGCATTGTAAGAAATTTAGAACAATTCTGTCAGGATAAACACTTTTCCAGTATGAGACACATCACTTGTAGGAACACTGACAGAACCTGATAGATTTAGAGGTTAGTACATGGAATGTTGAGGGAAGTCAAAAACCATAACTTTGAGAAATGACAATGTATTGGGGATAGTATTTAGCTCAAAAAGAGAAATACTCATAGAAATATGGTACATATTTTGAAGGGCTATCTTATGGTTGAAATGTCAACTTGTTTTGTGTGATTTCCAAAGGCAGAACCAGAAACAATGAGAGTTTAGAGGCATATTTTAGCCCAATATCAAAAATCATGTTCTATTGGAGGGTCTGAAACATGAGATGGACTGCTACATAATGTATAGATACTTCCATGTTGTTGAAAATATTTAAAAAGAAATGTTTATTTCCTTATCTTTATTGATGTTTCCTGTGCACTTAAATTGTACTTTTATGACACTACTTTCTACCTTGCTTAATAGTTTAGTAAAATATTAAGAGTAACATACACGTAGGTGTGTATGTGTGTGTGTATCTTGAAGCTCTTTTTTTAACATTAGCTGGGGCTCCAGAGGTTAAAAAACATATAATCCTTGCCAAGTCCATAGAAGTTCTGGATGAGTTAAGAATCTGGGAAAGCAGTTCCACTAATGTTAGTAATCAGCCACTTTAATTTACTGTATGGGGTTAAAGGATTGACAGAGAACACCTTTAGAGAAAATTATTCTTTAGTAAGAAAGGGGAGTAAGATACTTTACTCTTACCTGAAGCCAGTGAGTAGAACTTTAAAGTTTATTTATATCCCTGAAGTTTAGGGAACTGGTGTCTGATTCTTGACAAGAGAATTCTAAAGGCAAAAAGAACATAGGCAAAGCACCTGTTTGGCAGCAAAGACAAAGGGAAAGAAGACTGCCTTGCAAGCCAACTGCACCTTCAGATTTGCAGAATGTTTGTATAAATTTTTCCTTAAGCCAAGTAGACCCATGGGAGAGAGACATTGAGGGGAATACTTTTTCATCCACAAAGATCACTGGGAAAATTCAAAGTTTCAGCTGCTGGAAGGAAAAGAGTCGTCTGCATCATGCAAATTGCAATTGGAGATATCTAATGGGGTAAACTCTGAGAAACCCAGTGAAGAGTCCAGAAGAGTCAACCCTGAGTATATGAAACCTAAAGTACATGGATGATTTTCGATGACAGTACCAATCACCCACACAAGCCTGGGGGGAGAGGGTCATTTCCCCTTGTCCCTCTCTCCCTGAGCCCCAGGAGGGACTGGATACTGTGACTTGAGAGTGGATCTCAGTAAAGTCACTAGCTAAGGGAAGACCTCCTCCTCTGCTAACTTTCCAAATTGTGGTAGCACTAAGCTAGATGAGAGAAGACCTCAACTGTTGACAGTTCAGAATTTTGATTACTACACTGGATTGGACATTTTAATTACCAAACTGAGACTGTTGCTATGAATACAATGAGGAGAGGACTATTAATTATTCAAGACCAAAAGTGATAGAACTTGCTTCAGGTGTCATCAGGGGCAAGAAAAGAATTAGCCCACAGAGTTATTTATTTATAATAAATAAATCTGAAATCTATGAATTTGTGAGGCATGTGTCCATGAAGAATGTCATATAAGCTATACAACCCTCTGGGGTAGGAAATGACAATATTTCATGATTTAAATACTCCCAGCTGTATATTTGAGACCTCTTCGATTATTCTAGGCCAGAGGTATATTTTCGATATAGGAAAGGACATGGAGAGGCATCCTAAATCTTCAGGGTACTCTCTGATTTATGTCTTGTGGTTTATCTCTTTTAAATTACTAGTAAAACTTGAGATGAGGTAAGATCTCTGATTAACGTGCATCTAATTTCACAATCAGCCTTTATGGGTTACTTAAAAACTGCATTTGCATCTTTATTCCTGTCCTGCCCCTAGGTTCATCAGAACTTTTTTTTTTTTTTTTGATCCCATATATATGTGTTAACATACTGTATTTGTTTTTCTCTTTCTGACTTACTTCACTCTGTATCACAGACTCTAGGTCCATCCATCTCACTACAAATAACTGAATTTCATTTCTTTTTCCATTGTATATATGTGCCACATCTTCTTTATCCAGTCATCTGTGATGGACACTTAGGTTGCCTCCAAGTCCTGGCTATTGTAAATGGATCTGCAATGAACATTGTGGTACATGACTCTTCTTGAATTATGGTTTTCTCAGGGTATATGCCCAGTAGTGGGATTGCTGGGACATATAGTAGTCTGATTTTTAGTTTTTTAAGGAACCTCCAAACTATTCTCCATAGTGACTGTATCGATTTACATTCCCACAAACAGTGCAAGAGGGTTCCCTTTTCTCCACACCCTCTGCAGCATTTATTGTTTGTAGATTTTTTGATGATGGCCATTCTGACCGGTGTGAGGTGATATCTAATTGTGGTTTTGGTTTGCATTTCTCTAATGATTAGTGATGTTGAGCACACTTTCATGTGTTTGTTGGAAATCTGTATATCTTCTTTGGAGAAATGTCTATTCAGGTCTTCTGCCGATTTTTGGATTGGGTTGTCTGGTTTTTCTTTGATATCAAGCTGCCTGAGCTGCTTGTATATTTTGGAGATTAATCCTTTGTCAGTTGCTTTGTTTGCCAATATTTTTTTTCCCATTCTGAGGGTTGTCTTTTAGCCTTGTTTAAGGTTTCCTTTGCTGTGCAAAACCCTTTAAGTTTCATTGGGTCCCATTTGTTTATTTTGTTTTTATTTCCATTTCTCTAGGAGGTAGGTCAAAAAGAATCTTGTTGTAATTTATGTCATAGAGTGTTCTGCCTATGTTTTCCTCAAAGAGTTTTATAGTGTCTGGCCTTACATTTAGATCTTTTACCCATTTTGAGTTTATTTTTGTGTATGGTGTTAAGGAGTGTTCTAATTTCATTCTCTTACATGTAGCTGTCCAGTTTTCCTAGCACCACTTATTGAAGAAGCTGTCTTTTCTCCATTGTATATTCTTTCCTCCTTTATCAAAGATAAGGTGACCATATGTTCGTGGGTTTATCTCTGGGCTTTCTATCCTGTTCCATTGATCTATATTTCCATTTTAATGCCAGCACCATACTGTCTTGATTACTGTAGCTTTGTAGTATAGTCTGAAGTCCGGGAGCCTGATTCCTCCAGCTCGGTTTTTCAAGATTGTTTTGGCTATTCGGTGTCTTTTGTGTTTCCATACAAGTTGTGAAAATTTTTGTTCTAATTTTGTGAAAAATGCCATTGGTAGTTTGCTAGGGATTGCACTGAATCTGTTGATTGCTTTGGGTAGTATAGTCATTTTCACAATGATGATTCCTCCAATCCAAGAACATGGTCTATCTCTCCATCTGTTTGTATCATCTTTAATTTCTTTCAACAGTGTCTTATAGTTTTCTGCATACAGGTATTTTGTCTCTTTAGATAGGTTTATTCCTAGACATTTTATTCTTTTCGTTGCAGTGGTAAATGGGAGTGTTTCCTTAATTTCTCTTTCAGAGTTTTCATCATTAGTGTATAGGAATGCAAGAGATTTCTGTGCATTAATTTTGTATCCTGCTACTTTACCAAATTCATTGATTAGCTCTAGTAGTTTTCTGGTAGCATCTTTAGGATTCTCTACGTATAGTATCATGTCATCTGCAAACAGTGACGGCTTTACTTCTTCTTTTCTGATTTGGATTCCTTTTATTTCTTTTTCTTCTCTGATTGCTGTGGCTAAAACTTCCAAAACTATGTTGAATAATAGTGGTGAGAGTGGACAACCTTGTATTGTTCCTGATCTTAGTGGAAACGGTTTCAGTTTTTCACCATTGAGAAAGATGTTGGCTGTGGGTTTGTCATATATGGCCTTTATTATGTTGAGGTAAGTTCCCTCTATGCCTACTTTCTAGAGTGTTTTTATCATAAATTGGTGTTGAATTTTGTTAAAAGATTTTTCTGCATCTATTGAGATGATTATATGGTTTTAATCCTTCATTTTTTTAATATGGTGTATCACATTGATTGATTTGAGTATATTGAAGAATCTTTGCATTCCTTGGATAAACTGCACTTGATCATGTTGTATGATCCTTTTAATGTGCAGTTGTATTCTGTTTACTAGTATTCTCTTGAAGTTTTTGCATCTATGTTCATCAGTGATGTTGGCCTCTAGTTTTCTTTCTTTGTGCCATCTTTGTCTGGTTTTGGTATCAGAGTGATGGTGGCCTCGTAGAATGAGTTTGGGAGTGTTCCTCTGCTAGATTTTAGAAGAGTTTGAGAAGGATCGGTGTTAGCTCTTTTCTAAATGTTTCATAGAATTCGCCTGTGAAGCCATCTGGGCTTGGTCTTTCGTTTGTTGGAAGATTTTTAATCAGAGTCCGGGGTGTGTGTGGCATTTGGATAGTGACCTGTGCTTGCACACAGGATTCTTGGTGGCTGCAGCAGCAGCATTAGTATTTCATGCCCATCTCTGGGGTCCAAGCTGATATCCACGGCTCATGCCCATCTCTGAAGCTTGTTTAGGTGGTGCTCTGAATCCCCTCTCCTCAGACACCCTGAAACAATGGTCTCTTGCCTCTTAGTTAGACTTTTTCCCAGACTCCTTCCCGGCTAGCTGTGGCACACTAGCCCCCTTCAGGCTGTGTTCACGTAGCCAACCCCAGTCCTCTCCCTCATATTTGACCTCCGAAGCTCAAGCTTCAGCTCCCAGCCCCCGCCCACCCCAGCGGGTGAGCAGACAAGCCTCTCAGGCTGGTGAGTGCTGGTCAGCACCGATCCTCTGTGCGGGAATCTCTTCGCTTGCCCTCCACACCCCTGTTGCTGCTCTCTCCTCCGTGGCTCCGAAGCTCCCCACTCCGCCACCCGCAATCTCTGCCCGCGAAGGGGCTTCCTAGTGTGTGGAAACCTTTCCTCCTTCACGGCTCCCTCCCAGAAGTGCAGGTCCCATCCTTATTCTTTTGTCTCTGTTTTTTCTTTTGCCCTACCGAGGTATGTGGGGAGTTTCTTGCCTTTTGGGAGGAAGTCTGATGTCTTCTGCCAGTGTTCAGTAGGTGTTCAGTAGGAGTTGTTCCACATGTAGATGCATTTCTGATGTATTTGTGGGGAGGAAGGTGATCTCCACATCTTATTCCTCTGCCATCTTGAAGGTCCCCCTTATGGTCTCACATTCTCACTTTCTATTATGTTAAGTTAAATATGAAAACTTTCAAGTGTTGTCTGAGGATGAGTATAAGTTTATTTTAACCTTTATAATTCACAATTCTATTAAATATTTTAAATATTCAATGTTTAACTATTCACAGTGTGGGCCTATCATTAAAAATTGCAATTTATGAAACACCATTCTTTTAAATGTGCTTTTTATAATGAAATATTTCAAAGGCCCAGAACTGACTTATTCAAGCAGTATTTTTTTTTTTTTTTTTTGTGGTACACAGGCCTCTCACTGCTGTGGCCTTTCCTGTTGCAGAGCACAGGCTCCGGATGCGCAGGTTCAGCGGCCATGGCTCACGGGCCCAGCTGCTCCGCGGCATGTGGGATCTTCCCAGACCGGGGCACGAACTTGTGTCCCCTGCATCAGCAGGCAGACTCTCAACCACTGTGCCACCAGGGAAGCCCAAGCAGTATTCTTTTTAAACACAATATCAGAGTAAGTATTTTGGTAACTCCATGAAATTAATTACTTATAACTGGATTTGAATTGTGTAGATGATTATATAGAAACATCATTGTATTGGGAATTGCTTGAATTCTGGTAGAAATAGAACTTATTGGTCTTGTGACCTATGAAAAATGTTCACTTTGACTAATTTTGTGGCTCCCTAAATCACTATGTCTTCATCTCAGTCTATAAAATTCGAGATATAGTGGTTGTTTTGCTGGCACTCCAGATAGTTATGCAATACATGCATTTAATACATATTTATCAAGTGTCTAATATGCAGCAGAATGGTAACACTTTGTCATGTCTGAAGATTTATTCCTAGTCCTTTCTTGTTCACTTTTCTTCGCTAACTTTTAAATTTGACTTTAAGTCCTATTTTACATACCAAAAATGTGCTCAATTTAAGTGTACAGTTTTTCTGTTTTTTAACAAATGTATACCTAGCATATATACACCAGTGACACAAACATCATGATCAAGTTACTAACATTTCTATCTCCCCCAAACGTTCCCTGCAACACTTTGTAGTTAATCCCATTGATTTCTGTCACTAGAGATGAGTTTTTCCTGCTCTAGAACTTCATATAAATGGGTTCATGAAGTGTGTACTCCTTTATACCCAACTTTTTTGCTCAGCATAGTATTTTGGAGATTCACTCATGTTGTTGCTTGTGTCAGTAGTCCTTTAATAACTGAGGAGCATTCCCTTGTATGAATACACCACAATTTGTTTATTCATTCACCTGTTTATGGACATATGGGTTATATTAGTTTTTGACTATTACGGATAAGAGTACCAACAACAGTTATGTACAAATATTTTGTCAACATTTATATTCATTTATTTATTTTTTTGTAATAGCTAGAAGTGGAATTTCTGGGTCATTTGGGAAACATATTCTCAACCTTATGTAAGAAACTATCAAACAGTTCTCCAAAAGGTTGTACCATTTGTTATTCCCCAAAATAATATGTGAGCATTCCTGCTGCTTCACATTCTTACCAATACTTTGTACTGTCAGTATTTTAAGTTTTTGCCGTTTTAATGGGTATGTATTGACACCTCATTTTGGTCTAAAGGCATTTTCTTCATAATTAAAATATTTAGCATCTTTTCATGTTCTTACTGACATTTCATATATCATCTTTGATGAAGTGTCTGTTAAAATGATTTGACCAATTTTTTCTTTTCACCTGGGTTGTCCTCTTAGTTCTGACTTGTAGATATTACATATATTTAGGATATCAGTGTTTTGTCAGATATATGTATTTTGAGTATTTTCTCCCAGTCTGTATCATGCTTTTTAACTTTATCATTCTTGAAGAGCAAACGTTTTTTATTAAAAAAATCCAAAATATTTTTTCTTTTATGGTTAGTGTTTTGAGTACCCTTGCCTACTCCATGGTTACAAATAATTTTCCTTACATTTTCTTTTAGAAATTTTATAGATTGAACCTTTACCTTCAGATATGTGGTACATTTTTTATGCGAATTTTTAGATATAGATGAGATACCTAGTCCAGTATCAATTATTTCATCATAGCTGAAAGCAGATGCCCTTTAGGCCTCTTCTTTGCTGTATTATGAATGATCAGTAGAGTTCAGCATCACCATGAATTTTCCCAATTTTCTGGGAGCATCTTGGTAGGAGAATACAGCTGTGTGTTTGTGTTTGCCTGTAAAAAGACATTGGTGAAAAGAACAGTTTGTTCTATTTCTCTGATGTGTTATGTAACTGACTCATACAGGATCTTACAAACTGGAATAAATGTCCCATGGTCAGACTTGAATTGCTGTACTATATATGTGTACTATTTAAATGAGCTATGTATATTGTTATATATGCATATACATGTAGTTATATATACAGTTTTATATATATATATATTTTTTTTTTCAAAGAACATTCATTTGTATAAAGTATATCAATTTGTCTTCACAATCTGTTCAGAGAAATAGGTTAGTCCAGGTGGGGACCATATTGTATTGATGAGGAAATCAATACACATTGAAGATTTATCCCTTGTTCATAGGTTCCTAGAGGCAGATGAAGTTAAAATTTAAGTCTTTACCCCAGTCCCAGTGTTTTTTCTACTTTAAAAGGCTAATGCCCATTGATGAAGAGAGAAATAATTTTTGGTTTAAAACATAATGTAGGAGAGAATGTACAGAAGTAGAGATCAGGAAGTGGAGTAATATAGTGGGAGATTGGTAATATAGTAATAAGTTGATAAGTAGAAGTATAGAGAGACCAACTTTTATTAACACCAAAATATAGAGGATACACAGACAGTGGCAACATATAACTTCTTGGACTAGTCACATCTGTTTTTTGGTTAAAAAAAAAAAAAAGCAATAAGATCACTAGGCTATTTTGTGTCCTCTGTGTTAACCACTTCTTTTACTCTTATGTAGATACCAGATGAAATTGGTGATGGGGAGAAGTCTGCTTCTTGGTTTATTTTTTAAATAGTTGTTAACAGTAATGCCAGTTAATTTTTATGTACTACCTACACAAAACGCTTTCAATTTTTTTCATATTTTAAAGAAATCTTGCAAGAATAATCGTTGGAATAATAACTCCAGGGTACATATATTTTAAAGATAGTTCTAGAACACAAAAAAATCACTGTGTAGTAATTGGGAATAATTCCAAAAACAATATAAAAACACATTACTTTCCCCTATATTTACAAGCACTAATATAGGAAAATATATTAAACTAAATCTTTGAGGACTTAAGTAATATTATTACTTAAGTGTCGTATACTTGATGTTGGAATACATGTTTACAGATTTTTCTGTTTTGGAATTTGATTTTTTCTTGCACATTTTGAAGCTTGCTTGATTGTGAAAGTGTATGTTAAGTTGGAAATTTGATTCATGCTTAACAGGGAGGTTTTATTTTTGATGGCCTTCCTTTTAGCTTTAGTGCAATAAATAATCCTCTGCTTCTAGTCTACATCACTTTACAAAGTCTGCTAACCTCAGGGTTGACAAGGGTTTTTATTTCTTCTGTACCAACCACATATACCTTACATATTGGCATTTTAATGAGGTAACATACTGTTATATTTTCAAGTGAAGGAAGGCAATTTCTTTTTTGGTGGACGGTTTTCTTTTAAAGATCTGATTTAGCTTTTTAACTTGATTCAGTTTTGAAAAGAAATATGACTCAACCTTTCTCATTTTATACATGAAGAATGATTCCTGGAAAATTCAGTAGCAAATGCAGTAATTTCTAACTTTAAACAAGGAAGATCTTTACTTCTTAGACTATTATATTTGAATACTACTTGTAGTTCAGGTTTTTTTAAAAAAAATCTTTCTTTAAATTAAGATGATACATCATTCTCTTTAATATCAATTTTACTACAAAATTTGAACTATTGAAGAATCATTCGATTTAAGTAGAGATGTATGCTCAGTTTTCTATTGTTTAAAATGTTAATCCTCTCTCAAAGACTGTGAGTAGGAGTGTTATTGTTACATGTTTTCACAGGACAGTTAGCCATATTGATGACAATTTTATTTATTTATTTTTTAATTTAGTTTTTTAAAGATTTTTTTTATGAGGACCATTTTAAAAGTCTTTATTGAATTTGTTACAATATTGCTTCTGTTTTATGTTTTTTGGATTTTTTGTGAATAATGAGGCATGTTGGATCCTAGCTCCCAGACCAGGGATCGAACCCGCACCCCCCTGCATTGGAAGACAAAGTCTTAACCACTGGACCACCAGGGAAGTCCCTTGATGACAATTTTAAAACTTTCATGCTCTATAATATAGCGATTCTAGAAAACCATCTAACAGAACGTTTGTTTAGGTATACAAAATTACTTATAAGTTAAATCCATTGCAACATTATATGAAATAGTTAAAAAATGTACACCACCTGCATAGAAGCTCCATGAGGGCAGGGACTTTATCTAGGGACTTTATCTGTTTGATCTGTCTTGTGTATAAGGGCCTAGGATACGTAGGAACTCACTAAATATTTATTTAATTTGTTAAATATATTCCCAAGGATTTTATTCTTTGTGATGCTATTATGATTGGAATTGTCCTCTCAATTTCATTTTCAGGTTATACCTTGCTCATATATAACATACAATTGATCTTTGTATATTAATCTTGAATGCTGATTTTCAGTATATCAGTAGATGCTATTTTCTGTATTCTTTTTTTTTTCTAGATCCTCTTCCCGTAAGATAAACTGTCATGAAATTTTTAAACAATTCATAAAAAATAATTCAATAATTATTTATTGTAAATAATACATGTCCTTTTAACAGAGTTACCAATACAGAAACGTGTAGGGAAAAACATAAAATTCAGCACCCATATTTAACCATGAGTCTAAACGTGTGTCTGTGGGTGTATGTGTACTGATGTGTGTTTGATCACAGAGAGATTTGTTTTACATAGATGGACATTCTCATTCTTTTGTGTAAATAAAATAGTTTTACATCATTAATTTTAATGACTGCCTGATATTCTATATACTATAATTTATTTAATAGAGTATAATTTATTTAATTATCAGTTAACGTTAAGTTAAAACTTACAGCCATTGTAAATAAGACTAACATGAACATTCTCCAATGCATAACTTTGAGATAAATTTGTGTGATATCTCTTTAGGAGAGAATTCCTGGAACGCTCTTGTTGTGCCCAGAAATGCTCACATACAACCCTAGGATCCAGTAGAACCTTTATAATAATTTACTTTCCCATCAACATTACATGAAAATCTCAATTCCCCACACACTGGCTGATGATTTTTTTTTTCCTTAAATTTTTAAACCATTCCAAATGTATTTTAATCATTTACAATGTATTCCTAGTTATCAAGGATACCCATTTACTCAATTTTTCTTAATTCCAAAAAGGAAAGGAAAAGAAAGAAAAGAAAGAAAGAAAAAAAAAGAAAAGAAAAAAACAGACAGGTAACAATTTTCTTACAGGTGTTATCTTTAAACCACAGGATTCAGAATTTTAAGGGACATTAGTGGTTCTTTTTCGACCTCAGCTCTTAATAAGAAACTATTTTCTGTAGCAATCCTGACAGACAGCTGTCATGTTTTTAATGACTACCTCAGTTGAAAGAGAACATGACTAACCTCAGCCAAATAAATAGACATTTTATATTATTAAAGGTTTCTTTTTTTGTCGTGGGTGAAAATCTACCCTTTTGAAATTCTACCAAATGGATCAGACTTGTTTCTGAGGCAATACAGCTTTTTTTCCACTGCTTCTTTCACATTAGAGGTTTTTATATATGAGAAGACATTTGTTGTGTCTTAGTGTCTTAGTTACTTGTTTCTAGAAATTTTCTAGCATAATTAAAAATGATAAGATTCAGTTTTTGTAGACTGCAGTCTGGTAAATCGCCTCAAACTCTGTTTAACAAGCTATTTTATTCCTTCACTCTGCGTTGCTGATAGGTTTTAGAAGTTTGATAGTTTTTATATGTAATCTGGATACACTTAAATAAAAGTAAGATTTTGAAGAAACAAAACATTAAAAAATTGACAATTAAAACTTTTGGGGATAATCTGACTTTCTGCAATTTAGTACAGAAAGTGGTTTTCCCCATTTGGTTAAGAGTGAGAGTAGCAAAAACATAAGTGAAGGTGGTTTCTGTCTAGTAGAAGAAACTCACACTTGTATCCTGCCCTGAAAATTATATGTTAAAATCTTAAATTTGTTGTCTGTTTATGTCTTAACATGTATATGCAGAAAATCAGATAAAACAATAATACTCCAATGTTCTATTTTTTTCTTGAAAACATTTCCTATAACCTTAGGGATATGGATGAGCTCATCTGAAGTATTCACTGGTTTTTCTAATAGAGATTTTATTGATTTTGGTATATAGTTTGTTAATAATTAATAACATTAAGTTTATATTCCATTGTGACAAGATGGATAAAGAGTATATATCTCTCTCTATTTCTGTGAAGGTGTTTTGAAGACTTTTATTTTTTGGACTTAAAAAAAAAGAAGAAAAATGTCTAAACTGTCAACACAAAATGCATAAATATTTATAAATACTTAGATTCTTCTTTTTAGTTGTAATACTAGATTTAACCAGGATTGGATGAATAGTAATTTGAACTAGACTAGCCTGTGGCTTTTTGACCTATGCTGTATTGTAATTACTGCTTTTTGGCCAGGACTACTCTACACCTCATTGCCTCATTGCAACCGTTTTTTGAATCTTATTAAAGCTAAAAAAATAGGCAATAAATGTAGCACAATGTTAACGTAAATGTTGTCATCCAAACTGCAGGTCCTGCCACCCTTTTACTCATTGTTCATTTACCTTTAAGTGTCCGCAGTGGGCAGGTGACACTCTTTCTTTTTCATATGTGAATGATGAATATATTTCATGCTATTTCACATTTTGACACTGATTCTCATTACAGTTTTTCTTTTTGTAATATGCAGTTGATGGGAAGTCAGTTTTTCTGTATATGATAGACTCCATCATTTGCACTGTAGTGTATCTCTTGGCAGTGAATTTATTACAATAGCACATCCCAGTGGTTTGAACAGAAAGAACTCAAGTTCTAATCTAGACCCAGACCCTATGTATATCTGCTTGTCAAATGGACACCCTACTCAGAAAAATAAATATTCCTAAATAGCTCTTACTTCATTTGTCCCCTACTTCAAACCCTAACAAAACTGGAAAAAATATTCTTTCTTATAAATGTTTAAATGTGTATTATTTATAAGAAAATTCCCATTTAATAACATCCATATAATATTAATATTTAATCATTCATTAATCCTACCAGACCTTGGTTTGGATGGCAAACACCTGAATACTTTTTAAATATTATGAAGTATTTCGGCCCAATTCCTTATTATTAGCCCTTTTATTTCATGAAAAAGGCAAAGAAGTGATAGATTTATCATGTAAGTGAAGAAGATGAGGATGAGAATTTGAGAATGTGGAGCTTACATTTTGATATTAAAGTAGATTGTACTAAATATAATCAATTGTTCAGATAGTCTCAACATGGAGGAATCAGGTGAGACATGCTGTTTCAGAAACACACAAACGTCTCAAACATTCATACGGTGCTTAGTGACATCTTAAAGTGTTTTAGTCTACTTTTATTAATCAAATTCTCATTAAGTCTAACATAGACTAAGGGTTTTTTTTTTGTTTATTTATTTATTTTTAAAATTTTTGGCTTCGTTTGGTCTTCGTTGCTGCGCGCAGGCTTTCTCTAGTTGTGGCGAGCGGGGGCTACTCTTCGTTGCAGTGCGCGGGCTTCTCATTGCGGTGGCTTCTCTTGTTGTGGAGCACAGGCTCTAGGCAAGCAGGCTTCAGTAGCTGTGGTTCGCCGGCTCTGGAGCACAGGCTCAGTAGTTGTGGTGCACGGGCTTAGTTGCTCCACGACATGCGGGATCTTCCCGGACCAGGGCTCAAACTTGTGTCCCCTGCATTGGCAGGCAGATTCTTAACCACTGCGCCACCAGGGAAGCCATAGACTAAGTTTTCTTTAACTGTTTAAAAATTTTTATGTCAGTCTACTGAAAACAAATTGATCAGCTATTATTTGAGCATTTTATACCTGTTATTTTAAGATATAAATATTTTAGTTTTTCTCATTAAAAATTTGTTTGTTTTGAATTATCTTCTTAGATAAACATAATTATTTTTCACTTCCTTTCTTCCATTCTTTTCTCTTCCCCCCATCCATCAATGGATGGGACTTCTATTAAAAGAATTTTTTCCAATTCCCATTTATGAAAGATACTAAAGCAACAAAAGAAATGATACATAGATAAAAAAGAAAACAAAGGCAGAAGCAATTTTGTCTTCAATGGCACTAGAAACAGTGTCACATGTGATTCTGCTCAAAACTCTTCTTTGAGATGACGTGGTAACCTTCTCCCCAGGTTTCAGTCACTTCTGCTTTTCCACCCAATTTCCCCCATTGGTAAGAAATATTTCCCCAAGAGGACCTTCCATCCCACCTGTTTTATCTACTTTCTTTATCTTTGGGCAGATGAAATTGTTAGCAAGGTAAGTAAGGTTTTAAATTGCTTCACTGATAGCAAATAGAAATTCCAGCTGCTAACTAAGAAGTTGAAATCTTCCATATCCCTATATTTTGGCTGCATTTTTCCATCTTGCCTCTGTAAGTTTTGTAAAGTCATCAGAGACGTACCATTTCATTGCATCTATTTAGTTACAGAAAATGATGATACACTCTCACAGTCTTATTTTTATTTATTTATTTTTTTCAGTATGTGGGCCTCTCACTGTTGTGGCCTCTCCCGCCTCGGAGCACAGGCTCTGGACACGCAGGCTCAGTGGCCATGGCCCACAGGCCCAGCCGCTCCGCGGCATGTGGGACCCTCCTGGACTGGGGCACGAACCTGTGTCCCCTGCATCGGCAGGCGGACTCTCAACCACTGTGCCACCAGGGAAGCCCCATATTTTTCTTTTTATTCTCTCTTCTTATAATCTCTCCAAATCCGCTTCTACTACCAAGATTTTTAATAGAAACTCAAAATACCATCCTCAAAATATTATGTTACTTTTCTTCCCCATTTCAAATGCTTATCTGGCGTTATATTTTTATTTTGCTTAGTTTTATTTTTTCAGGACGTATTTTTCCATTAGTAACTTCCAATTTTAAATCTTACATCTATACATATTAGGGATATCTGTGAGAAATATCTGTTACCTTTTCTTCAATAAAACAATATAATGCCAGATAATTTAAACTCTCAGCATATTTAGTTGTCATCAGAGATTGTATTATTTTTGAATCCCTTATCTTTTTGTTTTGTATGAATCACTGAATACTTTCTAACACTGTCATTTCTTTTCCACTTTTATTAGTCTTCCACCATAGCCTCTCTTTCTCCATAATTATTTGGGAGCTATTTTCATCATATCAGCTACTTCTGAAGAAATTAGCTTTTGATATGACTCCAGCCTTTATAAGACCACATCACTTTTGTGTCATTGTTCTTATACATACTTGGCAATTATATTTTTATGATTCCAGAATCTTGACAAAACCATTTGACTTTTTCATTCCATTTCATGTAGATTTTGAAGCTGCTGACTACCTTCCTGTTCAACTCCCCAGTATCACTATTTACAGTCCTGAAACAGATTTCTTTCAGTTTGCCATTAATTTTCTTTGAATTCTTCTCCCCAAACCTAGTATAACCTGAAAGTGTCTTATGTTACTTAAAAGCATTTTTCATTTATTCTACAATTCTAATGAAATATGGACTATAGCCTCATGTAAGTAATTTATATCACTGTGCCTTGAGGATTTGAAAACAAATGTTCCCTACCACTAAAAGTACTTACTTTTTAGATAAAATACAAAGGGGCCTTATGCTAGATTTATTATGATTTATACACAACTCCATAATATTTACCAATTGTTTTTTAAATAACAGCTTTACTGACATATGTTACATATAAAATTCACTCTTTTAAAATATACACTTCAACCATTTTTAGTATATTTTCAAAGTTGATCTATCTTCATCACTAATTTTAGGATATTTCATCATCCCCAAAAGAGACTTTATTCCCATTAGCAGTTATTCTCCATTCTCTCCTTCACTCAGCTTCTGGCAACCACTATTATATTTTCTGTTTCAATTGATTTACTTATTCTGGACATTTCACAAAAATGAAAACTGGAACATGTGGTCTTTTGTTAACTAACTGTCTTCTTTCATTTAATATATGCTTTCAAAATTCACCCATATTTTAGCATATGCCTGTATTTCATTTATTTTAACACTTGAATAATATTCCACTGAATGAATATTTATTTATCCATTCATCAGTAATTAGACATTTAAGTTGTTTCTACTTTTTTGGTTACTATGACTAATGTTGCTCTGAACATTTGTGTAGACATATATTTTTATTTTTCTTGGTTACATAGCTAGGAATAGAACCGCTAGGTCATATGATAACTCTATGTTTAACATTTTTAGAAACTGTCAAAATGTTTTTTGAAGTGGCTGCAACATTTTATAATTCAACCAATAATGAATGAGGATCCCAATTTCTCCTCATCCTCACCACCATTTGTTATTATATGCCTTTTTTATTTTAATCATCCTAGAAGTGATATCTCATTGTGGTTTTGATGCATATTTCCTAATGATTATTGATGATGAAGATTTTTCATATACTTATTGGACATTTGTATAGCTTCTTTGGAGAAATATCTACTTAAATCCTGTGCCCAGTTTTCAAATTAGGTTGTCTTTGGGCTTCCCTGGTGGCCCAGTGGTTGGGAGTCCGCCTGCCGATGCAGGGGACACGGGTTCGTGCCCCGGTCCGGGAGGATCCCACATGCCGCGGAGTGGCTGGGCCCGTAAGCCATGGCCGCTGAGCCTGCGCGTCTGGAGCCTGTGCTCCGCGATGGGAGAGGCCACAGCAGTGAGGGGCCCGCATACAAAAAAAAAAAAAAAAAAAAATTAGGTTGTCTTTTTATTGTCAAGTTATGAGTTCCTTATATATTCTAGATACAAATTGCTTTTCAGATATATAGTTGTAAATATTTTGTCCCATTCTATGAGTTGTCATTTCATTTTCTTATGTTGTCCTTTAAAGCACAAACTTTTCTAAATTTGATGCATTCCAGGTTATCTATCTATCTATATGTTTTTTTTCAAGCAAGATAGAAGTTCACTTTTGTAAAAAGAGAGCTGAAGGATACCAGTTCAGGGCTGCTGTGAGAGCTCCATGATACTCAAGGACCAGCTGTCCTGGGTGCCCAGGTTATCTGTATTTTCTTTTGTCCATTGTGCTTTTGGTATTATTTCTAGGAATACATTGCCTAATCCGTTTACAAATATTTACATCTATGATTTTTTCCAAGAGTTTTATAAGTTTAGTTCTTACATTAAATCTATGATCCATTCAAATGTCCCAGAACCAGTTGTTGAAAAAATTCTTCTGTCTCCATTGAATCGTCTTGACACCCTTGTTTGAAATCAATTGACCATAGATATATGGATTCGGTTCTGGACTCTTAATCTTATTTGATTGATCTGTGTATTTGTCCTTATGCTAGTACACTGTCGATTGCTGTAGCTTTGTAATAACTTCTGAAATGATGTGCAAATCTTCTAACTTTGTTTTTCTTTATCAAGATTGCTTTGCTTTGGATATTCCAGGTTCCTTAATTATTTTCAAATGTGGTAAATATGCTAAAAAAACATTAGTTCTTAAGTAGCATTTACTTACTATCATTGTAAACTGTGGCTTATTTTTTTTTAAGTTGCATTTTCTGCAGTTTTTACCACCTTATTTCCAGGAGTGCTAGAAACTCATACCCTTTCCATGTACATGGGTAGAATAATTGCTAACTTGGCATCTCATGAAACACAATACTGGCTTTATTTGTTGAAGAGCTCATGTCCATGCTTGATTTGAGTGTTAAGATTTGCCTGGGAGAACCACCAAGTGCAGATTGCTATTTTAGAAGATCTACAGTTATAACATAGGCTTTCCCATGTTGTTGAAATAAAAGATAAGAAGTAAAACCAGCTGGTTGGACTCTACTTAGTGATGGTCTTAGTAACGATCTAGTCTCAGACTATCCTTCTTGGTAAACACTGTAAAATATATCTCTCTCATGGAAAATTAATTATTATTATGAATTTTAATCATCATTTATTTTTTGTTTTTAATGATGAATTATTTAAAATGTTTAACCTAAAATTGATATTATTATTTTCACTACACACACTGCATTAACTAGATAATCTGTCTGCAGGTGCCCGAAGTTGAGAAACTCTATCCTGAAGGTTAAAAAGAATATTAAACAAATATTAAAAATTTTCCAAACTTTCCAGGAGTAACCCTGTGCCTCAGAAACCAAGTAATATTTTATAATTATTTGAAGACTATTTTCTTCAATTCATGGAGATAAAATGTCAAGGCAATGATAAAAATCCCAGAATAGCTCATATGTAGTTTTATTTTGCCTTTGTATCTGGTGTTGTGATTGCTGTTGGAGGGCTTTTGCTCTCTTTAACAACACAGTTTTGATTTTCTAAATGAAATGCATCACAGAAAAAGTATCTAGTGAATAATTTTAATAACAATTTATGGAGCTATCATGGGAAAAGCAGTCCTCTAACACTTATTTGCCCTTGAGATTTAGAAGAACTCATATCTCTAGTGCTCATAATAAGAAGCTAATTTAACTGAGTTCAAGTTAGCTGTGAACAAATGGATTAACAAGCACCTTATTAAAATTTTAATTTACATTTCATTTATCACATTTAATAGAATCAACTTTGTTGTTTCAGGGCGGGGAAGAGCATTAATTTCCAAGCATAACTTTAGGTACCATTAATTTCAAATGTGTTTATTGTTGGTTTTCATAGCTACCGTAATTATGTACCCTACATAGCAAGGAAATATAAGATGCATAACATAACATTTTGTTGTTAAAGACCATTTAATTATTCAGCAAATTAAAAACATTTACCTTTGTATAGCTTTTGAATTTTCTTGCCACTGTAGTATGTTTAATTAAGGTAATTTAAGATCTTTGGTCCTTTCAGATTGTAATTTAGGTAGTTATATATTTCTGTGTCTGGAGGAATAATCTGGATTTTCATTGATAATGTTTTGACTTGAGGCTTTATTTCTCATGCTACTTATTTTCCCCTTTGTCTCAAGTATTTCTGTTATCTGCATATAGCAGTATTTTGATCACATTTGTTAACAAAAATTCATGCATTTATTGGCAATATAAGAATATTGCTATGTCATCAGGAGAAAATGACTCTAGTCATTTTGTGATAGTATTTACTATAATACCAACAAATAAGGGACTAATGAAAAAATGTTGGAGTATACAAGTGTTAACTTTAACAGGGAAAAAGAAATACTTGAAATCATTGTGCATATTAAAAGCTTTTTACTCAGCCTTGCCCCTAATGCAAATCAGTTGATTACTTGAACAGGATTGAAAGGCTATTCTTACCTTTTACTTTTGATCTGTCTTTAAAATTGATTTATAATCATTATCCTTGAACTCTGGTGGTTCTTATGAAATAATTGATGGCTTTGATCCATTTTTACAATGCCAATCATAAGGACTTGATATACTTGAAGGCACAACTTTAATCACCTTATAGATTTCTGAGTAAGGAAAAAATAAGTATGTATTGAAAGGCCTTTATTCTGTTTTCAGAATTAGTATCCTGTCAAGATATTTTTCAGATTATATCATCAGCATAGTAAAAAGTAACATTTCCTTAAAGTGAGACAAGTGATCTAATTTTAAAGACAGCTCCTGTGAATGTCAGGCACCCAGATATAGTTTATAATGTTTAGTAATTACAGCAATCTTTCTTCTCTTTTACTAATTATTTCAAGAAAAAGAAGTAAAAGCTTTAAGAATGGGCACAAAAGGCAGCTATATTGGATCTTTTTTGTAAAGCAAATAGCTTTCAAATCATTCCATTAGCTGTCATCACAGTATAAAAAGAATTAATCAAAAGTGACACCAATTTCAAGGGCCTGACAAAATCTCATGAGAAAAACAATCCCATCATAAAAAGAGAGAAATTAACAGTACTGTCCTTGATTCCATAAAGAGATTTCACTTTTTTCCCCCTGTGCATCCACATTTGTATTATAGAAGATTATATAGAAAATGTATGTTTTGATTTCTTCTAGTGCATTTAATGCAAGGAACTAAAGTACTAGTTAAAGTGAATCAATACATTCCTCAATATCTTGTTTTTTCCTGAGTTATTCTTTTTTTCAGACAATTAGTATCTTGTTACCTTGGTATCTTTGTTAGCTTATTTTCTTGATTTTGACTATTTTTTTAGCATAATATTTGAAATTGTTATAATCTTGTGTAGAATTGTGGAGAATCACAACAGACATCTAAAGTATACATCACTTAAAAACGAAAAGTAAGGGCTTCCCTGCTGGCGCAGTGGTTGAGAGTCCGCCTGCTGATGCAGGGGACGCGGGTTCGTGCCCTGGTCCGGGAAGATCCCACATGCCACGGAGCAGCTGGGCCTGTGAGCCATGGCTGCTGAGCCTGCACATCCGGAGCCTGTGCTCCACAATGGGAGAGGCAACAACAGTGAGAGGCCCGCATACCACAAGAAAACAAACAAACAAAAAAACTAAAGGTAAGATAAAAGTAGGGAAGGACATATGAGAAAAAGGTAACTTTGCTGAGCTTAAATGGAAATATCCAAGAATTTCTAATTTGATATCATTTATTGTATAGTTGTTTTTGAGTCCTTACTAAAATAAAAAGAATTTTTGTTTACTTGGAGTGTTCCAAGGCTGTATGCTCTTATTTGTTAATACTTGATAATTGGTAACTCCTTGATTTGCACAGGGGTAATTATTACTTCTATTTTTTAGTAGAGTTAAGCAAGGCTCAGAGTGATGAGATTACCAAGATAAGAATTTATTAAAGTGGGGCTGTCAGACCTGGGTCTCTAATTACTTCTTCAATACTTTTCCCACTACTTTATATCTCCTATCTTACTATGTTCTGCACAAAGCACCATAAGCCTCAAACTTTAGTAAGAGGTGAGTAGGAGAAACACATTAAAGCTAATTCCTTCTTTCTAATTGTTCCATTGGGATCTATCAGTGAGCAAAATAAAGGTCCCTGTCTTTGTGACACAGAAGAGGAAGACAGAAAATGAGTAATAAACACAATAAATAAATGAATAAATGGATGAGTGAGTTAATAAATAGGCAAATAAATGGAAGATACTAAGTTCTATAAAAACAAAGAAAGTTTGGAGCACGGGGAGAGCTGGGGTGGAGGTGTGGGAGAGATTGCCCTTACTGAAGTTTCTTTCTTCTTTTGTTTAGGAAAGTGTGTCACAATTTCTACATGCCTCATTCTAATATACATAAAAAACTGTATGATCATACATATGTTTGATCATTATTATAATGATCAAACACACACATGTTTGATCATTATTCACAAATTCTGTATTTGTGAATTCATCTACTTGCTAAAATTTGCTTGTAACCCCAATCAATCTTCATGGCACTTTGTTGATCATTCACAGACATGCACATAAACAGAGTAGCAAAAAATTTGAGTCACCCGATGTACATATTCCCAGTTGAACAAGGCAGCACTTCCTTCTTATTTCAGATCTCCGTCTGTAAACAAGTATCCTCTTCACTGTATATTTAGTGCCACATTTTCTACAACGTTGTCCTTTTCATTGGTGATTTTGCTATTTAAAATCGGCCCCAAGCATAGGGATGAAGTTTTGTGTAGCATTCCTAAATGCAAGAGATTATATTGTGCCTTATGGAGAAAATAGGTGTGTTAGATTAGCTTCATTTGGGCATGAGTTATTGGCTGTTGGCTGTGAGCTTAATGTTAATGAATCAATGATATATATTAAATAAGATATCTTTAAACATAAACACACATAAGAGAGGTTATGTACAGTATTGATGGGTTGATTAAAATGTTGTGACTAGAGGCTCTCAGGAACCTAATCCTGTACTTCCCCTAGGGGAAATGATTCAGTATTTGCTAATTGAGATTTTGTAATGACTTTATAGAACATAACTCCTGTGAATAACAAGTAGTAACCACATACGGTTATAAGGCATTTAATATATATTAAAACTAAAATTTTAATTGCAAATGATTCTAATTTCCACCCATAAGCCTGATTATTTCCTTGCTAGCTACATCTTTATGTTTAGTATTATTCTATATGATGTAAGAGCTTAAAAAGCATTTTTTTTGAGGAATTACTAGGTGATTCTGGTTGAGATTTCTCAGTCTGATGTTGTTTCAGGAGAAGTTATTTTGGAGCTCCTTGAAAATATTCTATTACCTAGGATCTTACCACTTGATACGTGGCTCATTTCAATATCTACTCTATAACACTGTGCTCATTTCTGTATTTTTCTCCCTGATTTTCTCTTCATGCTTCAGTCTGGATATTTTCTATTGATCTACCTTTTAGTTTACAAATCTCTTCTTATGCTGCATCTAACCTACTGTTAAACTTATTGAGTACATAATTTCAGTTTTTATATTTTCTTTTGTAGAATTTCCATTAGACTCTTTTCTATAGATTCTATTTCTGTTTTAATGGATGTATAATGAGTCTTTGAATATGCAAAATTAAACTCAACTGACTATAGGGTAGAAAGTTAAATTGGTTTGCCTAATACTAATACGGTGAGATGGCTTGGAAACAGAGAAGTAAAGAGACAAGGAGAGAATATTGAGGGTAAGAGTATGTTCTGAGGAATATGGTGAAGTATTGGACAGACCAGTGAGAAATGATGTAATATAATCATACCACCTCTCCCCTCATTGCCACACACGCACACACACACACACACACACACACACACACACAGACATTATTTACCTTATACTTTCTGCTAAGACTGTTACTCATGCATGCTCTTGTGAATTACTTTGGGGGAAATCAAGGAAAATAAACAGCCAAATTTCACACTTAAAGCAGTGAGATTAAAACAACTGAAGAATATAAAATACAGGTGAGATTAAGTTCTAGAAATTTGGAGCCAAGTATTCCCATGAAAACCTAATGCCCTAAGAATTCACAGAAATCCTATGTAAGGTATTGGACTTCCTTTGTAAGATGGGATAAGGCTCACTAAGCTGTTATCAGAAACATAACTAATGAAAGCGAAGTGCAAGCTTGCAGAAGTTTTTTTCAGGAAGAATTGTTGAATGGAGCCAAGGATGGGCCTATTTGTAACAAAAGTATCTTTGAAGAAAGGCACTCGCAAAGGTAGGAGGGTAACAGGATTGACGGTGTCTTAAAGTCAAAGCAGCAGAGTGTTTAGAGGAGAAGGGAGTAGTAAACAACATCACATATGGTTATTAAGTAAGATAAGACTGCATAACTATTTTTTTTTGGTCACTTCAATCACATGAAGCTTTAGCAAGAGCAATTTGAGCCAGTAGCTATGGTACTAGAAGCCAGAAAGTAGTGGGCTGAAGCATAAGCTGCAAATGATAAATAAATGCAGTAAGCACTTAGTACTTTTCCAAGAAGCTTCGCAGTAAGGTAAGGAGGAAAAAAGGAATGATAGAGAAGGGTTGTGAAGTTGTCCTGTAACATGTACTGATAAGAAAGGCACAGAAGAGAGAAAGGAATTAAGCATACACCAGAGCCCTCCTTTTTAACTTTTTTCTGGTGTGTGTGGCACAGACTATGTTTACTACAGTTTGCATGCCATTTGAGGGAATTACTGGTGTCCTGAAAAGCTAATTGTTTCTAGGATAAGGGCCTTTGCACCAAAGAGAGAGAAAATGAATGATGGACCAAGGTTCTTGAGACAGAAGGAATGAATGAGATCAAGAACAAGGGTGAGGCATGTCTTGAAATTGAAGGAGTTACCATAACTATTTCTCTTATCACATTAAGTGCTTTGGGAGATAATAAAGAGATGGCATACATTACATACACTGACTTTCTGAGTAGTTCAACAAGATTCTAAGTCTACTCTGTAGGTGGAGAGATAAGAGGCTGATCAGAGCTTTCTTCCAATCAAAAGAACATAAAGTTTGGAATTCCCCAAACCTGTCATCTCCCAGGTCGCTACTCCAGTCAGAGACATTCCTTTCTCTATGCTTCAAGGGCAGTGTGTACCTGCCTCTTATATGTCAATTAACCACCATGTTTGATCTTTGCAAATTATTTATTTATTTATATCCCTGCCTTATGCTAATAAAAAGGCAGATGGATTGAACTTGTCACGTTATATTGTAATTGTTTGCTTCTGTCTGACAAATAGTTGACAGCAGCATATTTTTTTCCTCCATGGCTAAATATGTACTGAATAAATGAGTTAAATTATTTTTCAAGTTGCAATGTAGTGAGCACAGTGAGAAACCTGATACATATATAAGTGATTCCTAGGAAACATGGACTCTGGGTAACCATCATCATCAGTTGAAAGTTAATGCTTGCTCTTGAGTATTACCCATGTGAAAATGTAAGCAAGATTATAGACTGATTAACACCCTGATACTGAATTCAAACTCTTGCAGTTTGTATTAATTAATAAAAGTTGTAAAATGGTAATAACTACTGTCTTAAGTGTCACCCCTGTATATGGGACACTTATGTATGTATTTATACGTATGCACACACACACACACACACACACACACAGAAAAAACTGAAGTTGCAAGAGAATATGTAGCTTGTTTAAAGCCATAGAACTTGAAAGTGAAGGAGCAGTAGTGAACCAAAACCACCGATCTGCCTTGCAGGTTCTATCAATATTCCCATAACTCTCATGAAACATGCTAAAGGAGCAGGTGTATTTTCTGATTGGTGCCTGAATCAGGAAGAATTATTGTCTTCCTGGAGAAATATTTGTCATGTCAGTTTTCTAGTACATTCTCATAGAATTAGGAGAGGCTGAGTCAAAGCACCAGTCTCCTTGAATACCACAGACCCACTTTCCTTAGGGACATATGATATATTATACATTTTGATGTGGTTATTGGTAAGTTGCCATGTTAAGAGACCCACCCCAATTAAAATGTCATCCAAACAGTCAGTTTCTCTTGACCATTTGACTCTGCTGAAAGTGTGAAGGGTCTGAGATTTTATTCTACTTTGAAGCTAAGAATGCAGCCTGTGACAGTGTCATATAGGGTAGCAGAAGATAGGAACTCTGAGGTCAGAGACGAAGACGTCTCTCACTCCCGGCACATCAGTGAGCAGTATGAACCCTGGCATATTTGCACCAGTTTTCCGTGGCTCCTAGTTCCACAGTGCAATGTGAATGGGCCCAGATGGATGCCTGTGTGTACAGTATGTATTACTGGGCTCAGAGAGGATCCCTGAGTTTAGGGAACCTGAGTGTTTATAACGGGCATTGTAATGGCCCTTCGCTCTGCAGGGAGACACGTCTCTACCTCTCAAGACTCTAAGCAAAACTGTCTTTTGCTCTGAAGGGAGACAATATATTTTCCAAGGGTGTTTGTTATACAAACAACCTTGAAAAAAATAGTCTGGAACAAAGGGTAGTTAGTGACTTGAAACAAAGGGTAGTCAATGCCTCACTTCACAAGATGTGTAGAAATGTGAGAAACCCATGGAAGATTGTTTCCCAACAGGCTCTAAAAATTCATCTTTCTTTGCAAACTTGAATATTTTGCCGGGAGCTGTTTCCATTTTAATTGCTCAGTATACTATGCCAGTTAGTCAGCGTCCTTGCTTAGAAACACGCATTTTGATCTTATTAGGCTGTGGGTATGATTATCATATGAATCATAAATGATGGTATGATGTACTCACCAACTTAAAGTAGGAGCAGCTCTTATTTCTCTTCAATTATATATAATTACCCTTGGAAAATTGTATGAAAAGACTCATTTTACACTGGTGTGTCACTTAATTACACATTAGGAGTGACATGAAAAATTCAAAATATTCTATAAAGCTTTTTAAAAAAAAATAAACCAAGACATTTCTCACTCCAATATTAACCAAAATCAAGAGTTTGTGGATCACCAAGTTTCTTGCATATAAACTCAGGTTTCTGTTACTCAAACTGAGTAAGCAAACCTTGCTAGAGCTTCCAATTTCCTACCTGGGAAGGTTATGGGAGCCCCAAGGGTGTGTTCCTCCCTCTGCTCCAGGCTGTCTGCATGTTTTCTTCCTTTTTCGATTCCTGTGTGCTCGTCCAGTCCATTCCACCTCTTGTTTAATTTTCGTTTTTTAAATCCAAGCCTAGTTGCAGAATGTAAAGCCAACTCCCTCACTCTTCTCTTCTTAGCTACTTTGGGAGACACACAGAGAGATGCTTTTCTATTGGAGGATTTTAATGATAATCACTGTGGAGAAAGCAAGTGAGATGAACTACATTCAAATAGGAAATGGCAAAGTTGCAGATATCAGACAAAAAAAAAGTTCTTAGTGTATAAGAATCCTTCAAAGGCTCCCCATTTCTTACTAGATAAAGTCCAAACACCCTAGCTAAAAAAGCTGGCCCATCGTCTTATCTCTACTTCTCTTTCTATCCTCGTGTCACTCATCACTTGCTGTGCTCCTGCATTCACCACACTGTTTCTGGCCAAGGTCTCCCCTGTATTCATACTTCCCCATCCTTAAGAGATGGCTTTTCCTCTCATGTTTGCCTTATTTATTCTTTCTCTTCTTTGAAGCTCTACATTCAGAAGTTTTGTTAATTAATCGCCTGGAAATTTTCTCTGACTATAAGAGGTATGCCCATAATGTATCATGTATATTTTTATAATGCTCTTAACCCAATTAAAATACTATAATATATAATTATAAAATTATATATCTATATCTGTATCTATCTATCCTACTCCTAAACTACAAGTCAGTGAAGACAAGCATTTCCCCAGGACATGTGGTAGGTATTCAATGTTTGCTGAATGAATGAGTAAATTCCTCTTTCCAGAATCACCCCTGCTGGTGCTAGTCTCACACGGTATATTCTTCCAACCCTCGCACTTCCTTTGCCATCGTTGCACTCCTTACTGCGCTTTCACCCATGCCCTTCCCTTGTCAGAACAGCAATCTCTGAGTCAAGTCCAACTCCCTCTGTTAAGCCTCCACTGATAAACTGCCACCTCCAGCTCTGATAGACTGAAAGGATGCTCCCAATGAATCCTATATTGATACTTCCATTGTTACACGTAAAATATTTTTAACATATTTTTTTTTTTCATGTCTTTCTTTAACTACTAAGTTGAAAGCCCTTGAGAATGACACAGTCTGGTAATCATTTTTGCCAGCCCAGAACCTAGCAAAATGCTTGCTTCTTGATAGTTTGTTAAATGAATAAATTGATTATTCAGTAAATGATGACTCTTTACCTGCAACAACTGACTTCCAAGCTGATTCAGTAATGGAATCTCATGGCTTCTGCTGCCCGCGTTTGTAATATTGAGGGTGGCATTCATCAAAGTCAATTTTTATCTCTGGCTTTTTTCCCTGGTTTGAAGAGGTAATAAAAGCAGGTTAGACATCTCTTTTATCTCAAATAAGGCATTTGCATTTCTGAAGACCTCTTGATTAGTTAACTCTTAATTATCCTGCTTTTATCCAGCCAACTCATTACTAGCTAGACATTTTTTTTAACAAAAATATGTTTGCTTCTAAAGGGTCTTGGATAAAAAAAAATATTTGCTTGAGAAGCGCGTTTGAAGAAACTTTCCTAGGCATTTTGCAAGAACAATTCATTCAGGAGTAACGGCACAAACACTTTTTGAACAACCACTCTTTGCCTGGCAAATCCCCCTAAATAGAAGTCAAATGAGGAGATAAGATTAGACTGGATAAAAGCAGAGAAGCGATTGTGTTAGAGCCATTTCTCATAATATGCTGGGTTTTCTGACTACTTAGGAATGTAAGAGAGGATTGTGTGGTAGTATATATTTATTTAAAATGCAAAGACAATAGGTATGTTCTGGCTATGTTTTAGGAAACACAAAGAAAACAATGTCAAGTTAATAGCCACCTTGACAAAATATTTAGAAAACCAGAGGTTGGAGGAGATACAATTGCATCATTCATAAGTTAGACTTGTAGATCTGGTGGCTAGCTGCCAAAAAAAAGGTATATATATATATATAATATATATGTATATATTTAATAATTATTCAATGCAACCTCATTTTTGTAAAACACAATTCTAGATATCATAGTGTGTAGAAAATTAAATAAAATATACTCCGTGCACTCAGAAACTATTATTTTGCAGGGGAGGGTGAGAAGAACTTTCTTCTCAGTTTTAGAGGGACTAATTTAGAACTGAGACCAAGGTCTGTTCTGCAGTCTGACAGATGCCACACATGGGTTAAGAAGATCCAATCATAATTAAATGCAACAAGTTATTATTTGCTCTATAGTTAGTTTTGAAACCGAGTCCCCCTAAAACCAAGTTTCCTTCCTGAGTTTATGATTAACTTCTCTCTCCAAAACTTTATTCCCTTTCTTGTTCTCTCTGATCTTAATCCTGTACTAAGTGAACTCTAACCAACCAGAGTCAGATGACTAAATTGCTGTTGTTAACATCATTAATGTACTAAAATTTCTATGATACATATCATCATTAGTGTACAAAGTCAGGTTATTTCTCCAGGGCCAGATGAACTAAAAGACCCCAAAACTATGGACCACCTGGCTGAGAATTGTAAACCAGAGACATCCTGACACCTGAAGCTATGAGTAAGAAATGTCACAGACGTGTCATAAGATGATGACTAATCACAGCCTCTTTGTTCTTCCCTGTTAAAAAGCCCCCCTATGGGGCTTCCCTGGTGGCGCTGTGGTTGGGAGTCCGCCTGCCGATGCAGGGGACACGGGTTCGTGCCCCGGTCCGGGAAGATCCCACATGCCGCGGAGCGGCTGGGCCCGTGAGCCATGGCCACTGAGCCTGCGCGTCCGGAGCCTGTGCTCCGCAACGGGAGAGGCCACAACAGTGAGAGGCCCGCGTACCGCAAAAAAAAAAAAAAAAAAAAGCCCCCCTAACTCAAAGACCAAGTGGGAGTGGACCTGAGGCTTGTCTCCCATTCCCTTGCTTGGTGCCCTGCAAGAAACCCTTACTTTGCTACAAACCTGTTGTCAGTGTTTGGCTTTTTGCGCTTCCAGCACACAAACCCTTGTTCAGTTACAGTTTCTGCCACCTGTAGGTTTGCTTGAACTGGGTGGGTCACCAGATAATGGTGGAGAAGGCTGGACTGAGACAAATGGGAACACAGAGGACTCAACCAAACCAATCTTATTTAAATGATTGTTCAGCACTCGTTCATAAGAAATGCTGAAGAAGATGCTGAAGAAATGTATCCTGTAGGGAGAAATCTAGAGAGAAGGTCATCTGTAGCAGTATTCAGCACTTCTTCTTTTATTTCCCCTTTTTATTTTCAGCTCTAGCTGAATTGTGTTTCCCCACTCAAACAAGAAGTCAGATCTGTAAGGAGATTCATGGCTACCATTTGTTACTTGGGTGTGCACCTTATTGGGTAAGAGTTGTTGCACACCAGAAAAAACTAACTTGAAAAGACAGACACACCCTGATGTTCATAGCAGCACTATTTACAATAGCCAAAACAATATAAATGTCCATCAGTAGTTGGATAAATAAAGTAATATATATATATTACTTTATATATATAACTTTATATATATATATTACTTTATATATATATATCTGTATATATATACATTACTCAGCCATAAAAAAAGAATGAAATAATGCCATTTGCAGCAACATGGATGGACATAGAGATTATCATACTGAGTGAAGTAAGTCAGGCAGAGAAAGACAAATATCATATGATATCACTTATATGTGGAATCTAAAATAGACACAGATGAATTTATTTACAAAACAGAAACAGGCTCATAGACATAAAAAACAAACTTACAGTTACCAAAAGGGAAAGGGGGTGGGGGAGAGATAAATTAGGAGTTTGGGATTAGTAGATACAAGCTACTATGTATAAAATAGATAAATATCAAAGTTCTAATATATAGCACAGGGAACTATATTCAGTATCCTATAATAAACCATAATGGAAAATAATATGAAAAAATATATATGTATAACTGAATAACCTTGCTGTACACCAGAAACTAACACATTGTAAACCAACTGTACTTTAAAAAAAAAAATATTGTCACACACCATTTTCACACACAGGAACTTAGCAAAGTCTATTACCTTGCAACCATAAATTGTACTTATAAATTGTACTGAAATTCTTATTAAATCTCTTTCATCCTTAATTACGGATTTCCAAAAAAGTGTTTCATCTTCCTTTATAAACCCTGACCAGGAAAACTGTCTTACTGGAATTGACTCTACTTATTGGTAAATGAATATGGTATATGAAAACTCATAGAGAGCAGTGCCACTCAATTTTGCCAAATTTCTCACGGTTACAAGTCTTGTTTAGTTATATTTCAGCTGTTACACACCTGTGTTAGAGGACATCATTATCCAGAGGAGTATGTTTTAGTACAGAGTTTTATTTTGAAGATAAAAAGTGGCTGAAATTTTAATCTACTGTGCAAGTGCATGGGTGAGCGGAACAAACATTGTTTAGTTACTCAGAGGAAGCTCTTCACTTTTTATCTGAAACCAAGATTTCAGGACTAATAGAAATCTTCATCAAGCTTCACATATTTTAATTCAATAGAGGTAGGTTTTGGATAAATCCCTATCATTATAGCTATAGCCACGTTCATAACTACATTGAGTTAGTTTAGGAACATGGCCTGGGCTAAATGTTTATAGGTCATACCAATATCTATCTATCGATCTTTCTATCTATCTATCTAACTATTTATTATCTAGTTAGTAGCTAGCTAGCTAGCTGGCTATAGATCTACAAATCATCTGTAATATCTCCATTTTACAGTTAAGAAGTTGAAAATCAGAAATAATAAGTAACATTTAGTGAGTAGAATGTCAGAATTAAAGATTCTCTTTCAATGCAAAACCCTATTGACAGCCCTGCCCCGTCCATGAAGGCATATTCTACAAAAATCTAACAGGTAAAATACTATCAATTTTGAAATAAGTGTTTTTGAGGACATGTCTCAATGATCTATTACAAAATCTGAGGGGGTATGGAGCTCTCTTTTAAGACAGTCTTGATGCTATCCCCTCCTCTTCCCATACTTGATTCCATCATTTGAGGTACTAAGTGGCACCTTATAGTGGAGAGGGGAGGAGGGAGGTCTACTGTCTCCAAAAGGCACGTATATTAAAGGAGAAGTGAGCAGTGAGGCACTGGGAAGAAGCTTTCCTTTACTTAAAAAGTGAGCGTGGTTGGTTACATAAAGTTTATCAGTCAGATAATGTGTCATTTCAAAAGTTTCTGAGAGCCTAGCCCAGATAAGAGGCAAAAGGAAAAGAAAGAATTGCTGGGTATGTTCGCAAGAATGATGACGAGGGAATCTGATCTGAGAGGTAAGTTTCTGGGTTTGGAGAATCTGGAGTGGGTCTTGAAAGGGGAAAACACTGGAAGACATGAAGCCAAGGAATAATGTCTTCTATTTTACAGCTGTACCTAAGATTAACTTTCTTGTTAATTAAGGAATATAAAAAACTTAGAAACTAGGTTAGAGTTTTCAAAATTAAAGATAAATTATCTAGAGCAAGTTACTTAATGTTGGATTACAATATTCACTGCTGATAAAGAAGTAATATTCTCTGTACTTTCTTGGAGAGTAGGCTCAGTAGTCACGTGTATAGATGACACCACCATTTCATCACTCATTCATTCTGCAAATATTTGATGGGTTCCTATTTGATGCCAAGCACTGTAGTAGCCCTAGGAAAGTCAACAGTAATAAGACATCCATGACCACTGCTCTCATGGAGCTCCACCCTTTGAGGTTAGTGTTGATTTCTTATTTTCTTTCTCTATTTGAAACTCCCATCCACCAGCACTCTTTTTGGTGTGTCACTCCCCAGTCTCTGCCATTATTCCTATGCATCTACTTCAGTTCGAACTTGCAGGAATCTCAGTACTTTTTTCTAAGTCTGGATGATTCTAGGTGTGAGGAATACCATAACAACTACTGGTCTAGGTGGCAGAGGGCCACAATTTCCTCCTGAAAGAAATTTCTTAAATCCCATACTTTGACATTCCTATGAGCAGGAAGGCAGAATCCAGTTTTGTAGATGAGAAAATGTAGGTGAGAAAAATCAAAGCAGGAAGCCAAGGGTTCTTGGCATGCCTACAGGTGTTGAGGACTAATCTTTAAAAGCAAAAATAGTATTAAGCCCTAAAAACTAGAGTGTGAGTCTTTGCATAGTTTTTAAAGTAAGTTGAAGTTGGAAACAGAAATCTGAGCTTGGCTTACATCACTTTTGAATATTGAGCTGGCAACAAACCAACAGACAGCCATTCAAACAAAAGTGAGGGGCTAACTTGAAATAACAAGTCAATGGGATGTGAAGAAACTAAAGAAGGTAAAAAAGATGGCAAAATGTTAGGCTGAGGTCAGTAGCAACAGTGGAATTTCTCTCTGAAAGGCAAGTGGCAAAATCAGGCCAGTTATGGAGCAAGTTTTTAAAGTGTTATTTGACTTAAAATTGTGACCCAGGTGTCAGCTTCAGTTATACTTTAGCCTCTTAATACCAGTGTATTAGTCAGCTTGGGCTGCCATAACAAAATACCATAGTCTACATGCTTAAACATCATAAATTTATTTTCTCATAGTTCTGGAGACTGGGAAATCCAAGATCAAAGTGTTGGCCAGTTCAGTTCATTTTGTCCATGGAGGTTCTCTTCCTGGCCTGCAGATTGCTGCCTTCTCTTTCTGTCCTCACGTGTCAGAGAGAGAAAGAAAGAGAGACAGAGACAGGGAGACAAAGAGACAGAGAGTTAGAGAGAGACAGAGAGACAGAGAGCAAGTTCTCTTGTGTCTCTTTTCCTAAGGCATTAATCACATCATGAGGGCTCCACTCTCATGATCTCATCAAAATCTACCTACCTGCCAAAGGTCCCATCTCTAAGTACCATCACAGTGGGCTTCAACATGTGAATGGGGGGGGTTTGCACAATTACTCCATAGCATTCTACCTCTGAACCTCCAAAATTCATGTCCTTCTCATACGCAAAATGCATTCATTTCATCCCAACATCCCCCAAAGTCTTAACTCATTCCAGCATCGACTCAAGAATCTAAAGTCACAGCTAAATACCATCTAAATCAGATATGAGTGAAACTTGAGATATGATTCATCTTGAGGCAAAATTTGTCTCCAGCTGTGAATCTGTAAAACGAGACAAGTTATGCACTTCCAAAGTACAGGCATAGGTGGGACAGGCACAGGATAGATATTCCAATTCCAAAAGGGAGAAATAGGAAAGAAGGAAAAAATGATGGGTCCTAAGCAAGTCCAAATCTAGCAAGGAAAATTCCATCAGATTTTAAAACTCAAGAATAATCCTCTGGTTTGATGCTCTGCCTTCTGGACCCACTGGGGTGACGGCCCACTATAACTGGTAGGATTAGTTCATTCACCCACTCTGCTGTGGAACATTTCCATGTCCTGTGGAGATGTTGAGCCCTCTCCAAGGTGTCTGTGAATTTCTCAGTCTTAAGTTCCCACAGTTTCCTATACCTTTAAGCTTTTCCTCCTGGGTGTACCAGCTTTGGCTAGCACTTATATTCAGAGAGGAAACTTAGCTCTTTCTGAAGGCAACCTAAGAAACTGACTCTTACACATAACATTTGCGAGCATGTTGTACTTCACTGAGGATTTTTGGAGAGGGTTTTAAGGAACACATGTAACACATGTAAAAACATTAAATTGACACTAGTCATTTTATTCTTCAAATGATCTTTCATCATTCCAATTGAGGTGGGTTTCCACTGGCTGATTTCTGGTACTGTCCCCACCTCTACATGTCCTCCTTGTTTGCCCTTCTTCTCTATTCTCCCCCTTACTCTCAAGAAGAAAGCAAAGCCCTCTCCTTGTAATCTACATTTGCCTTTCTTGTCTTGAATACTGCTGATGGTTTCCCAGGATTCCAACTTCCACCCTCTGCCTCAATTGGTTCATCAAATTCTTTTCTTAAAAACATTCCCTGCCCAGGGAGAATTATGATGCCGAGTGTTAAGCTAAATAAATAAATATATATTCCATATATATAATATTTTGATGGATTATATGTATTTCTTTTATAAAATATAAAAAGTAACAAAGAGTGTGGAGAGTAAAGGTAATCTCTGATTTTACCATTCCCAGATGATAATATTTTAACCTTGCTGCATGTTTTATTCTTTTTTCTTATAATTTATTTTATGCATTTATATATGCAAATATAACAAAATGGTATAATAATTAGCAAGTTAACTGATAATTTGTTTTATCCAATTGCATATAACAGATATTTTTCAATGCCATTACATGTTTTTCTACACCATTACTTATAATGACTACTAAGTATTTAACTGAATATAGGAATAGAGCATTGTTCATTGGTCTTCTACTATTGCACATGTATTTTTTGTTTCTAAATTTGTGCTAATATAAACAACACTTTGAAACACATTCTCAAATGTATACCTTTGCTCCACATACACCCACAATGATTTTTAAAGATAAATTCCTAGAAGTGAGATAGCTACATCAAAGGATATTTGTTGCTGCCTTGAATAGTGTTGTTAAAGCCTTTTCAGGCAGCCCAGCTAGAGATAACCCACCTTATGTTTAATGGGGCCATGTCCTCTAAGCAGAAAGAGTTCCACTGGGGTCCTGGCAGAGTGAATTGGAGCCAAGAGTTATTTATTGTGGTCAAAAAGAGGTTAGAACTTCAACATGAATCCTGTTTTTTGATGACCTAGGGACAGGGACAAGGCATTTTTTCATTCATGTCTACTCCTTGCAATGTATATAAATTCTCATAGACACATATATTGCTTCTCCCACCCCATCTCAAAATGCACACACTCCTGTACATGCACACAGTGTTTCACATTGGCCAGGACAGTGCCCACAGAAGATGTGGTTGCTTTCAAGCAGTTCAAAGATCTCTTAGAGTTTAAAGTTTAATTTTATTTTAAAATACCATTTGCTTTCTGACTGTTTTTGAAGTGTGCAGAAATCACCCGTTCTTCCAGTGACAAATTTAAAAGTGAATTTATACATAAGAATGTAGAGAGATGTTTGTGTGAAGTGGTACTAGACAACTGTTATCATCGCAGTATCTGTAAGTGTCCTCTCAGATGAGTAAAATATTCCCTGTTGTGTCAAGTGCCCTGTAGTTGCATTACATCCTCCCTCCCATTAAAGTACCACTTAGTACAATGGGGTGCAATTAAACCAATAGAGCGTTGGTGGTCTGAAAGGTAGCTCTCTTCCAAAGTGCTTCATTTACTCCTCTGGGTTAGTAATGGGTGGTTTGGTGGGTTATTCAGAAGTAAGAAAATATTTCAGATCTAGACTAAATGGGACAGAAATTATTATATTTGATTAGCATATTTTCAATTCAACTTTTCTACAGACATAGCCTTCATTTATCATTATCTTTTCTAAGGACTAATAGAACAATAATACCCTTATGTAGCATACTCTATAATGTTTTGTGGGGAAAATGATTTCTGGATTTTCCCCTGAATGTATTTTATTCTTCTCTTGTGTTTTGTCTTTCAGCTTGAATCATAAATTCATACAGAAGTGGCTATTTCTACCATAGGTACAGTCCTAATATATTGTTCATGCTCAGACACATTAAATAAGGATTATAACAATAAAAATTTAGTCCCATGGAGACATTATTAGATTTTCCTTTATCTTAGATTACATGTCATCCTCCTGGTAATATGTGATAGCTGGGTGATTTATGTGTTCTTAAATTTTTTAAATATTTCACTATCTGACTTTATAGCTTTTTTTGGTTAGTTTTTCAGAAGTTTCTAACTCTACAAATTTAGTTTCTTCCATTTTTCTACCTAAAGACTGATATGAAAAGCTTTTTAATATCTTTGCCATTTTCCAGTTATAATAAATTTCATGTTCCACTTGGTTTATTAGGTCTATTTTTTCTCAATTACATTTTCCTCAATATAGAGTATTTATGAAATTCCATCTTGTTGCTTTAGTCTTACAGCTAGCACTTTATCCTGATTTATCTTTTCCCCTTTAAATTTAAATTAATGCTATTTATTTTTGCTTTTCCCTTATTAATATTTATTTCTAGAACCTTTAAATAACAGTTTTTTGTATACTTTTCTCAAATTTCTATCAGCTGTTTCTTTCTGCTTTGCAACAGAAAGTGTATGTAGTGCTTTTTCAAAGTTTTACACTTATGATATCATTCAGTATACTATAATTATTTCCCAAACTTTTGTCTTTAATATAAACTGTCTGTGGATTGCCTAGCTCTCTAATGCTTCTACTTTAAATTTACACAGTAGAACATTCTTAAGCTATGTAAGTGGTAACCTGCATAAAAACAAACAAACAAAAAAAAAAACAGAAAACAAAAAACAAGACAACCAAGTCCAAAATGGAGTTCCTTAGGCTAATCCTCACATCACCAAACTGAGACTTCATTACAGTTTTGGCTCTCCCAGATATGGAATCTTGAACCAGTCAGTCAGGAAGTTCTGATCAGCATTAGTTAGGTCATCTGCCTGAGAGACCTTGCCATCCTCTAAAGGAAAGTAACTTCGAAATCACCACCCCACCTTTTTTTTTAAGTATAACTTCACTTGTTCTTGCTTCCTTCACCCATAAAGTCTTTCATTTTGTACAGCTCCTAAGAGCTCCTTTCTATCTGCTAGATTGGATCTTGCCCAATTTGAATCAATTTTTGCTCAAATAAACTCTTAAAATGTTTAGCATGCCTCAGCTTAACTTTTAATACCCAATTCCCTCTATTTCCCCTTTTCTAGGCTTAGAATCCAACAGGGAATTTTTGTGGAGTAGACAGAATCAGATCCCAGGATTTCTGCCTCAGAACACGCAGGTGCTCACCCACATGTATGCAGCGATTTGGAAGTGTCCTCTAGGAACTTGCTTCTCCACTTGTGGGCCCCAAACAGCTGCCCTGGCATCACCTAGAAACTTGTTAGAAACACAGATTCTCAGCTTCCAACCCAGACCTGCTCAATCAGAACCTACTTTTCATAAGATCCCCAGGAGATTCCCATGCACATTCAAGTTTGAGAAGCCCCTTTTGGATAGCTCAGTGGAGAGCTGGAGGGATCCTTTCCTCCTGGGGTGGGAAGAGGGCTGAATATGGACCACATGTCAAGTGGATGAATAGTAAAATCAATATTTGGCTGAAGCCAAGGTTGAGGCCAATAATCATTATTATAGAATGTCTGGGATACAAGAATAAATTTGGAATTTTACCACAATTCAAATAACATATATATTAGTATTAATCATTTACATTTAAAGGTTCAATGTTTAATAATATGATATTATAATTCAGAAACAATAATTTTTCAGTACTGTCAGCTTCTAGATTGCTCCTGCCAGCACTCTGCTATATGTTAGTATAGAAAATAGATGCCTCCTTTCTACTGATGACACTGGAGAAATAAGATATGTCTCAAAAAATGTTATGACCTAAAAAACTTATATATCTAAAAATATTAACAGCATTTTCTAGGCTTATTTGCTTTAATGCTATGAATACTAATACAGAAATAATTTTACAAAGATTAGAATCATAAACTTATCTATGCTTTGTTATTCTGCTTTACAGTATTTAAATTTTCATAAATACTGTTGATTCAAAAAGTATATAATGTTCTCCCCAGGGTTATCTAACTTATTATTTTAATATCCTTACTGTCTTCTTAACTACTCTTTTAACTTGTTGAAATTTAAAAAAATGGTTTCACTTGAAATGAAGAGCTTACAAAGTGCTCATCAATTATCATGATATTTTATTCTGGCAATAAAAACTACACAATTATATCTCAACTGATTGATAGGATTTTAATATATAAACACATAGATTTTCACCAGAAGGATAGCTTGGATATTTTCCTAAGTATGAAACTAAATATTCAGATATTAACAGAAACCTGAAAATCATGCTTTGTACTCCTCATGGTTGTTACTGATTGTGTAAAATGCTAACCTACTGTACTCACATCCTCATTGATCATTCATAATTTCTGATTTAACAGAAATGATACTGAAATATGCATTTGCCTGAAGATTAAACCCTTGGAGTCAATTTTGGCTGAAAAATAGGCTAAAGCGAAACGTCACTCTTTCCCCGATTCATTACAGAAGCTACAGTTTTATATTGTGCCTAGTAGAGTATTTTATTAGCACTGCAATGGTTATTTTTATGACAAATATTTTTTCTTATATATATCTTCTTATCATGTGCTTTAGTTTTTTAATGTATCAAACTTTATTCACTTTGTTTTCAAAAACAGAGTGAATTGGAAAACTTTTCTGTAATAAAACTACATGTAACAAAAATTTTAAAAGAAAATATTTTCTTCTACTTTTGCAAATTAAGTATATAAACTCTTTCCAAACATGCACATTACCAGAATTAATCTCTCATTTAAAATGAGAAGTTTTCAGCCTGTTACAGAACACAGAAGGTTTTTATTTATTTATAGTTGTCCCCAGTATCCATGGGGGATTGGTTCCAGGACCTCCAATGAGGCCACAATTCATGGATGCTCAAGTCACACATATAAAATGACCTAGTATTTGCATATATCTTAAACCTATGCTCCCTATACTTTAAATCGTTTCTAGAATATAGTACTTAATACAATGTAAATGCTACATAAATAGCTGTAAATACAAGGTAAATGTTATGTAATTAGTTGCTATACTGTGGCAAATTCAACCTTTGCTTTTTGGAAATTTCTGGAATTTCCTTTTTCTGAATGTTTTTAATCTGAGGTAGGTTGAATCCAAGGATGCAGAACTCATAGGTATTGATTTCCAACTATATTTATTTATTCATTTAGGTGTACTTTGCATGTTGGCACTGGATGCTTTGAATTTTCAATTGCTAGCATACTGATCTTTTGATATCTAAGGTTCAATAATTTTTGGAATAATTTTTAATTGAATAATTATATTCAATCTTGTATATAACTTCTTAATCATTAAAGATTACTTGATTTTTCTAAAATTAAATTTATTCTATTCTATTTTCTCAAGTTTTCATGAACAGATTCCAAGCCCTACTTTTTTTTGTATATATAAATTTATTTTATTTATTTATTTTTGGCTGCGTTGGGTCTTTGTTGTTGTGTGCAGGATTCTCTATTTGCGGCATGCAGGGGCTACTCTCTATTGTGGTGCGCGGGCTTCTCTTGTTGTGGAGTGCAGGCTCTAGGTGTGTGGGCTTCAGTAGTAGTGGTGTGTGGGCTCAGTAGTTGTGGCTCGTGGGTTCTAGAGCGTAGGCTTAGTAGTTGTGGCACATGGGCTTAGTTGCTCCATGGCATGTGGGATCTTCCTGGGCCAGGACTCAAACCTGTGTCCCCTGCATTGGCAGGTGGATTCTTAACCACTGTGCCACCACGGAAGCCCCCAAGCCCTAACTCTGAATGCTGGAAACTGCATATTTAAAAAATATATAAAATTTATTATATTCTTTGAAAGCTCTACTATTCCTCTGAGAATAATCTATATTTATCATTTCTATTGCTATCATGATAACTTTGATGATCAGTCGGACCACCTGTAGGAGGCAAGGAGGAAGGATAGCCTTCAAGTTCAATATTTAATAATTATCCCCATGCTAACTAATTAACTAAATCTCTGAGAGAAAATGTTATATAGATTTCTGTGACAAATAAATAAAGTGAGATTCTGTGACCAAGCATTGATTTGACAGAGACTCAAGACAAATTCATCTATCTATACAAATTGACAAGTATCTAAAGCAATGCAATCAATGCAAAGGAAATATAATTGCTTTCATTTTATTATAGAGATATTCTCATTGAGGTTGAAAATGAATAAACAAGACATTGCTAGTAGTAGTCACTGCAAAAAGTAAAATAGAGAACAGAAAGTAGGGATGTTAAGAAATAAAAACATAAGATATTCAAACATAGCCCAGGCATCAGCTAAAGTCATCGTTTCTAATAACAAAAAGAAGTAGACAAAAGGTTATGGGTTGTGTTTCAAGCTTGTGGTCTATTGTCTGTGTATCGAGAATAGAATAATGAAATAATGAATGGATTTTTGTTACATTAGCATATGAAATTTGACAGCACAGGATGATTGCAATATAAATCTACCAATTGGGGTTTACTCATAGAGATAAATTGTAGAAATATGTGTACCAAAAAACGATGGCCAGTGTGGTGTAAAATAGAATCGAGACGGTACCAAATTACCCAAGATATTATCAATAGCTTTCACAATTTATCTACTATATATTTTTAAATAAATATACATAAGGTGATCAAACTGATATTGAGTCTTTCTATCACAGTGGTAGGAAGCATATCCTAGTTTATCCCTAGCTGATTTTGAATGGATGAGTTTTTTGTTTGTTTAGAAAAAATGTCTTATATAGTTAATAAAGACCTATTTTCTTAACACATTATTATCATTTTTTCTATTACAATTCTATGTAGTAAAACATGGCATTTCCTTACTGTCTTTTTAATAAACATGTTTTTTTTTTAACTGGGTCAGGGTTATAAATACTGCTTCATTCAGGACAGTTAAAAGGTGCCTGTAGATGGCCCGAGCATCCTCACAAGTCTTGGGTATAGAAAAGGCCCAGAGACCCCTATCCTCTTAAGCAATGGGCTGTATCACTACATGGTAGGTTGACTACAAAATTTATTGTCCAAACGGAGACACTTTTGAAAGTGAAAGGGAGTGCTATTAATAATTACACCTGGACAACAGGCATAAACCACAACTGTCTGGGGAAAACCAGGACATATGGTCATCCTATTATATGGAGACAGTACAATGATGTACGGATGGGATCTTTGAAGCCTAAAATGTAACTTGGTTTGGGATTTTTTTCTGAGCTAGAATATCTTGTCTTGTCTATGTGTAAGTTCTGTTTCCTCATAGCTAGGCTATTACAGAGTTTTGTAGGGAAACAAACTCTTCTTTCCCCCATTTTAAAAGAAATATAAGCCAACATCTATCTTAGATGCTGTTTAGATGTGGAGGATAATTTGAAGATGGGATGTATTGCAGTATTGGTAGTTATCTTTACTCCATGGGCTAGTGCTCTTGTGATATTGATAATATGATAAGAGCTTCTGAAGAGCTATGGTTTAAGTCATTTTTCCCAGAATTTATTTGAACAAATTCTTAGTATGATATCAGTTATAATTTTATTAGTTTCTAATTGTATTGAATTATTATAAAAGAGAGTAATTTTTTAAAAATATGGTAAACTTTATATTGTGGCCAAATTAAACATATAAAGGAAATGTTTATTCTCAAGGGATATGTCTATTAAGCCAATTATTATTCAGTTCTATGAATTACATTTTGGCTATTAAATCTGTCACATTCTGCGAGAGATATACTAAAGTTTCATACTCTAATTTATTCAACGCTTTATTGCACTGTTTATTTTTTGTTTTATGTATTTAAACTATCGCTGATATATGATATGAATTTATTATTAATGTGTGTGTATTTAAGGCTGCTTATATCTTCTTCATGAATTGTGATATTTCTCATTAGACAGTGTCACTTTATATCCTTTTCTGCTGCTTTTAGCCTTATAATTCACCTCATTATATATCCATTCTAGCTTTCTTTTATTCTCATTTGCCTGGTATCTCTTTGTCTATCCTTTTATTTTTAATCTTTTTTTACTCACTGAATTTTACTTGTGTGTATCAGTTTAGATAGGAAAATACTATGTTTCACTCACAATTTAATCCTGACATTTCAGAGACTTAAAAAAAAAGCAAAAACAAAGTGTATTTTTGTCTCTTACTAAATCCAATGAAGTTTTTTTCTTTTTTTTTTTTTTTGACTTTCTATCTCCATTACCCTCTACCTGTTGTTGCAATAACTCAGGCTGTTTCAGTCTTGTGATTCTGCCATCTCAAAAGGAGGTGTCTGTAGTCACTGCAGCAGAAGAGAGACTTGGTACCTATGCCTCCCTATTAAACTATTTGGCTCAGAGCCCATTGGCTAAAACTAGTCATGTGACCCACTGAACTGCAAGAGGCCTGGGAATGTGGTCTTCCATTACCCAAGAAAAAGAGAACTTAATAATGCTTAATACTTTTAATGTCAACGATAATGTGTTTCTTGAAAATAAAGTACAGCTATTTCTTTTTTTTAAAATCTTGAATAGTATCTCTATCTTTTACGCAAGAAGTTCATTCTGTTTATACTTAGTTAAGTGAATGATATACTTGATTTAATGAAGCATTTTTGTTCCCTTTTCCTAATTATTTCTTGTGGATCAAGTTGCTATTTTTTCTTTCCTTTTTATCCTTTTTCCTTCATTTTGTTCCTTTTTATTCCTTTCATATTTACTTTTTTTCTTTCTCTGTTTTTATATATAATCAGAAACATGTATTTCTGCTAATATCTGAAAACAAGATACCATCTTCTTCTTCCACAGAGTTTTACCTGGTGTATTAGCTGGATAGGTCTGCTGTAACAAAGTACCACAAACTGGGGGGCTTAAACAACAGAAATTTATTATCTCACAGTTCTGGAGGCTAGAAGTCTGAAATCAAGGTGCTGGCAGCATTAGTTCCTTCTGAAGCTGGGAGGAGAATCCATTACATTTCTAGACTAGCTTCTGCTGGTTGCTGGCAATCTTTGACATTCCTTGACTTGTAGACACATCACTCTGGTCTCTGTCTTCTCTCTGTGTACATCTCTGTGTCAACATTTACCCTCTAAGTATGACCACATCTTAGATGTTACACCTGCAACAACACTGTTTCTTAAAAAAGTCACATTGTGGGGTTAGGCCTCAAACCTATGAAATTTGGGGAAATACAATTCAATTCATAATACTTGTTTTCCACATGTTTTATTTTCCTGTTATCCCTCAACCACACCAACAAAAAAAACTCTGTAGAAAACTTTTACTTTCCCTCCTTCCCCCTGCCTATAATCGCTACCTTTACTTGAGATAGGTTAGAGCTGTTCATTGTATAGCCTTTATCATTAAGAATGCTTATTTAGTATTTATATTATACACTTTCAGTAATACTCTTATATAGTTAGATTTAATATTTGATATAAAATATAGAGAGACATAATCATGTATGTAATAAATGTATAATTATAAATGTCAATGTTCTTTTCTCACTGCTATATCCTTTATGCTTCACTGTCCCTTACATCAATGTCTCTTTGGGTTCACTTGTAAATTGGTTAGATTTTCTTTTTTTTTGCCTGCATTTTCTTTATACGGAGTTTGTAGGTGAATACCTGAATTCTTACATATCCCCAAACATTTTACTTTGATCCCGAAAGATGAATGATGTGTTAATTAGTGTCACTTGCAGTCTTTTTTATTGGAAGTTTCTGTAGTTGCTGTTCTACTGTCTGGTTTCCTCCAAAATGCCGTATAAAAGCCTAGTGTCATTCAGATATATATGTTTTCAATTGTGTGCATCTTGTTTTCCTTCTTGGCATCTTGTAAGATTTCTCTTTATTCTTAGGGTTTTGGAATGTTGCTACTATATGCCTAGAAGGTTACCTGTTCTCCTTCATACCCTCAAGTTAGGGAGCCAATCAATCTGAAGACTCAGGACATTCTTTATTTCAGGGAAATTTTCTTCAGAGACTATTTTAGGCTATTGCCTTTCTGTTATCTCTCTTTTTTTAAAAAAATTAATTAATTTATTTATTTTTGTCTGCGTTGAGTCTTTGTTTCTGTGCGAGGGCCTTCTCTAGTTGTGGCAAGCGGGGGCCACTCTTCATCGCAGTGCGCAGGCCTCTCGCCATCGCGGCCTCTCTTGTTGCAGAGCACAGGCTCCAGACGCGCAAGCTCAGTAGTTGTGGCTCACGGGCTTAGTTGCTCCGCAGCATGTGTGATCTTCCCAGACCAGGGCTCGAACCCGTGCCCCCTGAATTAGCAGGCAGATTCTCAACCACTGTGCCACCAAGGAAGCCCTGTTATCTTTTTTTTTTTTTTTTTCCCTCCCTCTGAATTCCTGTTGTTCTAATGGATGGGCTTGTTTTGTGTAGGTCTTAGTCTATCAACTGTGATGCTATTGTCTGGGATTGCCTGGGGCACTCACCTGAACTCCTGAGGCTTGTGGTGAGCACTGTTGAATGATGTGGGTGGACTGATTCCTGTGGTTCTTACTATGATTGCAAGACACACCTCAGCAACAAACATCAGGGAATCTTGAAAAAAAATATTTATCACTCGAAGGTTCTGGAAGATGTACAGCATGCCCAAGAGCCACATAGGGGAGGCTGTAGGGAGAGAGAGAGAGGGAGAGAGAGATTGGATCTGAAGTTCTGCCTTTATTGGGGTAGGAGAGTGGGGCACCCAGTGTATGGAGGGTTCGTTCTTTATTGGTGAATTTTAAACATAAGAGCAGGAAATAGGGTGTGGGAAGGGAAAATTGGGCTCACGGGGCAGTAAGTTTTCTAGGTTACCCAGGGCTTTCTCAAAGGGGGAATTCATGGATGGGGAGGCCTGGCTTCTTATATAATTGTGTAGCTAGTAGCTGCATCATACATCTGGCAATATGTTTATTCAAGGTGAATGCCTTTGGAATGAATGCCTCAGCAATCAGAAAGCTCAATGTCAGGCACTTACACTGTAGGCCTTCCAGATCTACCTTTCAAGTCATATCTTTTCCCTTATGATTTTCCTCCTTTTATAATTTTTCTCTGAGCAGTGGGAAGTTTATCACATGTGAGAACTCATAAGTGATCATTCTTTCCTTCAAATCATCTACTGAGTCATTTAATTTAAATAATTTTAATATTTTCATTCATATTTTCCCCAAATCCTCCAACATTTCTGTTTCACTGGGTGTGTGTTCTGATTGTTTTTCCTCTCTTCAGTTGCTGGAGCTCCTTAGATGAACTGCTATTTTTATTTTTTGGTTTCCCAGTGCTCAAGTTTTATCAACCATGTTTCTAGCTTCTGTAAACTTGATGTTTTAACATCTGCCCTACATGCCTAGGCCAGACGTGCCTTGTTCTGGACAACTTGACAATGTGTCAGAGTCGCTTTGTCTTGGCCTCCTGCCTCTCTCATCACCCCCGTCTTCCTTGGGAGGAGTCCTATTTCCAGGCATGCTTCTCTTTTCTTTTGTTTTTTTTTAAATTTTATTGGCATCAAGTTGATTTACAAGGTTGTTTTAGTTTCAGGTGCACAACAAAGTGATTCAGTTATACATATACATATATTCATTCCTTTTCAGATTCTTTTTTTTTTTTCAGATTCTTTTCTTATATAATCACAGAGCATTGCAGAGAGCTAGCTCTCTGTGCTGTACAGTAGGTCCTTGTTGGTTATCCACCTTATATATAGTAGTGTGTGTATGTTAATCTCAAGCTACTGATTTATCCAGGTGTGTTTTTCAAATACGAACCAACCAGTCCAGAACCCACCTCTGTTATTAGCTCTCACACCCTGGACCACAACACACTTGCCCGAATCACTTCAGGGCCAGGTACCCGACAACTGGGAACAGCCTTAAGCCCCAGATCCCACTGAAATCATTCAAACCAGCCAGTCTTAAGCCTACTTACCCTGTCTCATCCATCCCTTCCCAAGGAAACCATAACAAAGGCACTTGCCCAAAGTACCCCCCCTCCCTCTGCCTCCTGACTGACTCCAGTGCTTCCCTGTGTGGCCCCCTCGTCTTGGGAAGGGGGGATGCCCTTTCCTCTTGGGAACTGTGAGTAGTAAACTATATTTAAATATCAATTATCTCCCAGGAATTCTCTGGCCGTCCAGTGGTTAGGACTCTGTGCTTTCACTGCTGGGGCTGGGTTCAATCCCTGGTTGGGGAACTAAGATCCTGCAAGCCACGCAGTGCGGCACCCCTGCAAAATCAATTATCTCCTTCTCTGTTGGCTTTACTACACCTCAGATTTTCTATCAATACACCATATTTTAAAGCACAGGTCTAGATGTTGTAGTTTACCATGCATGACGGACATTAGCCCGTCCATCCATCCCCTGCCAAGGCACCAGACTCTCTCCCAGTCTCGGAAGAAAGGAAATGTCAGTACATCCATTCAGTTCTCAATCTCCTTTTGTGGTCTGTTGTCCTGATGCTTTCTCAGGGTCTCTGTTGCCTTGCCTTTAGGCATTTACAGATCTCCAAGAGCCACACTGTCTCCAGGATCTGCTACTCTCCGAATTGTCTCCCCAATTTTAGCACTGTTTGCCCTGTGCTTGTCCGGGCTTCTACACGAAAACCTGTATCAGGAACTCTCCATGTGCGTCATCAGTGCCACTGGGAATTACCCAGTGCTTTGGCTTGGCTGAGAGAGGCAAACAGTTTAGGATTGTGGGTGGAGAGTCAGTCACATATAGGGTGTTACTTGGATTCTGGAGTCACGCTGACTAGGTTCCAATTCTAGCTGTGCTACTTATTAATTTTACAGCTTTACTCATGTAACTTAACCTCTCTATGCCTCAGTTTTCTCATTCGGAAAATAGATATAGTGATAATACTACCTACTTCATAAGTTTGTTACATGAGTAATTACATCTAAAGCACCATGTAATCATTGGCTGTCACTGTTATTATTCTTTAATGTAGTCACCCCTTTCCTAATGAAACAGAAGGAATTAACAAAAAGAACACTTTCTGGCCTCATGATGATTTTTGACTCTAACAGAACTGTAAACATCCACTGAGCAGACCTAAGGAAATGAAGAATCAGGATAACAAGTTTCTACCATCACAATCACCATATTTCAAAGGATTTGTATGTACATGACTGTGTATGACTTGGAGATATAAACCAAAATCTCAAATTCTTTGTTTGTTTCTGTATTTGAAAATTAAGTACATTTGTTTTGAAGGTAGATACGTTGTTTTTAAAAGAGCAAAAAACATGAATAAACATTGTGAAGAAGAATAAAAAGAAAATATAAATGACTAATAAAATAATGTTGAACATCAGCTAAGTTTTGGGGACTTGGGAATCCAGGCAGGCCTTGGATTTTGGTGGATTATATAGATAATAAATGCTTAGAAAATATGAAATAGACAAGCATAAAGAAGAGAATACAGAAAACCAGTTATCCCACTATGTAGAAATAACTACTGTTAGCATTTTAATCAATTACCTTCTCTTTTTTTTCTGTTTACTTGTTTCATACATTTTTTATGGTGATATATACAAAATCTTTTGAAATACATTTTTTGCAACTAAAATGGCACCATGAACATATTTTATACCATTAAATATTTAATGGTATAAAATAAAAAATATTTAAATTTATTATTTCTTTGTATGTGTTTAACAAAACATATTTAGCTATTTTCCTATTGATGTATACTTATTATTTCCAAATTTTCACTAGTTAAAATAATACTGAGATTGACATCTTTACATTTTTAAACTTCTTATTCAAACTTTATTTGCAAGTATGAGAAACTGTCTTGAGCTTGCCTGAGGCCAAAGAAGGAGGGAGAGTGGTAGAAGAATTTATTGAAAGTTTGTGGGTTATCTAAGATTCACAAAATTAAAGTTAAAATAATGGCTATCATTTTTTACCCTGTCAAGTTGAAATTGCTCCTTTTCCCAAATTATAACATTTAACATTAGCAAGGGTGTGATAAAAAAGATAACCTAAGTGAGTGTTGGGGTGGGAGAGAGGTGCTCAGAGGACAGGTTTTCTGAAAGCAAATTGGCAATAATTTGAAGAGGCTTCAGAAATAATATTCTTCGATGAAGTAATTTTATGCTACTAATCTACATTCTATGGAAGAAGGCAGATGGAATCAAATATTTCTGTTTAACAAATTGTAGTGAATTTTGGGGAGAGTTGTCTGTCTAGACCTCTCCATTCTGCCTCTCTTCATTTAGAATTGCCTATCATGCTTATAGGAGGGTTTCCAGCATTCTGAAAATCTCTGCATCACCTTGCCTCTCCTATGTAGGTTAGTTGTCCAAGGTGGGCATTTAATGGAAACTGGATCAGAGACTTCCCAAGGATTTGTAATATTGAAGTGAGAGACATGGTGTTGGCAGGAAAATCATATTAAGAGCAACACTCTAAGTGCAAAAGTCCATGGGATCCTTCCACCAACATCCCAAGGCCTGGCTGGGTTTCCATGGTCCCCAAAGCTTAGTTGATGTTCAACATTATTTCATTAGTTGTTCTATTCTTTTAAAAAAATTCTTCTTCACAATGTTTATTCATGTCCTTTGCTCATGTAAAATTATATGTTTACCTTTAAAAATGTATTTAATTTGTAAGAACAGAAGCAAACAAAAGTTTGGGATTTAGATTTATATATCTAAGTCACACACAGCTATGTACTTTCAAATCCTTTCAACTATTGTGATTATTATGGTAGAAACTTAGCCTGATTCTTTCATTTCCTTAGGTCTGCTCAGTATGTTTACAGTCCTGTTAGAGTCAAGAATTGTTGTTAGGCCAGAAAATGTTCTCTTTGTTAGTTCCTTTTGTTTCATTAGGAAAAGTGTGACTACATTATAGGATAATATCAGTAATAGCTAACATCTACATAGTACTTTAGATGTAATAACTCATACATCAAACCTTTGAAGTAGGTACTATTATTATAATTGCCATATTTGTTTTACAAATGAGGCAACTGAGGCACAGAGGGGTTAAATGACATGACTAAAGTTATACAGTTAATAAATAGCACAGCTAAGATTTGAACATAGTTAGTGTGGCTACAGAGTCCAGACTCTTAATTCCTAAGCCATGTGGCTTCCCACAATAAAATAAATTTGCTCATGTAAGAAGTATTATACTTTTCATATGCCTAGCATCCTATTAAGCATAGTTTAATATATTGCTATTAAAGAGAAAATCAATCAATATATTTTTCTCTTTGAGAATATAAAATTAAGAATATTTTACACTAAAAATTCAAAAGTTATCATCTGCTGAGGAGTTTTATTTCCTTGGCTAAGGATAACTATGAGGCAATGTCACAGAGCAAAAGCCCAGGTTTTTCTCAACCGTGTGATTTTTTTACAAGTAACTTAAACAATAAAGTCAGATTTATTACCTGCAAGATAAATATATCTACCTTATTGGCTTTCTTAAGTTATTGAGGATATTAGATGAGATAGTTCATGAAAGGGTTTTGTAATTTATGATATCTTATAAAATTTAAGTTTGCATTATTATTAACGTATTTTGTGCCATGAGGGAAGAAATTATATATTCTTATTGATTTGGGAAAAAAAGTTTTAAAAATCGATTTTAGGATAAGCAATATCCCTTCTATTGGGAAATAATGCAAAAATATGTCAGGACTAGGAGGAAAAGAGTTCAGGGGATCAACATAAAATATGGTCAACACCATAAATATATGGTTTGTATTTACTCGGCTCATCAGAAACTGTGCTGATAAGTCAGTGAATGTAAAAGAAATAGAAGGTGTTGGAAGAACTTCTTTTTGTATGTTCGGAGATGTTCTATGGCCTGTCTATATTTTTAGGGCCACTTTGGGATCCATATGCATAAATGAAGACAGAAGATTTCATTTAGAGTGGATCTATTTTGGCTCACAAAACCTGGCCCTGCTTAAGAATAAATTAAGAGAAAATACTTCTTTTGGCAGTTTTGAGTATTTTAATAGAGTAAAATTATATGCTAATTATCTGTTCTGTTTCATTATCTGTGGCATATTTTAATTTTAAGCACCTTTTTTTCCTCCTATCCCCAAATTTCCAACAATTGCATTTTTTTTGGAATGTAGATTAATTGGATGCTCTTCAGTCCTTATCCTCTTCACTCTTTTGCAATATTGGGCACTCTTGATCATTATCTGTTTAAACTTCTCTTCTTTTGTGGATTCTGCTTCCTTCGGAGATTCCTTCTGTTCTTCTCACTGGCTCCTCTTCCACACACACCTTAAAAACTGAGATGCCCCTTGGCTACCTAATCATCCTTCTGGTTACTTGCTCTGGATGATCTTATATGTGGTCATCAATTCCAATCACAGGATTTCCTGAAAATACATAGCCTAAGATCAACTCTCCTATAGTCCCCTAGTCCCATATTCCTATCTGCCTTCTTCATAAACCCCTCTGCATATTCCAAGGGCATCTTAAACTTAACATGCTTCAGCTGGAACTCATTACCAGTTGAGCACACTTCTTTAGCTTTCCACATTTCTTAGTGTTGATAATGGCACCACATGACCATCTAAATTCAAAAGCTTGGCATTCTCTCAGATCCTTCGTTATTCCTTACATCCGTATCCTATCACACCCCAACGTTAGTCTACTTTCAAATACATATCAAAGGCTGCCTCCAGCTCTAGATCACCATATTAGTATGGGTCCCATCCTCTCTCACAGGAACAAATAACTTTCTAAATGGTCTTTGAGCTTTGGGATTTGTCTCTGCTACTGTCTCCATCCACACTGTCATTAGAGTGATTTTACTAAAATACAGTGTTGATTTACAGTTTCTTTATTGCAAAAACTTCCGTTGATTTTCAGCTGGATAGAGTAGGCAAACATCTATGAGGCTTTTCATACAGATGTCCTTTTCCAACTTTACCTACTTCCTCACTCTAACTTAGTACAGTATATATGTAATACAAATTTCAGTTTGTATTATTATTAATGTATTTTGTGCCATGAGGGAGGAAATTATGTATTCTCATTGATTTGAGGAAAAGGTTTTAAAATTGATTTTAGAATAAGCAATATCCCTTCTAGTGGGAAATGACACAAAAGTATGTCACGACTAGAAGGAAAATAGTTCAGGGGATCAATGCTGATTTACTTTTCCTTTCCTCAACCTGCCTGGTGCATATATGTAGGGTCTTCCTCTTCCTGTGATTTCTCCATCCTTATTCCCTGCCTGGTCAACTCATGCCTGGTCATTAAGACCTAACTGGAATGTCATTTTTTTGGCGATTTTCCTAAGCAGTCAGGTAATTTCTCAATTCTGTTACTATAAACTCTAAAAATGATATTAGTAGGGCTGTTTTCCTGTTAATTCTCCATATTATATATTTGTGTGACTTCCTCTTGCTCCTCTAGCATATTAGCTTTAGGAGGGTCTCAAAACCCTCTCTTTCTTTTTTTCTACCTTACCTTTCTTTCCTTATTGCTCACTAGTAGGTGTTCGGTAAATGCTGGTTTAATATGAATAAACGAAGGAAAGAGGAAATAAATGTATTGTAAAAAAATGTATTTACCAATTGTGGGTAAATATATTTGTAATACATTATATAATTTCTCCCTGCAATGCATTTTGCTCTATTTCTTTCTTTTCTTTTTTCTTATTTGATAGAATTGCATTTATTTTTTTCTGTGTATGGAAGTTTTCAATAAAATTTCAACATTAAAAGAAAAATATATAAAACAAATGTATCAATACATTGAGATTAGTAGATATTTGGGGCATAGTTTGCAGTAAACATTCTTAATTAATTTATTTTCTACTTAAATACTCAGTAAACGAGATATTGTACTGATGGAAACCATTTACATGGTAAACTAGGTGAGGCATTGTTTTAAATGATTCAGGATGTGTTCTATTTATTTTTCTAAAGATTTTTTTTTTTTTTGCTTAAAACTTTTAATCAAATAGATGATCCATGTTTTTTTGTTGAAAAATAAGAAAGATCCAAATTTCTCTTGTCTGTTCTCTGTATAGTCTACAGTGAACTCACGGGTAAAATCTAAACATCCTGATGACATGCTAATTGTGTTCTAAAAATAGTTTGCATAACTACTGAGAACTTTAGTTCTAAAGATCAAATGACATCTTTAAGAGTGGTTTATTATTTTTTTAAAGCATTGTTGAAAATGATTCTTTCATTTTTCTGAATTAGTCCTATTTTATTTTTATTGACTTTTTGCCAGCAGGATTCTACCTGGTTCTTTTTAGTTACACTGTACAGAGACCTCACCTTCAGTGACTCTTCCTCTCTCACTCTAGCATGAAAGTTCAGCAAATGCAAAATCTGGATTTGACAGGCAGCTGATAATTATTTGCAGTTATAGAAGTTTCTTAATTACAAACCTATTTCTAAGCAGTCGTAGTGTTGAATAATTAGAATCTGACATGAGATGAACTAGACTCAAGAATCAATCTGCCATATAAAAGCACTCATTTAATCTCTCTGAAGCTCAGTTTCTTCATCTGTCAAATAGACATTTCACAGAGTTTATTTAAATACAATGAAGTTTTCAATAGTGAAACACTAGGCAATTCAATCTGTTTTTATTTGTGTTGTGCCCATTACAGTAGAATTACCAAACTGTAGATTGTCATCCTTGGTAAAATTATATGTACATTTTTATTATTCTCCTAGTGTATACTTTAAAAAGAGAAATATGGAATATATAGACTTGAAGACATGTAGTCCAAAACTTACAGTAAGTTCCATTAAAAAGTGGCCCATTAGGGAAAAAAATAAGGAGAGAATGAGCTTATGCAATATTTTACCTACTTCAATGCATATTCAACAAACATTTATTGAACATTTATCTTTGTGCATAAATATTCTATACTGAGTCATGTAGAATACAAGATTTTCTAGGATAAGTGGGTTCTTACCTTCTAGAAATGTGAAATTCCATAAAAAAATCATCATCCATTGATTGTTTGAATCCTTAATTCAAAAGTCACCTTTTCTCATCCAGCATTTATCTGCCATGCACTTGTTTGAGTGCTCAAATTCAGTTGAAAGACCAGTACTTTTAATATCTCTAAAATCTATTTTTCACTACAGTTAAGCAATTATAAAACAATAATTATAGAAATGCAAACATTAAGATAAAATGCAACAAATGACTTTCTGGTAACTTTGCAGTTGATATGTTCTTTCAGGCACTTAGAGAGTTGGTATTGATCGTTTCTAAACTCATATTTTTTTTCACAGTGTACCCTTTGCAAAAACACATTTCTGTTGGGATTTTTCCACTCTTTACCTTTGTGAGAGTTGTGAAAAAAAAAGACATAAGAATCATGTAAATGAAATTTTATTATTTTAATATCCCACATCGGGTCCTGATGGAAGTTTGCAATGGGCTGTGTTACAGGAGAGAGAAACAGGATGTTTTATGATGGTCAGTGCACAACCCTGCTCTTTGCTCTAGAGGAGACAATATCTCTATCCTCTGGGGCTGGAAACACACTTGCACTTTACTTTAGAGGAAGACACTATCTTGGTCTTTCAAGGCTGTTTGTTATACAAATATTTCTGAGAAGAGAATTTCTAATATATGGTAGCCAGTACCTCGCCAAGATGTGCAGAAACATGACAGATCACTGGAGAATTGGTTCTCCATAGCTTTCTGTTGAATTTAGGCAAAATACATAAGTGCAAAACCTCCAATATTTATTGAGAATCTACTCTATAAAACTTAGTATTTAGCACTGAATGATACACAGTGATGGGGAAGCCATGGTCCACATCCTCAAGGAGTTAAAGGATGTGCATACACACACAGATAGTATAAAGCACAGCGGTGTAAGTGCTCTGTTTAAGGCAATTCACAGAGAACTTATTAGTGCTTGATAGCATAGATACTGGACTCTCTATAGCCCAGTAGGTAAGAGTTGAGGCTGAACTACTTGAGTTTAAACCTAAGTCCCACCAATGAGCATCTCACATGCAGTATTTACCCTCCCTGTCTTCAGTTCTCATTGGTGAAATTTATATTAGTACCTACTTCACAGGGTAGTTGAGGAAATTGAATGTTTAACTATAGAAAAAAATCACAGAATAGTTTCTAAAACATGCTGTCTGTTGAAAAAATTTTAGCTCTATGGCATAGAACTTCTATCACGTTTTTATCATTGTGACCTTAAAAAAACTTACTTAACTTCCTGAGTCACATTTTTTCACTTATAAAGTGGGAGTAGTAATATCTCATTGATTGTCAGTTATCAATTAAAAATGTAATGAACTTGCTTAATAAAGACTTAAAACTGGTAGCTGCTATTATTAATAAAAGGACATATACTATATATAATTCAAGGGATAGATTTGGCTTTCTTCTTTTTACCTTTTAAATTTCTTCCTCTGATTCACAGCTGGTAGAATAATGCAACAGGGGCAGAGCAGGGGGTGGGGAGAAGGGAAAACATACCAGAAGTCTAGACCTGGTTCTGTTCTTGATTTTATCATTAATTAATTTATTCACAAAATATATCGAGTGATCAATGCTTGGCAAAAGTTAAATATGGCAGGGTCCCTTGCCTTTAAAAAACTCACAGTAGTGGCTCAAGTCACTTGCATTCTCCTGTGTAGCCAGAGGTGTGGTTTGAGAAAACTTAGAGTCTGAGGCATAGGTTGGATTGATCAAGGGAAGCCATGCGGGGAAGGATCTAAATGCATTTAAAAAGTTAACCCTAACTCCATAGGTCCTGTGAAGCTATTAAGGATCTTTTTAAAAAAAAAAATTATTGAAGTATAGTTGATTTACAATGTTGTGTTAATTTTGGGTGTACAGCAAAGTGATTCAGTTATACATACATATCTGAATATATGTATACATTCTTTTCCCTTATAGGTTATTACAAAATATTGAGTAGAGTTTCCTGTGCTATACAGTAGGTCACTGTTGGTTATCTATTTGCCATTGAGCAAAGCTGGACAAGAGCAGGACACTTAGAGAAAAACCACACTCAACGTGGTGATCCTGGAGACAAAACTGACCCCACGCTTTTGCATTATATTAACAAGTAAAGAGAAGTGCTCTGAATTTAAAAGCAATAGAAAGGATCATCCCACCACACTAAGTTTCTGCCTCATCCTTAGTTCGATAGGACTAGAAATACCTGAATAAGGCCCTAAAATAGAAATGCTGACCATTGAGTTAGGCAAAAGACAAGTCTTTGGGGTTAAACTCAAACTCTCTCTCCTTCAGTAGCTCAATGATGGGCAGGTAGGGTGTGGTCAGGGATTAGGTGAGAATTGCCTTGATGTTTATGGGATAATTTAATCACACCCCTACCCCTATCTCACCCCCAGGCCATGAGGGCCTGCAGTGATTCTATTTCACCATTTAATGTTAAAAATGCTGCTCTGTGGGACTTCCCTGGTGGCACAGTGGTTAAGAATCCGCCTGCCAATGCAAGGGATATGGGTTCAAGCGCTGGTCTGGGAAGATCCCACGTGCTGTGGAGCAACTAAGCCTTTGTGCCACAACTGCTAAGCCTGAATGCCACAACTACTGAAGCCCACGCGCCTACAGCCCGTGCTCCACAAGAAGAGAAGCCATGCAATGAGAAGCCCGCGCACCACAATGAAGAGTAGCCCCCTTTCACCCCAACTAGAGGAAGACCGCGTGCAGCAATGAAGACCCAAAGCAGCCAAAAATATAATAATAATAATTAAATAAATAAATTTATTAAAAAATGCTGCTCTGTGGAAGCTTATTTCTTAACACGTGAGATATTTTTTTCAAATGTTTACCTGACTTTGCAGTGTTTAGCGCATTTAGGTATTGAATTGTCAGATACGTGCATTTTATTGTAATGCTGTTTACCCCAGTCCCCACACTCTAGCAAAAAATATTCTCATTAACTGCTGTTACCTTCATCCAACATGTAACCTCTCAGCAAAGCTCTTACTCCCTAGGCGAGCCCATCCTCGGCCCCCGCACTTCAAGCAAGTGCATAAGCACCAGCTGTCAATGGTGCTTTCAATCCAGCTGTCAAGCCAGGTGTGGTAGGCGCTGTGCTGTGCTCTGATGTTAATGATGGATTAATTAAGCCGGTGTGTGTGCAGGCAGTGGAATCTGGAGAGCGGGCTGTGCGCTGCTTCTGGCTGGGGTTTCACGGCAGTCTTCAGTGTACTCCTTGGGGGTTTCCCCTCTACTTGCCAACAGGTCTGTACACTCCGCTTCAAAAGCAAACAATCAGCTTATCTGAATTAAAAACAAAGAACCCCATGACTAATTCACCAAAGCTCGTGATCTTGACAGAGAAAGCACAGCTCTTATTGACAAGTCATGAAAGGAGGTGGACAGAGGTGCTCCTTTTCTCCTCACTCTTGCGGAGTAGACTAATCTGTAAGTACATTGCTTATACATCATAAACCAGTGATATGGTATAATGTTCATAGCTCATAAGATTATAGAATATTGCAATATTTATTTATATTTTTTAAAAAAATTTTAAATTGAAGTTTAGTTGATTTACAATGTTGTGTTAATTTCAGGTGTACAGCAAAGTGATTCCATTATGTATATATATATTCTTTTTCAGATTCTTTTCCCTTATAGGTTACTACAAAATATTGAGTATAGTTTCCTGTGCTATACAGTAGGTCCTTGTTGGTTATCTATTTTATATAGTAGTGTATATATGTTAATCCCAAACTCCTAATTTATCTCTCATACCCCTTTCTCCTTTGGTAACCATAAGTTTGTTTTCTATGTCTGTGGGTTTATTTCTGTTTTGTATATACGTTCACTTATATCATTTTTTTAGATTCCATATATAAGTGATAGCATATGATATTTGTCTTTGTCTAGTTTACTTCACTTAGTATGATAATCTCTAGGTCCATCCATGTTGCTGCAAGTGGCATTATTTCATTCTTTTTTATGGCTGAGTAATATTCCATTGTGTGTGTGTGTGTGTGTGTGTGTATATATATATATATATATATATATATATATCACATCTTCTTTATCCATTCATTTGTCGATGGACATTTGGTTTGCTTCCATGTCTTGGCTATTGTAAATGGTGCTGCAATCAACATTGGGGGTGCATGTATCTTTTAGAATTATGGTTTTCTCCAGATATATGCCCAGGAGTAGGATTATAGGATCATATGGTAGCTTTATTTTTCACTTTTTAAGGAACTTCCATGCTCTTCCCCATAGTGGCTGTACCAATATTTAAATATTTCCTATAAACATTTTTTGTTTTTTGGTATTTTTGCAGAATAACCTTGTGACAATGTTGTTGCCCTTTGGAACTGTTCTGCCTCCATATTAGTTGCCTCTTTATCATCAGTTAGGTTGCTTCTCTAATATGTGTCTTTACGCTACAGAGTTTTAAGCTACTGCCTCCATGTTGCTCATGGGCAGTGTCTTACCCATTAACACCTTGCTTAGGACTTGGGGACCTGTTGTCCAAGGTCTCAAAGGCTTTGATCCCAGATTATACTCCATTGTATCTTGGATGAAAATTGTAGGTCTTCATCTTTTTTAGATAGAATAACAGCAGTGTTAACAATAGCAATAAGAATAACTACAATTAATTGAGCTCTTCGTATGAAACATAATATCTTTACTAATCCATTTCACAGAGCTTAAAGTTTAGAGAGAGTAAAAAACTTGCTCATAGTTGTATAGCTTATAGGGAAGAATGGAATACATTTGGAGTGAATGGATTTTGAAGAATCAATAGGGATTTATTAGGGAGGAAAAGGTGAAGCCAGAAGGAAACAAGCCTAGGATGCGGGCAACCCAGAAGCACAATGCCTAACATGGGCATGACTTAACAGGCACAATGCCTGTTAGGAAACTGTAGAACTTGGTACCACTGCAGCACACATATCTTGAGTAGAGAGGCAGCATGGGGGTGGATTGATAAATGCCATGATAAAAAGTTTGAACTTGATTTTATTCTTCTCTCAAAGAGGAACTGGTGAAAAGAGGAAATCAGTTTAGTTTTAAGAAGATAACGGCAATAAAGAGGATGCATTGGGATGAGAGTGTCTGATAAGGGAATACAATTAAGGAGTTGTATCATTGATGATTATGCCTTATGGGGTGCAGAAAGCAAAGCACAACGGTGGGTAACGTATACTCATTGTACTACAGTCTGCTCTAGGAAGCTGCTCGACTAGAAAAATGTCAGACAACTGAACACACAAGGACTTGCCTCTAAATAATAATAATAGCTAGCATCTCAGTGACTAGTGCGTGCCAGGCACTAAGTTCTTTACAGGTATTAACTCATTAATCCTCACAACAAGCCTATGGAGTAAACACAACGAAGTGGAGGAACCAGGTGACGAATCCATGGAAGGTAGTTTCCAGATTTGCTATCCTGACAACAGAATAAGACGGTATTTTATTTTATTTTATTTTATTTTGCGGTACGCGGGTCTCTCACTGTTGTGGCCTCTCCCGTTGCAGAGCACAGGCTCCGGATGGGCAAGCTCAGCGGCCGTGGCTTACGGGCCCAGCTGCTCTGCGGCACATGGGATCTTCCCGGACCGGGGCACGAACCTGTGTCCCCTGCATCAGCAGGCGGACTCCCAACCACTGTGCCACCAGGGAAGCCCAAGACGGTATTTTAGACAGATATTTTATTTTATTTCATTTTCTTTATTAGCTACTGTAGTTTACCACCCAGGAACATTTACAATACAAATTTAGATTTCATATCTATCATTGTCAATAACAAGGTGTCCTATTTTGTTGGGGAAACTCTCTGAAGAGATGTCGGAGAATTCTGGAGACTGAACTTTTTTGCAGAATTTTGATATTTAAGGAATGACAATTAGATCATATTACATCTGGATATCAGGGAAATATTTTATACACTACCTTACAAGTTCTCACCAGAAAAATTAATTCTGAATGGCTTGAATGTGCACTACTGTCAAATGGATTTAAAACAGAGCGAAAGGACCCTAAGCAAAGGGTAATGATAGCAATAATAATGATAAATGGTGATGCATTCTGTTAGGAACAGGGTGCACAGTTGGCTGCTTTTATTTAAGATGTCTTGGTAATGTTAAGCCTGCAAAAAACATTAATAAATGAGTATGTAGTGTTGTAATCTGAAATCTTTTTGCAGAGATCTTGGTGCTTTTCAATGTGATTATTTGTTGCTATTATTATTTAATTAAAGATAACAAAATCACATTGATTAGCCTGCATGATAGCTCAAGGATCACAAATATCTCAAGAACTAGTCTGGTTGTTTGTTTATTGTTATGTGAGCCAAGACCATGCAACTACCAAAGTGAACACATTCTGAGTTTTCAAGGTGAAGTAAAAAGAAAAATCTAAATGGACTTTAGTTTCAGCCAATGATATTAATTTTTTTGCTACATCATTACCACAGGAATGCCCCAAATAGAGTCACAACCTATGTTAACCAGCTTGTACATATGAAATAGTAATAGCAGACCCATGAAAGTGAATTTAAAAACAAAAATATATTCATTTTTAAAACAGAAGATTGACTGTAGAATAATTTTAGTGTGTATATGCAAATTGTCTTAGCTATGACTTCATAATTTGTAACGGTATTCAACTTGACAATGTTTACACTTGTTAATGACTTCCTTTATAAGTGATAATTGATCTACTTCATTATCATATTAAATCCCTGATCATATACCATTAGGGTTGATGTAATAAATGATCTGTGTGATTTTTCGTGTAATGAACTAATTAGACTAATTAAAATCAATATGTGTGCCAATATTATACTTTGAATCCAAATGCTCCTTCTTACTCTGCTGGCTTAAAATCAGCAACTCAGTAAAAAGGATCTAATGCTGATTTATGAGCACTTGAGGAACATGAGGCAGAATAAATTGCTTGTGGTAGTAGAGACAGCATTAGTGAAGTATAAGATACTAAGTGCATTGTAAGGTCAACAATAAGGGTGTATTTACACATGTAGTTATATGGCACCTTAAACCTCCCCTTAATATATCAGAACATCCCAGAAAAATTATTTGGTTTAAATGCCAGTGCAGTTCTTCTGCACTTGTTCAGAAATAACATTGCAAAAATACAAGCATTTCAATTAGGTAATCAGTCTACAATATGATGAAAATATGCATATTCAATTTGATAAATGTTTTTCAACTCGATTTATGTTCTGTTCGAGTGAAGGAAACATATCCTAAAGCTGAGGTTAAAATAAAAATGTGTGTAACTCTACAACTTTAAATTGTCCATTATTCATTCAGAAGTCTATGGAAATTATAAATGATAATTTTAGAGAACCTATAGATAAGTTCTTCAAAACGAAGTTCCTATGTCATACTCTGAGGAAGACCTCCCTGACTCTTAAGACTATAGCATATCCCTCACTTAAATGTTCACCCAAATGCTTCTTCTTTTTTCGTTATTTATCAAAATTTCAATTGTATGATTGACTGGTTAGTGAAGATTGAATTTCTGAACTGTAACTTCCTCAAGGACAGGGATCCCATCTCTGATTCTTCCTTGGATAGGTCTAACACAGTGCCTTGCTCCCAGAAAGCAAAATCTGTTTCTTTAATTTTCTTTTAAATACATGTCAGTTTCTTTGTTATTTCTAAAGTTTAACTAAATTTTAGATTATTTTAATGGAAGATAAATATTGTACCTCAATAGTCAATAGATACCTCCAAAACAAACAAATGCAAAAAAAACCCCAATTAAAATCAGATAGCTTATATCACAGAGAGCTATATTCAATATGCTGTAATAAACCATAAGGAAACAAATCTGAAAAAGAATATATCTATACATATATACAATATACATATGCATATATATATATAATTGAATCACTTTGCTGTACATCAGAAACTAACACATTTTAAATCAACTGTATTTCAACAAAACAAAAAAATGGCAAACAAAAAATTCCCTTCTGAATCAAAAAAAGAAAATTGGATAGCCTTACTTTCTGCACAATCTGGCACACGTCTTCCATGTATTTCCCTTGAGAGCCAGTGAGAGTTGTAGACAGAAAAGGAAACTGAATTGGAATGTGGAACTTTGGGCTTATTCATTAGATGCCAAATTAATGTTTATTCTTTTTTTTTTTTTTTATCTGACTTGGCAAAAGGGCTTACAGCTATTGCCAACAAATGTAACCAGTATGCATTATCTTTGTATACTTCTTAAAGACTTTCCTGTCAGGTTTGGTTTACCTGTATCTTATGATGATCCAAGTATAGGTAGGCATTGAATATGAAAGTTTGACTTTGGGAATAATCTTTAGTGATTGCTGTGAGGCAACATGAAAGAGACTCTCAAGACATTTTCTCCAGCCCATTCAGAACCTGTTTCTCTTATTTCTCATTTCTTCGCATTCCTCATGGGCTTCTGCTCATCATTTGTGCATTCATTCATACAAAAATAAACACTTGAGAGTTTATGCAGGTGTTTATGCAAGACACTATCCTTGCTTCTCTGGTAAAGAGTGTAGGGTTCCTGGTGCAAAACTATTTCTCATCTAGGAAGAAAGCTAAGGCATGTACATAAAGAATTCTTTTTTTTTGTTTTTGAATTTTATTTTATTTATTTTTTTATACAACAGGTTCTTATTAGTTATCTATTTTATACATATTGGTATATATATGTCAATCCCAATCTCCCAACATAAACAATTCTCATCTAAAATGATATGTGATAAATCTTTGAGAGTCTCAAATTGTAAGTAAAATTTAAAGAGGGGCCAATGACTTCTAGCAGGGTAATTTAGGAAGATTTTGTAAGGGAGGTGGCATTCAAACTGAACGTTGATGGCTAGAAAGAATTTTATCATTTTGGCATGGGAAGTGACCACACTGGAGAGGATGAAAAGCATAATTAATCTGCCTATTCTAAAATAAGGTGAACTATTAAATCCACACTAACTAGATGGTTGGGGGCAGAGGTCTAAATTAGCACAAACATGCATTATAGATGATTCCTTTGTACTGCTTTCAAATACTTGGAATCATTGTGAATTTTATAAAGTGATATCTAATAGAGGTTCTAAGTAATTTTTTAAAAAAGAAGTATGTGTGTAAGTAATATTACAGGTTGTTGAGAACTTCTAACATATAATGAGAATCTTTATGGAACACTGATTTCAAGCCATAGATTCTAATAATATTTTATCACATAACAAAAGTGCAGTTCACTAGATTTCCTTGGTGGTGGAGGGTAGGGATAAATGGTATCAACAGATACATTAAAAGGAAGCTTGTAAGAAATGCTCTTAAATCTTAGGCAAAATCCCAATAACTAACATAGACAAGTGTGGACCTCCTCTCATTAAAACTAGAATCAATCGATTCTCTGGTTCATCTCCTTATTTCCTGAAACAGAGTCTAAAGGCTACTCACTCCCATGCTCAATACAGGATGAGAAAACTTGCATAGGTAGTGCTTTTCAATGTTATATGTGGAATTAGCTCAGAACACTGGCAGCTCCAGGTTACACTCAAAAATGTTATTACTATTATTATGGTGGTTATCCTTACATGAAGCCTCAGGAGAAAAATTTGAGTACTCAGTTGTGACATTGTTGGGCATTGTGATTTTTAAGCAAATAGTTTCAACTTCCTAAGTCTGTAAATCATGTTTAAAATGGGGTTTTGAACTAAACAATAAACTTTAAAAATTTATTCCCAATTATGTTGTTCTATGATTCCACTACCAATAAAAGTATTTTAACCTTCGTGGAGATATTCAAATTTTTAAAAAAGCATACTTTTTAAAGAGAATAATCCTCTAAGAGAAGTAAAACAATGTGACAAAATGAAATAAAGTATTTATGAAATAAAGTATAAATGAAATTTAGGTATATTGGAGGAATAATGTTTTAGGCAGTGAGGCGGCCACATAGATGAGAGCTGCCAGGGATCATTCTTCTTAGAGTCAGGACTAATGTTCTTACAGCATTCTTGTTTTGTTTTGTTTTTTTAATAAATTTATTTATTTAATTTATTTATTTTTGGCTGCATTGGGTCTTCGTCGCTGCTCGCGGGCTTTCTCTAGTTGTGGCGAGCAGGGCCTACTCTTTGTTGCGGTGCGCGGGTGTCTCACTGCGGTGGCTTCTTTTGTTGCGGAGCACGGGCTCTAGGCGTGCAGGCTTCAGTAGTTGTGGCTCGCGGGCTCCAGTAGTTGTGGCTCGCAGGCTCAGTAGTTGAGGCGCACAGGCTTAGTTGCTCCGCGGCATGTGTAATCTTCCAGGACATGGCTCAAACCCATGTCCGCTGCATTGGCAGGCGGATTCTTAACTACTGTGCCACCAGGGAAGCCCCATGCTTGTTTTTTTTTATGCTACTTAATAACCCCCACCGGTTCCCTAAATTTCTTCTCTCCATATCCTTGTGTGTCTACATCTGTTTCTCTCTCTCTCTCTTTTTATATCTGTCTCTCTCTCAACCAATGACTTCCTAGGTTGGAGAGGAAAGATTTGTGTAAGCAAGATGTTTTACTTTACCTGTCAATTCTTATTTTTCTAAATAGGCATATCTTTCTATCTAAATGTATTTATTCTGATAGAGAATTTGTCATTTATTTGCACTATTAAGTCTTCAAGAAATAGAAGCTTGTTTCTGTTTAAATATTTAATGCCTGCACTGTGATCTTTTCACAACTGTTCACTAATATCCCTGGTTTATTTTTCCAGTCTGTCTAGAGGTCTTTGACTTTTTATCACGGTTGCTGAGTAAAATAGATGACTGGGTGTTTTGCTTCTCTCAGCAATAATATTGTTACACTGTACTGGTGGACTTACCCTGTCACGTGGCTGGCCAGTGGTAGGCTACCTGTAGATGATGTTAAGTTGGAAAGAGCATTGGACTTGGGTTGTGACCTTGGGTTTGTCTTAGCTTTGCTACTTATTTGTTGTGTGATCCAGAGCAACTCATTGAAAAGTGAAGATGATAGCACCTATTGCATTGTAGCTTTGTAGGGATTACATAATATGCTACATGTGAAAGCAATTAATAAACTCCAGAACACTAAAAATTTAAGAGTTTATTATTAATTCTTATAAATAATACATTTCATTTGCATATTTAAATCTTGGAAAAAATACAAATTTTATATTGGTTGGATATGGAAGATGAAAGTTGAAAATTACAATCTGTGTAACAATGAACGTAGATAATAAGAAGAAACCCTCATCTGTAAAAGAGAGTTGAATAATAGAAAAGGAACCAAAATAGGAATTCCAGAAGAAAAATATTTTATCTTATTTCTGATTGAGGTTGAATGATATGACTTGAATTTGCTATATGTTTGTGAATTATAAATGTTCAACACCATATTATCTAATGATATTTATGTCCAAAGTAAACTTTTGTAACTTATTTTAAATCAGTGGCACAAAACAGAGAATTACCACATTGTAATTATACATTTTTTTCTAGAGAGTTAAATATATATAGATAGAATATGATTAACTTTATTCAATGGTCTAATAAAGATAGTAAAATTATACAATTTTATATATACAATACCTGCATATACTTTTATTTTGAATGGGCAAATGTTATTTTCACTTTTTGTCCAACAAAAATATTCAAAATGATTTTGGATCAACCCATAATTTCAATTTAATATATATCTCATTTTTCAGTACTGGAACTTCTGTGGAAGTTAAAAAACACTTTAGTTATTATATACTGTGTATTTTTCACTTATTTTTTTTTTTGTTTTTTATATTCTACATAGGAGGGAAGTCATAAGGTACTTGTCTTTCTCCATCTAACTTATTTCACTTAGCATAATACCCTCAAGGTCTGTTCATGTTGTTGCAAATGGCAGGATTTTATATACTGTGCATCTTTAATATGTCATTCTAAAACTCAAAATGTAGCTGAAACGGAGACATTTTCCAGTTGAACACCTCTACTGAATTTACTAGCATCTTAATTTTAATGTGCTACTTTCAGAGAGACATTTTACAAAAAGAAGAGTTCAAGCCACAAATATTTTATAGTTTTGTTTAATGTATGGTTGTGCATTTTAGGAGCAGATTTATTTCTGATGAGTTTTTTGTATTTATTCTAATTCATAAATATCTTTTTTGTCCTCTTTTGTGTCCTAAGTGATATTTTGTGAATTTCTCAAATAGGCTGATTTTCAAATACTGTATATCAATGGATACATTGCTCTCAAGAGCTTTTCTTGTTGGCCTCCATGTAGGAGTTCACCACTACATTCTTGTGCCCACATTATACTCCATCCCATCTCTGTTCTAACAATTATGAACAATTTTTACACCTGTAGACATGATTGTCCATATTAGATTCTGAGTTTTCTTGAGGGCAGGGCTGTATCTCATTGGTAGTTGCTCAAATAATGTTTTTGGAATAAAATAATCAAGTAGGAAATGATAAAAGACTTCATTTATAATGCTGTTAGAAAAATATTACCAGCTGAAGAAAGAATTCTAGCTTTCCCAAAACCTGTATCTGATGAATATCAAATTCTTCATGTGTGCTAGTGACAAAGTCTTTTCATGTATTGACTTTAATGCATCTATGTAACATGCTACAGGACTAGTATAAGAATCTAGCTGAAAAAGTATTTTATAAAATATAAAATGCTATAACAATGTAGTGATTAGTAGAAGAAATTAGTAGAAGTAATAACAGTGATAGTTGTCACTGTCATTAATGGTTTGTTCTAGTGAGACATTCAGTGCTCAGATCAGCCAGATTTCTTATCACCACGTGTAAAATCTTATTTATTCTCAACTTTATACCTGGAATACCTACTCACCCCTTGCTTATACTCATCTCTTTAGTTTTACCAACCTTGCTTCAAATCCCTTCATGGAATTCTTTAGCATTGACTTCACAGGATATTATGGTCACCCTTTGTCACTATTGTATTTGACCCATTGAATCTACTTGCCTGTCTTCTGATAATAACAACCTAAAAATTTCTTGCAGTGCTGTTGGAATCATTAATTAAGTTGCATTGCACATACCTGGCTTAAGCATGTAGACCAAATAAGCCAATTGAACTTTAAATTCTTAGAAGAAAAAAATGAAAACAAAATGACTTGAGTGGATTTATCTTAGCATCTTAGATTGTCCGTTATTCCTGCCACCTAGTTTCTCAAGCTGTCTCTCTATTTTCCAAGTCAGTTCTTCAGCTTTTTAAAAAATCTTTTTAATGTACTGTGAACCAGTTCATACCTTTCTGATAAATCTCCACTTTGTATAAGTTAATTTTGATTATGTGTGAGAGAAAAACTCTGATGCTTACTCCATATAGCTGTTAGTAGTATGATTATTTTTGCCTAATTAAAGGAATGGTTGGCATGTGTGCAATTTTTAACTCCTTTTGAATACTCAAAAGCCTTTTACATTGTGTTTTCTATGTGTGTGTACTTACGTAATACTGAATGAATAATTTATCAGTAAATGATGTCTGATTGAAGTATAAATAGCAGAAACATGAACTTTAAATTTTATGACATATTTCCTCTGGCATTTAAGTTATAATGTCCACCTGCATTCATGCTGTTAGACTGAATGACTCAGAATAGTACAATTGAAGGGAGATTACTTTCACACTTCCACACTTTCCATATTTAGTAATAACCAGAGACAAAACTGTTGCTTTCTAAAGTCAAAAATAAATATTAGGGGCTTATGATCCAGTCCTCTTGGTTTAGAAAGAACCTCAATTTCCAACTAATTCATAGTAAGATCACTATTTTTTTTTTAAGCCACAAAATTAACACACTATTCAGGCAGAATTCTGACGCTGTTTTCCAACCAAAATGATATCCAGTTGTGATTTTTATTGTCCAGTTAGACTTTATTTGGGTTTTTGATATTTTTCATGGATAATGCTTTGTTGTCTCTACTTGGTGACAACCTATATGTGTATGAGGATAAAGGGAAACATAAATTATCATCTCATAATTATGTTATAGATTATGAGTAACAAAAGATACCAGGGAAAAGTAATATTTTCATCCCTAGGCATGAATTCTGAAAACAAAGTGAAATTTGGCTGAATATTAGATAGGCAATATTTGGTGGCCATTTCAATTATCTGATTTGGGAATGTTAAAAGATTTTTCTTTCTCTTTGAAATGATACATGAAAACATGCTGCTCAGCTTATGGAGAACGTCATGAAAATTTCAGAGATTTTGTTTGTTGCCTGTCCCTGTTTTATACTTGTATTGAATTATAGCCATATTGTGTTTATTTATGTTATGATTATTAGTATCATTATTTTAAATTTGTGTCTTGCTGCTTGCAGACTTCCTCTTGATTGGTACAGTATGACAACAGGTAATAGATACAATAGCAGTAAAACAGTCATCATCACTGCTGGGATGAGAAACCCCTCCTCTTTGCCTTTTTTTTAACCTTCCTCAGCTGGAAAGTTTTGACATCTGCTGGTTTGGGACATGGTTGAGCAGCTGTCAGCAGTGGGGTAGCTGCTTTCAGCAGCAGTTGGCAGGATGGCAGGGTGCCAGCTTGTACCATCTGTGCGCCTGACATTTCATTCTAATTAACAGTAGGGTTAATTGTTCTGGCAGGCTCAAATGTAGTGTCTAACATTACCCAAGGGAAACATGTACAAGTGCAGGAGTGGCAGGGAGCTGGGGACAGCATCGCTAACAAACCCATCGAGGCAGAGTGGTTAACAACTACTGATGATTTTACTAGCTGGCCACATGCAATAAGGCGGAGGTATTTTTTATTCTGATGAATTATGCCAAGACTGTAATGATGTAGAAGGAATCAAGCTTAGAAAGGCTGAGACTGCTGCCTTAGGGCAATTGTGAGGGAACAATTTGCATGTTATTACTGCATATTCATACCTAATTGTGTTAGGCTTTGCTAATAGAGCAGAATGACAGTATGAAAAATCGAGCAACTGCTTTAGAGGCAACAAAGCCCATGTTTTTTTTCTTCCTACACTATGAGTGCTGAATGATCATTTAGACATTTAGTTGCTCAATATGACAAGCCTACCATTTGTTAGCTTGACATAGTATAATTTATAAAGCAGTATTCTAATTTTACTTTTAGTTTATTCTTCTCATTTTATACAATATTCATGATAGCAATTTGAATGGGGATATTCATAGCTATTGTGAGTAGTTGTGATTCAAATAAAACTATATTTTGTATGAAGCATTACCATTGTTTTATGATGTATTAATTTTAATGTTTAAATAGCTTTTTCATATGTTAATACAACATAAACCAAGAGTTGATGAGAAATCCTTATTATAGCCATGCTTATTCACATTGCTATAGTTAATGTCTCAACATTTCCATTATATAAAGACCTATTTTTAGTGTGGCTTGGACAAAGAAATTGTCAGGTGGTACAAAGCCAAAAGTCTGCTGTTTTAGAAAAGTGACTGGGTACAGATTCACTGAACTTAGTATCTGATTCTAAGTAGATAATATTCTTAAGAAATCTCAAGCACAGTAGTACATTTTTCATGTAAGTCCACAATGCCTTCTGAAATCTTTTTATGGAATCTCAGAGAAAATAAAGAATTGGAAAATGCAGCTTTAGAAATCTACATTTGAAAACTGGCAAGATCTACCTTCATTCTAATTTTACTTCTTTTAGATTTGTAAGGCCATACTTGTATCCTCAAGCAGTCCCAACCTGATACTTGAACATCCATTCATTTTAAATTATGAGCCAGTTCACATATTGTATTGCTTGCTCTAAGAGTGCAAAAACTTTGTAGATTATGTTAATGAATTAAGAAAAGAGTTTCAGTAGCTTTCCTGGTTAAATCATAGCACAATGAAAGTTTTTAATGTATTTTTTGTAATTTCTACTTTTTCAGTGTCTACCATGTTTAGTTCATAATTTATGTTAAACTCCTCTTATAGGGAATGTTCAAAATAAGTTAAAACTTTGCCCCATGTTAGCTTGCTTTGTTTTTTGCCTAAAATGCAACTATTTTCCAAAATAAATGCGGTTGGTTAAATAATATATAGTGTAAAATCTTTCCTAACTTGTACTTAAATTCCAAACCATGGAATTATATAAATACTACATATTTGCAGCTTAATTATGTAGTAAAGTATTAGAGAACTATAATTCAAACAGTGTATGATATGGCTCAGTTAATTTATGAGACCCTAAATTTTGGCTATTGGTTGGTAATTCATGGCTTCAGACATAGAAATTTAGTCCCCCACATAAGATGTGTTCCATATTTGTACATTTCTGAATTAGAGGGTAAATAGAGACTTTTGTTAAGTATATGAGTCATCTCTCAGCCAAGAATGTACTTTGTAATGCTCTGTGTTTTTGTCAAAGTTTTATATGTTTTTTTTTAAAGGGTAAAGGTTAATACATTATTTTGGAAACTTATTTTAATATATCATTCAAATTTAAGCAATTATAGAACATTTTAGTTGAAATATAAGCCTAATAAGATTTCATAGAATATAAATTTAATGGTACTTCTCAAAGACATCGTTTCATCACGCTGTTTTTTTTTTTTTCTTTTTTTCTAATCCTAACTTCTGAAAGGTAAAAAGTAGAACATTACCAAACAAAAATACCAAGAGAAATGAAAATCCAGAGGTCTGAGTTTGATCTGTATTATCCAGGGGCTCTATGCTATAGGAGAGTATGTTTCATACATTAATAAACTCTAAACATAACCTATATAGTTAACTTTTGTGAGGTATTATTTGTGAGGCAAAGCCTTTGTTTTGTGTAACTCGACCTCTGTTTTATAACTGAATCTTCTAAGTGAAAATGCATGGGGCCATTTAATTGAAGAAAGAAAATTACTACCCTAAAACTAATAAATGTGCCTCTTTTTGGTTTTTGAACCACAATCTTTATCTAGTCCCTGAAGTTTACTTTATGGTCACAGTTATCATTATTATCAATGTCCAGAAGTTTTTTATACATGTTTTTTTTTTCCCATTTTCTTCTGGTGGCTACTCTACAACCGAAGGTTCAATGAATGCTGTCCCCATCTCTCTAGGAAATAGCAATGAAATAAAAACAACATTTACTGAATGGTTACTGTGTGCTAGGAATGATTCTCAAATTTTGCATGTCTTACCTCATTGAACCCTTACAACAACTCAATAACGTAGGACCATTCACTTTCCTCATTTTTCAGGGGAGAAAACTGAGGCTTCGAGAGTAGTAGGGACTTGCCTATGATCATACAGTTGGTGAGGAGACAGAAATACATACGGAGCACGTTTTCTTAATCTCTGTGGGAGGTGCACTACCCAAACAGACAAGTAAGACATAGAAAGAGGAAAATATAAATGCATGAGAAAACACTTTAAGAAATAAATGTATATAGTTTACTTAAAATGTTAAAAGCCTGTCTTATTTATTGTCGAGAGAGTGGAAGCTTAGGAATCATTTGTTCAGAAACTGAGCTAGAGGGTTATAAACTGAAGCTTTATACTTTATAACATGCCAAGATTTGGGAATGTGCTAAAGAGATTACTGAGTGTCCTTTCAGTGGAGAACTAGCCACTGTCTAATGGTACATATGGGGACGATTTTATTGTAAAGGGGTGTGCACATTTGATGAATTTTCTATTGACTAGTTGTTTTACAACTCAGTAGCAGTAGAGGTTAACCTGTAGAAAACTAATAGCAGTGCAGAGGATTTTCTTCCATAGTAATGCAAAAAATTTTGTCTGTTAGAGGAACAGTTGGTTTTCAGCCCCTAAAAAGATAACCCCAAATATTACATTTTGTTGTCAAACACTGGAAACATCACATTTAAAAATTCTGATTTTAACAAGTTCTGCATCCATTCACAAATTCATTTCGGTATTCTTGACTGCCTATATACACATCTGTTTTTCAAATGCCTTTTTGAGCTAGTCTTAGATATCTTACTGAAGTCTTCATTAATTAATAGGTAGACTAAAATCTTTGGCACATGTTCATTTATTATTTGCATGGGAGTTACGTTATAACTTTTTGAAAATTATACTTTGGTTAACATTTGGAGATTAAAAGACAGAAAGTAAAATGACTAAATTTTACTGAGTGCCTGTTATGAGTCTGGGATTGGCTAAACCCTTTTCATGTATTAGCTGTTTCAATCCTCACCATAACTCTACTTGGTAATTATTGATTTACCCATTTTACAAATGATGAGATGAAGTTGAGAATGATTAAATAATAGCCTCAAAGTCCTGTGCTCGATCTAGTAAGTGAGAAAACCAGGGTCTGGGTCTAAGTCTGTCTGACTACGCAAACTTTGTTCCTTCTCTAGGATCAGGATGCTATATAACAGGTAAACAAAAGATTAAATCAATGATTGGCATATGATTATTATCTAACCCAGGGTATAAATGCTGTTTTACAGTGAAAAGTAAGTAACTAACAGGATGTCTGATATGTTCATTGGCAAAGGCCATTGATAATGAAGATACTATTCTTGTATAGAAAACATAGGAAAGCAGCTTGGATTTTCTGGAAACCAAACTCCATTCTGTTATCATTGTCTTGACTGTTCTTTCATTTCCATAATGAGTATCCTCTTTTGTCTTCAACAATTTTTCAGCTGTGTTTATCTAGGATTAACTCCTGTAAATTCTATCTAAAAAAAGAGATAGGAAAGCCTCTTTTAGGCAAAAGTAACCTGATTTTTTTTTAAATCAAATTTTATTAGAAAATAAGTCATGATAGGTGTGTAGCATAGTAGAAAGAGTGTGAGTTGTACTCGGATAGATATGCATTGGAATTCCAATTCTAATACTTAACAGCCTGTGTGAAAGTGGACATGTTATTTAAAACTTAGAGGTAAACTGGGTAGAAAGCACCCACACATATGCAGAGGGCATTCAATAAATGCCAATTACATGTGTCAGTTTAAAGTGACATCTGGCCTTCAGAAAAGGCATCATTGTATGATTATTTCCTTTCTCTTCTGGTAAAATTTCACAAGTTTAGCAAAAATTTCTTTGAACAAACAGATGTATAATTACCCTTATTGGTGTATTAGTAAAATATTTTTGTTTTCTTTCAGAAACTACATTTAACTTAAACTTCTAGTTTCTGTATTTGGATATTGAAGCCTATGTAATTCTAAAAGGAGACATTTATATTTGTTTAAAGTTATAAATTATAGTATATATCTCTTAATTCTTGAATATTTTCTAAATTTCAGCATTTTTTTTTTTTTCCTGTCAGGCTAATTTAACAGATAGTATCTAATACTAACTGAATATGTTTCCTATTGTTAAGTATTTTAGTTCCAGGAAAGAGAAAATGTTGTTGAGAATTTATGATTAGTTTTAGGCATACATTATGTTTATAATGACCCTTTCAGTTGGTAATAGATATACATACAGGTGAGTTTTATGTGAGTGCATGTTTCATTTAGTTATTTTCATTTTCAAAGTAATTGCATACATTTTTATAGCTTAACTTTTTATGGCTTTCAAAGATTTTGACTATTTGATGACATTCTAAAATCCAGAAAATTTGTGCTGTCAAACAATCCATTAATTCATATTTGGTCCATGGAAAGGCAAATTTAAGCATATGCGAGTTGTGACTATGGAGTGAAAGTAAGGGGAGAAATGCATTTCACAAGACTCACAACATACTAAAATGCAATCTTAAGTACTCTATGCTCTGCAAACAAGCAAAGAGGATGTCCAAGTAAGTTCCGTCAGTACCAGTTAAATGTTTTTTCACAAGGATGTTTCTCGCAAGGCCAAAAATAAGATTGAATTCAGTGACCCTATGTGTGAAGCTATTTGTTTGGCACATTAATATCTCTGGTTAACTTTTTCATGGTATAACATAAACAACAATTTTGTTGTTGTGACTTTCACTCTAAGGTAACCCCTACTTCTTCAGGCCTAATCGATCTGAAGGAACAGTGAGTCAGACATGGTAGCAAAATTCCTCATTTCTGAGCCCCAACAGGCTACACTATTGAGACTCCAGGCCTTCCAAATCTCTCTTGTTCCCCTGGCAGAATCCCAGGAGATTCACAAAGCTTCACGGTGGATGTGAAAATCACTTTGATGCTGCTCTTTGCCTTGTAACCTCCTCACTCTAACTTGCCATCCTGACGTCCTTGTCACTTACACCATGGTGTCTGACTGCAGTGTTGACCTTGGGGTTGACCTTGCTGTCTCTGTCCAGTTACTCTGAATTCATAGTTCCTCCTGCAGTTAGCTCTTCTTCCCCTCCTCTTCCTCCTCTTCCTCTTCTTCTCCTCCTCCTTTCCTCTTCTCTTTGCCCTCATCCTCTCCCTTTGTCTCTCCCTTTTCTTACTCTTTCTCTTTTCCCACCTCTACGTCTGCCGTCTTTTCCTTCCTCCCCATCACCGCATCCTTCCCATCTTCCTTCTTCCTCCTCCTCCTTCCCTCCCTCTCAACCTCTCCCTTTACCTTTCTAGTCCCCCCTTTCCCCTTTCTTCTTCCTTCTCTTTCTCCTCAACTGCATTTTTTTTTGTGGAAAACTGGTCTTTCATGAGTGAAAGAGAAAGGATAATATCAAGAAGTCACATCAACTGTGAAAATACATATATTGAAAAGACCAAAGGCAATTTTGTATTTCTTGAGTGTAAATACAGTGACATAAATGTTTATAACATAGTTGCTTTCTGCAAAGGCCCAGTGGACAAAATTAAGTGGCAGTCACTCACATAGCTTCCAGAACATTCTCATGAAAACTACTGAATAAGAAGGATAATTTGCACTGATGAGTAACTTAGATCAGGACTTCCACAAGGGTTGGCTGCCAGCTGCTCAAGATTTTCAAGCTCAAAACTAGGAACAAGTGAGGTGGTGATGAGTTTGAAGCTGAAATTGCTGGTGGCATTCAAACATCTTCCTAGCACTGACTATGTTAATGGTAGGACCAGCCTCAAGGGTCCATTGGTCTTTATGTTGATGATGTCTAGAGTTTCTGGTTGTCTGAAGGTCATTCTCTTTGTATTCCCTGGGAAGAACTCATGGAAACAATATCTCACAAATTCTTGCATTTCATAGCAAGATGTCTGAGGTTATGTTTAAAGATCAGCTTGGCTTGGTTATAAAATGTGTGGATTCTATTTTATTTTCTTCAGCATTTCAGATGTGTTACTCCATTGACTTCTAGCCGATTTTCTAACTTATAATGTTATCTTATTTTATAATTTCTACATTTCTTTTGTTCTTTAAGCTGATTTTGAAATATTAAATTATAGCTTTTATTTCATTTGTAGACATGACTTACTAGCTGACTTTCATTTTTTATAGGGGTATTTTAATTATTTTACAACTTACAAATGAAAATTTGGAGTCTATACAATACTTTTCTTTAAATAAAATGAGTACATGAATGTACTTTCAGAAAGAAGTGTTGGGTCATGATTTCTTTCTTAACTCATGGCTCTAGAGCTTCCTTTTCACAAAGTGATGAAAATAATATGAGTTTTTATTTTCTGTGAGTTTCTCATTGTTTTATTTTGCTTAAAGAGAGGCTGAGTATCTTCCTATAGACCTTCCCCTTCCCCTACCCTATTCACTGAAATTTTTGGTATTTATTATTTTCTAGTTATGTTATAAAGATGAGTAAAATGTGGCTTTAAGTGTTCTTCATATTGGTCTATAAGTGTTTATGAACTGTGCATAAAATCCACATATTTCTACGTAAATATTCTCCACCAAAATTTGTATTATCACTAAAAAAAAGATGTTTGTTCCTTTTGAACTTTTAAACTAAATTTATAACAGCATTCATAAGAATTTTACATGTTTAAACTACGGCGTAATGAACTTCTGACATCTGTAGTGTTATTCCATGAATTCGTTGAAAAAAAGCCAATCAATTTTGGAAGTAACCTATATTTTATTTGAAGCATTTAGTAACACACATACAAACAAGAACATTAAACTGTGAAGTTATTTTAATATTGACCCAATATGTTAACAGGAATTGATTACCTTTTCAATTGAGCGTAAGAAAACTTGTAGATGAGTGAACTTAATTAAAAAAAAACAATCATTTGATCTAAATGAAATGTCATGCTTCACAGGGAGGTATTAAAATGTACTTCTGTAGCTTCTTCATTAAACTGTAGTCTTCAGCATGGTCTTCTTAAAATAACTTCTAACTTGGAACAAGATGCTGCTGGTTCTTTGGCAAATTTGTGTGTTTTGGTTTTCATGTAGTCATGATAGTCTTAGGGCCCTACAGTGAATAACATATATCCATAAATATTTTGTGGAAGTTATATGCTCATCATCAACCTTTTGGGATACATAAATTCTATATTTAATATTTCCTTAAGCATAAACATTCATATTTTTGAGCTCATTGTCATCAAAAGGGTTTATTTGCAAAAAAAAAAGTTATATACTTCCACTATACAGTAAATGACAGAATTATTTAAATAAATGCATTCCAACTAATACCTAGAGAGTTTGAAGTACAACTACTCTGCTTGCCTTTATATCTTACAAATACAAACCATGATTTCCCACAACACCCAAGGACAACAACTGACAGTACTGCACATCTTTCAGGCCAAAGCACGGTTCACCATCTGGTGGTCTGACAGGGTGGTCTGTCTTCTAGGGCAAAGCATAGGATGTGGCAAAGTGGGCTGGTATATAAATGGCTTGTAAAAGCACCCAGAATCAAAAAATTCTCTCACCACTTCTGGAGGCTGGAAAGAGCCTTTTGCTACACTCTCAGAGCACAGGTATCAGAAAATACCCTGCATGTTTTCGTAGCATATGTACCATTAGTTACATTGTATCTGGGAAGAATTAAGCAAAGCTACTTTAATTCAATTCATTATACATGCATCTCACACAACACTGGACAGACCTGGAAGATTCTGGAAGGGCAAAATATATCACATCCTTACTTAATTTAGTGCAACTATTGGGAATCATTGAAAAATGAAGCAAGCAAACAAACAAGATAATTCCTAAGCCAGACAAAACACCAGGACAACAGGTGTAAGCTGGGACATTCATTCCTAAACTAAATGGCATGTGTGGTCATCATATCACATATCCAGTTCCGCTTTATGCGTGGCTCTGATTCTGGTCCCTTTCGCTTCCAGAATATTGCCTGAACAGAAACTGTCACTGTGTCTATTCCATCCAGGAGTCCAGCTACCCTGGGCTTCTGTCCTGATTCCTATTGGGACTCTGGTTTATAGAAATGTCTATCTTGGTTTTGAGGCCTGGTGAATTTTTTTTTTAATTTTATCAATCACTACTATGTATTTGGTGCATATGGCGTATGTGAAAGTACATTTATTTGCCACCTTGAGTGGAAGTCTCAAAAAATATTTTTTCAGTGAATAATACTTATTTTTTCCTATTCTGTAATGCCATATATAGAAAACATCTTTTTTCTATATTAATATAATTTCATCAAACAAAACTATTTAATAAATCCTCATCTTTAAATAACAAAGCCATCTGCAGAGGTTCTAACATAATTAAAAATGAAACAAAATTTAAAACAATTTATTGATTTGAAAGAATTATACTAAAATAGAAATAAATTTGAATTTGACCATTTCAATAATATATTTGTACAACTTATTTTTTTGGGGGGATAGCAATAATTCTGGTTGTAGCAAAGCTAATTTGTAAAATTTCTTACCAGCATATAACTGGAAATTTAATTTGTCTTCTTACTTCACACCAAACATTCATTTCTTCTATGATCATATTAAAAATATTAAATATGAAAATATTATGTCAACTAATGAACAGAGTTATGTGAGCAAAGTAAAATTGGAAATCTAATTGTTAACAAATTGTGTTTTACTCTTTGCTATACTTTTTTTTTTTTTTTTTTTGCGGTATGCGGGCCTCTCACTGTTGTGGCCTCTCCCGTTGCAGAGCACAGGCTCCGGACGCGCAGGCTCAGCGGCCATGGCTCACGGGCCCAGTGGCTCCGCGGCATGAGGGATCTTCCCGGACCAGGGCACGAACCCGTGTCCCCTACATCGGCAGGCGGACTCTCAACCACTGCACCACCAGCGAAGCCCTGCTATACTTTTTTGAAGGATCTTATTATGGAATACTTCAGAATAAAGTGATTATAAATTTGAATAGTTTATTTTACACAAAGAAGAACAGATTAGATAGTTTTTTAATAATGAGTTTCATATTCACGCCTTTCTTTTATTAATAATGGAAACATAAAATTTGCAAATAATCATTCAATTTGTGGATTTTTGAAAAATATTATATTTCTGATATATCTTGGAGATATTAAAACAACCTATAGATTTTGAAGGATTTGAATGTGTATCATTTGGTTGCAGTAAATCAGCTCAAGCTCTCATTTCATATAGTTAAATAGAAAGAGTAATTATTATGATTGAATAATGGAATTTGCATATAATATAAAGGCATTCTCAGTGAGCAGCTAATGTGAGAAATGTCATGAGTTGAGAATGCTCAGGTTAATAGCGGTTATTTTAGTTGAAAATAGTGTTCTGGGTATGATGAGCAACAGGAAGGTAGGAAATGGGGATAGGAGAAGAAGTATGGAAGACCTTGAATGTTAGACAAAGGGCTTTGACCTTTATTCTGTGGACCAGTGGAAGGCAGAAAAGAAAGAGTTTTATTTAAGGGGACATCATGATCAGATCTATGCTTCAATGAGATAAATATGCTGGAAAAACAAGTTGAAAGATGATTTGGAAAGCCATTGTTCTAAAGAGGTAATGAGTGTGGTGTTTGTGAAAATAAAGAAGAGGAAATAGATTAAAAAAAGTATAGTGGAGTTAAAATGAGAAAGTGAATGAGAGGCCTCATAAAGGGAATGTTTAAGAAAAAGAAGAAAAAATTGATTTTTGAGCCTGGGTGATAGAAAAGTGACGATGTTAACAAGAAAAATCAGCAGCAAATATAAATAAGTATAGTTAGAGAATGAAGATGATGCATTCAGTGTTGAACATGTTTAATTTGTGGTAGCAATCCAAAGCTTCCCTTGAAATCCAAAAGAAAATTACATTAGCATCACTGTTGGGAAAACTAATCAAAATGTAATTTACAAAATATGTATTTTGCAATGTCCTTTGCATTCTTCTCTAAATTCTAAAACAAAGGACTCACTGTGTATTCAACAAATATATGGGAAGCTTGATGGTCTAGTTAAGATTTAGCATGGTAGCCTAGTTTTATTGCCAGGCTTCGGGACTATTTAAATCCAGGACCTATCACAATGCTTGGAATATGGGATATAGTCATGGTTGAGAATGAAAATATCAATGGATCAATAAGCACATTTTTTATTTTTTTGATACTTTGGAAGTTATTTGTGTTTCCTTTTTTGGTATAGTGTTGGAAAAGAATCTGACAGGCATACATGATGAAAATTTGAAGAAAAGTTACACTGTTTAACTATAACTAGAATACCCTTGGTTGGGCAGATTGGAAGACATCTGTACACTCATGAAGCTATAATCTTTAAAAATTTCCTTATAACTATTTGAAACATAGGGGAATGAACGGTATGTGTTATATATTGCGTAGTAAATATGAAGCCACAATTACTATTATTAGAATTAAGTATTTCCTCAAAATAACTGTTGATGTCATTCATGTCCATCCATACAAGGTAATTGTTTAGTTGCCATGACAACTGGAAAAAAATGTCAATATGTTGTTTAAGAGTATATGATTTAGATACCTCTCTGCCTGATTGCAGGAGGATGTCAGAAGAGACTTTAGTCAATCCTTTGTATTCTTTGGGTCTCTAGTCCATCCTGATTTCTGGTCACTGGAATCCATTTTTAATGCTTGACTATGGCATCGTAAAGCTGATTGTAAATCTCATGATCTAAAAAGAAGTTGCAAGTCAAGAGAAGAAAATGGGAGTTATTTGTAAGACCAAATGCTCTACCAAATACTTTCTAGTACAGTATTGTGAGAGTGTTATGGGTTGAACTGTGTCCCCCCTGCAAAAAATATATGTTGAAGTCCTAACCCCCAGTACCTCAGAATGTGATCTTATTTGGAAATAGAGTTGTGGCAGACATAATCAGTTAAAATGAGGATACACTGGCATAGCGAGAGCTCCTAATCCAACATGACTGCTGTCCTTATAAGAAGAAGGCCATGTGAAGGCAGAGACATAAGGAGGATACCATGTTACAATGAAGGCAGAATTTGGAACTATGCAGCTGCCAGCAATGGAATGTCAAAAATTGCTGCCAAACCACCAGAAGCTAGTAAGAGGTAGGGAAAGATTCACCTCCAGGTTTCAGAGAGAGCATGGCCTTGCTGACACCTTGATTTCAGACTTCTAGCTTCTAGAACAGTGAGACAATATGTTTCTGTTGTTTTAAGCCAGCTGGTTTGTGGTGCTGTTACAGCAGTCATAGGAAACTAATAAGAGTTAAATACATTGTGGGGTATCTCACACCCTTGTTTTTAGTCCCGTAATTGTTGCCATTACATTTTCAAGGATGTGACAAGTGCACATGGATGGCCACAAACTTGTGCATTCAGAATTTCCTGTATTTTGGGAAACTATGACTCAAAATACCAAGTTAGAATTCTGACAGTCTCTTGACGTTTATTTCCAGATATGTCTTGTCAGCTTCATCTTCTATTTGTTTTTAAAAGGGGCAACTACTGTTAAGAACTACATACCAAGTTATGATTTCTATGAATCATTTTATGCCATTGGAGATTAGGCCCAAGGAGATGGCCTATCATATTTACTTTTGGTTTAAGCAGCTTGGTGAGAGTTTTGGAAAGAAATGACTGGGTGGATTTTTTTGGAATAATGGGAACCCATCATGTTTTATGAAAAATGACATTTATTACCCTTCATACTCATTAGTTATTATGTAAAGTCTTTTGACATGAAAAACCTGATCATTAATTCTTCTCTTGCTTGTATTTTGAGATGTATTAATTAATTTTTATTTCTTTGCAGTATGTAACTTCAAGTAATTATATTTTAGGAACTTTTTTTTTGGTAAGATATTCCTATTGACCATCACACTATCCACTGAATATTTCCCTTACATTTAATTTTCTAATAATATATAAATATAAACCTTAATTTCACAGACTTCTCAGATAGATATAGTAAAGACTCATCAATAATCAACAAATAGTTAGTAAGTAATAAATATCATACATCCTTGTAACATCTCTTAACACCTGTTCCAACCAGTTTTTTGGAAAAGATTTCTATTTCCCTGTGACTGCTTTCCTGTTCACTGCTAGCTTTAGAAGAAAAAGAAATGTGTCTATTTCAAGATTTTCTACAACTAAACTGGAAATTTCTTATATCCTTGCTCTACTGAAAACATGTTCTTGCCTACAATTATTTCTAGCTAGATATTTCTATTCTAGATATTTAATGCTATTACAGAGATGATAAAGGTCTAGCTCTTTCAATTCCTCTATCTTTGTAGGTGGAAAATTGTAAAGAATTTAGAGAGACACATAAAGTTGTGGAAACTATGGCATCATGTACTGTGAAGACCATTGAGCACTCTTCTGTAAGAGGAAACATGTTGTTGGTTTCTTTCCATATTGTGTGTGTGTGTGTGTGTGTGTGTGTGTATGTGTGTGAGAATAACTGAGGTGTACAGCTTCTCACTCACACAAAAGTACTGAATGAAATATTCTTTGTTTTAGAAGGAAAAGTACCAAGGATTTTGATACATTTTGAAGGTCAGTAATGTTCAGCATAGAGCAATATGTGGAGAACAATAGCTCCTTAGAGAGTGGAAAACATGGTACTCTCATTATCCATAATCTCAGCTGGTCACCATAGTAACAGCATTTTATTTTCCAAGATGTAAGCCTTTATAGTTCTGTAGAATCCACTTCCTAGGCCTTCAGACACATCAGCGGCATCTAGTGGCCGAGACCTCAGCTGAAATATTTGCGCTTTACCGCCTGCTGTGTTGTGTTGAAAACTGATGGCTTGCACATGTGCCTAACTAACTATGCCTGTGTTTTTCACTCATCAAGATGGGTGACTATAATTTTTCAGAAAAATATTTGTGGGTTGCCTACAGAAAAGGGAAGCAAAAAGAAACTTATTTTATTAATACTCTCATTAGAATTTTGCAAGGGAATTAGGGAGTGTAGAGACATGTGTGTTCTCCAAATATAGAGAGAAGTTGGAAAGGGGCAGTTTCCAGATGATGAAATGATTGCTTAGAGAATACATAGAACTACTTTTTGGAATCTCTAGGGGACAGATTTATTAAAGATTCAAGGAGATTACTGGTGAATTCTGGGAGGAATTAAATCTTGTTTACCCACTTTTATTTTCTGATCATGTATCTGTCCTTTACTACGTAATTTTTAGGAATCTATGTAATAGTGCTTATTATATATTTTAGATACTTACCAGGGTCTAACTTAATCTCAGAATAAATGGGGGAAATTCAGAAATTCTCTTTAGTCTCCAGGGACATAGTGTGGGGTTTTGGAAAAGGCATGGACACTGGATTGAGACCCAAATGTGGTACTACTTCTACCACTTTCTGGATTCTTGTGCAAACGCTATAGCTGTGGTTCTCAATCTTGGCTGCGTTTTAGGAGAAAAAGTCAGTCAATACCTTGACTCCATGTTGGACAAGTTGAAGCATAATCTTTGGGAATGGAACCTGAGCATAACCTGAAAAAGAAATCTGAGGAACCAGATCTCAGCTCCTGAGGAGCTTTGTAACATCATACAGTCACTCATCTGACTTGAACCTTCTTCCTGGTAGCATGGGCCACTGGCCCTCAGCACCACTTGGTGGCTTGTTAGAAATCAACACACATTTCAGTTGAAAAAGCAATGAGAACCCATAGAGATTCTAATTCAGGAAGTCTGAGACAAGCCTGGGAATATGTGTTTTTTCAAACTTAGGTGTTTCTAGAGCGCTTAACTTTCTGTTGTAATGGATGCTCTTACCTGGAAGTTACCTGGAGGATTAAATAAAAACACTTAGGTGGACTGTTACTCATTTATTCATGAAGTTAACCAACATTTCCTGAGTGCCTATGATGTTCCAAGTCCTGTAACAGAGATGCATGTGGGACCTGATGTGGGTGACACACAGGGCTGAAATTGGCTTGGAAATAGCTACGTCTCAGTTCATAAATGCTTTTCGAAAATTATTCATTTGCTTGTCTCATGCATGTCACAGAAATTTTAACATAAAAGAACTTCACACAGATGATTTTTTAAATTCATAAAATGAGAGTTAAATATTTATTATGTACCCAAATCTTTATATTAGTGAATCTTTTTAGAAGAATAAAATACCTTTCTGGCCTTTAAGAAATGTAAATTCTAGGTGGATACTTAAAGCATATTAATCAAATAACCAAAGGATAATACCAGAATAAAATTATATAGATGAACTAATTATCCACTTTTTTAGGGATGATGGCCATTTTTGAGGAAAGTGGTATTAAGTCAGGTTTTTTGAAAACAAACACTCATATAGACAATTATGTGCAGGAAATTTATTGGGCAGCTTCTCTTGGGAACAATACATGTGAGAAAATGAGGAAAGAAAAGCAGAACTGAGTAGGGGGAGAGATTAAAATGAGGTGCATTTGTGCCAGATAACTCATCTCCCCACATAAGGAACTCTGACGTTGGACCAGCCCTTCAGAGATGTTCCCAGTTGAGACCAAGAGGCTAGGCCTTTGTTCCCTGCCTCAGCCAATACTGTATGTGAACTGCCTCCAAGAAAAGGGTGTAAACGTGGGTAAAGCAGCTCCCTTTGGCTGAGGGCAGCTCTCAAGTAAGTTCTCAACTTTGAGACACCAGCAGCCAATGCTCAAGGCAGCTGAGGGAGTAAGGTCTTCAATTCTGCAGGGTGGAGTCTGAACAGTGAATCACATTTATTATAAAAACACTGGTCTGTTTAGCATACCCAGTGGTTCCCTCAACCTAACTTTCAGGTCACCTCTTACATAGACCCATTCGATACATCAAGATTCATCCTTAGCACTCTGACTAAAATCTCTTCCATGAGCTAAACTGGCAAGCTAAAGTCTTCCAGGAACATGCGTCAGATCTCTTATGCTAAGCTTTTTTTCTCCTCTGACCACTTGCCTGAACTCTCCTTGTTCATTTTTCCTCACTGTGCTTGGCCAACTCATTAGTTTACCACTGACTTAAGTACCATTGTTCTTAAGAAAACATCTAAGATGGGCTTCTCAAATTTGAATGTGCTTATAAATCCCAAGATCTGGACATCTGCTAAAATGCAGATTCTGTTGCAGTAGGTTTGGATTGGAGTCTAAAGGTCTGCATTTCTAAAAAAGTGACCACGTTGGTGGTCAATGAAGAGATCCACCTTACCTGTGCTTTAATAGCCCTTTTATCTACAGCATCTCTTATTGTTTGCGACTTATACTTTTGTAGAGTGCCATTATTTTGTATTAATAGAAATTAATTCTTTAATTAAACCATATGCTCTTTTATAGTAATTGCATCTGATATTTTAATATATTTCTCACAGCACTTAACATAGTGCTGGTGTGTATTAGGAACACTGTATATATGTGTTGGTTGATTTTGTAAGAGAGGACTAACATGTAGTTAGTGATTTTTCAAGTTGAGCAAGTGAGTTTTCAGGGTTTTGCAGTATTATGATCCTGAATGAGAACCGCTACTAGCAGTGACCTTTTCTGAGTACCAGTAAAGCTGTCCTGATTCTGTTCCTCCCTGACACAAAATAGCAAAAAGTTCTACATCCCTACTGAGGACTTTTGGAATATTTCTTTGGCTGTCTTGTTGAGCTGACCATATATCACATTAGATCAGGGAAAGATGCCATCTCTACAAATGCTCAAGGGCACAGAAAACAAAAATAATTGTAACTAAGACTCAGATGTTCTTAATTTCCCATATTATAAACCCAGCTTCTCCATTTCTTCTAGCTTCCAAAAAGCAGTGAGATAATGCATCCAATGATACGTTTCAATAGTCCTTCCCTGGTTTTTTTTGAGATGCAAGCACGTTATTTCTGAAGAGCATCAATGGAAGAACAGTTTCAAATCTATTTCCAGGTAATACTTGACACTAACGTTTGATTGATAGCTATAACCAAGTGTCTATTCTAATTATCTTACTCTGATTAATTCCATCTCCCCATTTAAGTCCCTATTTACCATCCATATACTCGTATTATTTTATTGCCTTACTCTTGGTAAAAACGTAGACTAGGAACTGTATTTCTTTCCTTTGCTTATTTTAAATAAATTAATCAGAATGGGTAATTGCATAACCTGTAAATTACACATGTTGGGGATAAACATGTTGAAACTTCTCATTAGATGATTGTAAATGGTGAGTTTCTTGCTGAAGCTGTGTTCATTAATGATGCAGAGCATCATAACTGACTGGCTTGGGCCATTGTCCAGGTGGATGTTTTGCTTTTGTGATCATTATAATTTTGAATGTATTGGTATAAAGCTATTGGTATGCAAACTATGAAGGAATTCTAAAGATGTTTTTCAGTGTGCTTCAAGTTCTTTGGGAAGCCAGGAGATTTAATACTAAATATTTGATGAGGTACAATTATTTGAAAGAACTCTAATAAGCCCTTTTAGTCAAAGACTACAGAATTGTGATGAGTATTTCTTGTTACTGGTTGACAGCATATATATACTCATAAATTCGTTATTTTGTTGGAAACTTGAGTAGCAAGCATAGCTGTGCATATTGATGTTATTATACAAATCAAATATGTTTAAAGAGACTGGGTTAGCAGAGTCTCAATATTTAAAGGCTATGGTTGACTTTTTCTCTCGGTCTTAATTTCTGTATCTCTTTATAATTGATTAATGTTCATTGGTAGAGTAAGTATGAATAATTTATAATTCACATAGCTGCTGGCTTATTAATTGTTTAATTTCAGAGAAAGTAACTATATATTAAGGGAATTCAAGTTGTCACTCTGAGCGGCCAAATGAATTTATACACTTTGTTGTTGCATAGTCCAGAAATAGTGTATCAGACGTACACTCTGTATTTCCTACAGTGCTTAAAAGAAGAATATTAATGAAATGTTGAAGAGATTTTTAAAAGTAAAAAGGAGCAAATGTCTTGGCATGGCTGAGAACTGTGTGCTCTGGGGTTCCCCCCAGCCCTGCTTTAAACATTTTACTCTGCTTCAGTGATTCTTTGTAATATGCTAACCATAAAATGTAGTTAATTGATGAGTGATGCTTATTCTTTAGAAGAAAACATAATTAAATATAGAAAAGAAAGTTGTAATTAACTTTAGATATGTTACAATTTCTTTGGAATTTGAGCAAATTGATTTTAATCTTGTGAAATTAAAATAAAAGACATAATATGTAATAAATTTCCTTCCTTTAGCAACATGTATACAAAGACATTTCTGTCTTGGAAAAATACATATTATTCGCATCATAACTGGTAATAAGTTCATTGGTCTCTACATTTATTGATGAAAACCAAAGGCTGGTATAAATTGTATTTAAAATAAATGTTGACCATCTTCCTTTGGTACAATATTTTCAAATAAATCTAAAAGATGAAATCAGCATTAAAATGATCTTCAACGAAGTTGAAGAATACACACTTGAAACTTTTACCTTCCTAAAACATAACTTTTAATATTTTATGTTAAGGACAGGACTTCGAGAAATGGTCCATAGATTGGTTATGTCCATCTTTAAAATATTTTGGCTGTGTGACAAAAGTCAGTTTCACATTAGGGAGTGGGGGTAATGCTTTTCCCAAAAGTGAAGAGTGTTTGGTATGGGAGGGGAGAAAATAGAATGATTTTAATGATTTATCCTTTTCCTCATCTCTTTCATACATTTAGCCCAAATTATTTCACAGCCCTTGATGAGCTGCTACAGAGACCATAATTCTAAGCTGTGGAAGGGAGACTTAGCTTAATGTTGGTACTTTGGTAAATATTCCTTTTTTCATGTTTTTCATGTTATTTCATGCTTTCACTTTAGACAGTTGAGAAGAAAGAGGACCAGAGAATGCTATGTAATCTTACAAAATTAAGGGAGAAAGAACCAACTAATATGCATATACTGAGAAAGGAGGGATGAATAGCATATTAGTTATCTTAGTTGTGCATAAACAGGTCTCATGTTTCCTGGTAGATGGTGAGCTCCTTAAGGGCATGATGGTCCATGTTTAATTTAGCTTTGTGTAATATAATTTTCATGAATAAAATATGCTTATGGGCTGACATTTGCTTAGATCTCCACAGTTTTATATCTAAATCATTTCTCCTTCACCTATTAGAGTCCCTGCCCCTTGCTTTGCTCTCCTATATTGAGGAATATCCGCAACTTCATGCATGTTCAGTGTCCTCTTACCCACATTAAGTTAAAAATTAAGGCATTCTTATTACTCTTTTGCTCAAGGCTAAACTTTGCATTGGTGTAATTGATTGCTTTCTCCGGAGTCTTGCTCTATCGTTTCTTTTCTCTCTCATTTTAAGGAATTTTTCCTCTCTTGTGGCTACTTCTTGGCTTAATAACAAGCTCACAGTTCAGCCATGATAAAACAATCAAGTGAAAAATATTAATAAAGCAACCTACTTTGAACAAGTACCCAACTTCATCTCTCCTCTTACTGGATCATTTGTGATACTTAAGAAAGTCATTACTCTGTCTCCATTTCCTTTCTTCACATTTGTTTCTCAATGTATTGCAGACTGATTTTAACCTCACTGATGATCTGACAAAGATCACCCTTGATTTCTAGATTCTCAAATCCAATGGTTACTCTTTCAGCCCCATCTTCCTGGATCTCTGGCTGAACTTGGCATTTGATTCTCTTGTTTTTAGATTTCTTTTTAAATTATGAAAGAAGCTCAAACAAATTTTCCTCTTCCTTTTTTTTTTTTTAAAGCCAAGTGTATACTTTATTTGGCTGCTCTTTTGTGGGGTGTCTGTACATATGCTTTCTTCATTTTCTCAGTGATTTACAGTATATTTAGAATCTATTTCAGATTCTAATCTAGTTTTATTGGTATGAATTGCAGATACCTTCATCCAGGCAGCTATGGGTTTTTCCTCAAAGAACTGGCCATTGAGTTTGTTTAGTTTCTCTATTTATTTTTTTAAATTTCTTTTATGTCATAATTTTATTTTCTTTGATTTATCTTTTTTTAAAACTTTCAAGCTGTGAACACTTAGATCATTAATGTTCAGTCTTTTTTCTTTTATGCATTTCTTTGCCAATATTATTATTTAAGGTTGTACATTTCCCTCTAAATAGCAATTGAGCTTCTTCTATTCTCTATGATGATTAACTTCACTGTTCTCTTTCTTAAAATTTCTTTTGCTATCTTTGTGCATTCCAAGTAATTTTTTCAGATTTATTTTCCAGTTAATTTTTTACTTTAGTTGCTTCTAGTAGGCTGTTTAACCCATTGACCAAGATTTTTTGTCAACATAACTCACATATTTTAATTTTTGAAAAACAGAACAATTCCTTTTCAAGTATGTTTTTTCTTTTATGCGGAATCTTGAGATGTTTCCTCTTTATGCTTTAACCACTTTAAAGATTTTTTACTTTATACAATACCTATCATACTGTTCTTTTTTCTGCAATTCTAGAGTCTAACTCTACTATCCATTGTATCTAGTAACTACCTTTCATTACTGAGTTTTTCCTCTTGCATTTTGTTATGTTAGCTTGCTTATCTTCAGTGAAGCTTTGTGTATGTGTGGTCATCTGGAGGATATATTTCTGTGATATGGGCTTGTATTGTTTTTGTCATATGTCCCAGAAGGATGAGTAACCTGTGTGGGAATTCCCATGCTATGCCATTCATATAAATTTAAATCCCAAGATCATTTAAGGTACAAGCCTGTGATTAGCATTATTAAGATCTAGTTTCTTTGTTATATTCCTGTGCTATTGGGCAATTTTTTCTAGATTACTCCTTCAACGAGGATGAGGTATACTCAGAATCTAAACTTAATATATTTCATTTCCCTATCTGCCAAGATCCTATGGTTTCTTTCCTTTTACCACATGGCCACTATATTTAAATGTCAACATTATTATACTAACAGGGCCAATGCCCCTGTAACCTGGGACAGAGAGAGTAGGAAGTTGTGTACTAAATGACCTGGGTTTTTTTGTTGTTTCTTTAGGCAAATATGTTTATTGTTGATATTTTGAATGTCTTTTCTGTAATTAAAAAACTTGAGATATAATTGACATACAGTATATTGGTTTCAAGTGTGATCAATATTTATATGTATTGTGAAATGATCACCACAATAAGCCTAGTTAACATCCATTATCATACATAGTTATAGAATGTTTTTTTCTTGTGATGAGAATTTTTAAGATCTACTCTCTCAGCGACTTTCAAATATGCAATCCAGTATTATTGACTATTTTCAGCATGCTGTAATTTCATCCTTAGGACTTTTTTGTTTTATAACAAGAAGTTTGTACCTTTTGATCCCCTTCACTCATTTGGCCCACCTCCCATCCCCTGACTCTAGAAACCACCAATCTCTTCTGCTCTGTGTATATATGAGCTTGGTGGGATGTTTGTTTGTTTTTTGTTTGTTTATTTTTCTTTGTTTTGTTTCTGAGATTTCACATATAAGTGAAATCATATAGTATTTGTCTTTCTCTGCCTCTCTGCCTGACCTATTTCACTTAGCATAATGCCCTCAACGTCCATCCACGTTGTTGCAAATGGCAGTAAATTACCTGGTTTTTACATCACAATTTTACCTAGAGGTCTCACTCTTTACTTGCACTGGATCATGAAAAAAATGATTCCTGTTAGTTAATCTCTCAGTGATGACTTGGTCACCCAAATGAACATCAGGTACTGTAATTGGCTTCAGATCTGGTTATAGGAGGTACAAATGCAGATTTGGAAGGCATGGGACAAACTGCTGAAAGGGCACTGACTTTACAAGAGATCCTTGAGCTTTATTACTTGACAAAATTCCTTGATACTTTGTCTTTCAGCCATATGTATCTCTCATTCAGGCGGCATTGCATTTATAGATGGGTAGTAGAGTAGTCTGAATAATGGCCCCAAAGATACCAAGTCCTAATCCCTGAAACCTGTAAATCTTATTTTATTTAGAAAAGATCTTGAGATGGGGAGATTGTTCTGAATTACTGGGTGGGTCCTGAATCACAAGTGCCCTTATAAGAAATAGGCAGAGGGAGATTTGACACACACAGAGGAAAAAGTGATGTGAAAATGGAGCAGAGAGAGATTTGAAGATTCTGATCTTGAAGATTCGAGTGATGCAGCCACAAGCCAAGGAATGCTGGAAGCCACCAGAAGCTGGAAGAGGCAAGGAACATACTCTCTACAAATATGGCCTTGATGTCACCTTGATTTCAGACCAGTGATAGTGATTTTGGACTTCCAGCCTCCAGAACTATGAAGGAGAGTTTGAAGCATCATCTTATGCTTGATGTCTTTGGATGTGGCCATATAATTCAAAGCACAAGCAGGAAATGGTAGTCAGTCCAGAATTGTGTAAAGGGCATAGGCTCCTCATCCAGGATATGTGAGTTTGAATCTCATCTCTTACTAGTTTTGTCACTCCTTCTATGTAAGTGTATTTATCTGTAAACTGGGGGAGAATAACAGCTACACCTATGCAATACAATAATAAATAAGATGCTACGGAAAAACCCGAACGAACTTCTTGGCCAACCCAATAGTTACAATATCTCTTGTAGGAAGCGTTAGGAAGATTAATGTTGAGATAATTCATGCAAACTGAACAACTAGTAGGCGCACAATAAATGCTAGCTAATATCGTTATCTTAGTCTCAACATACGGACAAGAGCATTGTTTTCTCAGGTTGCACTTATTTAACTATATTTATTCATTTGCACTCATTTTTTAAATAGGGTTTAAAAAGAATATCACTCAGTTTTTAAATATTTTATACTATGTTGTTTGGAGATACTTTTCCCTAAATTTTGAATTCTTCAACAAATGATAGTGAAAACACTTTTACAAATATGACATCAGGTCACAATTTGTCCAAATTTATAATAATTAACTTCAGCCATTTTTATATAAACAAAACTATATTTCTTTATCTAGAGATAAATTCAGATCACAACCTGTGATGGGCTTTTAAACACAATCTCTAAAATATTAAATTTTCTGATTAAAATCCTCTTATTATGTTGAACGCACAACATAACATTGCAGGGGGCCGAAAAATGCAAAATAAATATTCCCAGAAAATAACTATTTTGGAGGAAGCTCTATAATGTTGAGCAAAACAAATAATTTCAGTTATATATATATGAATATATATATATATATATATATATAACTGAATCACTTTGCTGTATACCTGAAACTAACAGAATACTGTAAAACAACTATACTTGAATAAAAAAAATGTTACAGAAACAATGAAAGTATCTGTCAAGAAGAAAATTTCCTTATTTATGCATGACTGGCACATTGTAATAAAAAGGACAACTGGGAGAGTTTTTCAAGCTTTACGATGATGGCGTTTTCTAGTCACTAATGCTATTCTATGGAAGCTAGCCACATTAACTGAGAGGCACCTAGCATAGTCCTGGGTTATGGGTTATGGGTTATGCAACAGCCAAACTAATCTTGCTGGAATATAGGACTTATATAAAGGCATCCTAGGACATAAATTTAAAGAAGTAGGTTCTGGCATGTCGAAAAAACTTTGGGGTGAGAATTAAATACATGGACTTTGGAATGTGCTAGTCCTGGCTAGGAATCCTTTCTGCCACTCTCTGGCTTTATGACTTTAGGCCAATTATGTATATTCTTTTTTCTTTCTTTTTTTTTTTCTTGGGCGTCTCACTGTTGTGGCCTCTACCGTTGCAGAGCACAGGCTCCGGACGCGCAGGCTCAGCGGCCATGGCTCATGGGCCCAGCTGCTCCACGGCATGTGGGATCTTCCCGGACCGGGGCACGAACCCGTGTCCCCTGCATCGGCAGGTGGACTCTCAACCACTGCGCCACCAGGGGAGCCCCATGAAGTATTCTTAATAAATGTTTGGTAAACATGAGTTCATTCTTTCAGTCATAAACAAGGTTTATTAAATTATAATAAAGTAGTGGAGCTAATTAAATATATGGTAAACAAACAAACAGAAAGCAGTTACAAAAACATTCAAGAGCTTTGTTTATCAAGAAAACAAAATCTGATTATAAAGTAAATGATTCTGTTCAAAATAAGGTAAGAGTATATTTTTCCTACATGTTGGCAAATACCTGGGCACTTCATGGAAGTTTTGTTTTCTTTTGGCTCCCTGGCACTGAATTCTCAATTATTCTTTCAGCCCATTACACATTTTATCTGAGTCGTACAGCCAAGTTGAACGAAGATACATTATTTTAGGTATGTTCTGAGAAAAATCTGTAAATCAGTTTGGCTAACATTTAAAAAAATTGATTTTCACAGTTATGTGCTAGATCACCAAAGCACTTTACATTTTCTCAAATACTCATTTAATGCAACAGAAGTTATTGTTTGTTCTATAAACTCTATCTCCAAAATTTTTTGATTGTTATTACTGTAAATAGGGATTTGGTGGAGATACAGAATAAATCTGAGCTTTCTTCTTTCTTGCCTACAGCTTTAGGAGTGGAGAATGATGGCCTGATGACCCAGCCTGGGGGCTGGCTAGAACCCAGGTGGTATCCAGAGAGAAGCAATGTCAACAGTATATAGATTTGTGTTATTAGCACCGGGGAGTTCACCACAGAATTTTCCATCTTGCTGGCTGTGCCATACCACTTTCCTATTCTTTTAGGGTCAGAATTTCTCAGTTGCTTTTGCTGCCCATTGCACATAATATGTGTGCTTCAAGGCCAAGTTGGAATTACATACTTTTCCCTTCAGCTAACTTTAGAGAAAGATATATAAATTGTCTTGACTAATATTTAAAGACATTTATTCCCACATTTAGATATTTTTCATAGGTGGTTTCTGCCCTTGTATTTTCCCTCCTACAAATAATACAAATTAATTTTATAATGAGGTGGAAAGGTCAATATGTCTTTTTTTTTACAAAGGTTTGCTATGCTTTTTCGACGTGTTCCAAAAAAAAAAAAATCCAACAACTTGCAAACTCTTTTACTATACCACATTATTTAATATTTTGTTTAAGAAAAGATAAGCTAACAGTACCAAAACTATTTTACTATATCAGAGTCTTTTCATTTTTTTCCTGCTTTGTTATGATGTCTATGAAGAAAATGAGTATCTAATGAAACATTATTTCACCGAAACCCAAGTCAGTCGGACAGGTGGACAGCCCAGTGGAGTCATCCTGTAACTCAGAGGTTTTGAAATAGAGCTTTAGAGCATCTTCAGATTGTCATGGGAAAAGGGGGGAGGATCTAAATTCATCATAAAAGAATTCTAAGGATTAAAAAATACATTTTGAAGGCCACTGATTTAGTAGACTGTACACCTGGGGAGATGAATACACTACAGTGCAGGCATACCTTGTTTTAAAATGCCAAATAGGCATGAATTTCTAAAATTAATGAAGTAACTTTTTCAAATCAAATCATATTTTAATACCATGTGTCATTTCAAAGAAGTTTTTGATAGTCTTTTTTAGAATTAAAAAAATAGATTATTTGAAGATAAATTTTTATGGATTTTCAAGTAATTGAGTTGTGTAAATCAGTGAACTTCTGTTAACTAATGGACCGTTTGCTGAGTTCCAAATTGATTTTTTTTCTCATTGAGATGAGATACTATATCTAGATCATCTTCTGTATTTTTAAATCCTTATTTGAAGCTACTGTTATCTATGGGATGATTATACTTCATCAAACTGTTTTTAAAAAGAAACTCCCAAAAATTGGCTAATAACATGCTTATAAGGAGTACTTTTAATGTGAAAGCAAATAAATAACTGTCTGTAAAGCCAAGTTTTATCATTCAATGAAAATCTTCTAAGGATTTTGAAAATTGCAGCAAATGATAAAATGAATCAATGTTTTTAAAGATCATTTATAGAATTTTTAGCATCACAGCATAATATCTGTATATGAGAAACTGATAGGCTTCCCTTACAGCACTTTTTGCTGCCATGGGCATCTTCTGTCTCACCTCTCATCAATATTCTCCTAACGTGAAGAGCAAGGAGGTGAGTGACCCAGAGGGAAAGAGGCGACCTGGTGAGCTCTTCAGTCCTTGGAGCACCTGTTATCCATGGATTTCAAAGCACTTAATCCTATTTGATGGTCCTGTGAGTTAAGAAGTGTTTTACTACTTGGCTGTGAGCTTGTCATAGGTCTCTAGTACATTATTGGAAAATACAACCCCAAGGCTATTTTCCTGACTCCTGGGTCAATGTTCAGGTCAAGAGATGACACTTGAGCCTTGGCCGACAGAGGGATTGTGTGATGATGGTTAACACTGGTAGTAATTGATCTTGTTTCCTGTTTATCCATATGCACAAAGCCTGCAAAATTAAATATCCCCACACGGCATGATCCCTGTGGATGGATAATTATGAACTCCTCCCATGGAAATATGAAAAATTTAAGGAACACATGATTTTGCTATGAACAATAGAAGACAAAGAAAATAATTGAATAATTAAAAAAGCCTTGAGATAAAATATAATTTTGGGGACCTACGTTAAGGCATAAACCACTTACGAGATATTTATAGACTATGACTTTGTAAAGCAACTTTGCATTTGACTGTATTTATTAGTGAATGGGAATTTATTTCCCTATATTGAATGAGAATTTCTTGGCAGGCAAACTGTGCACAAGCTACAATGAGCTTCAATGAAGTGCTTTCACATTCCCTTCCCACTGAGTTGTAAAGCCTTCTTATATTCTCTCAAGTGTGTTTCTTTCCCATGGAGGATGGCTTTGTTGAAAATTGCTTCCTCTTCTCTTGATTATTGAATCAGATATTATATTCAGGTCTTCAATACTTTATAGAATGTTGGCAAAAAGTGAAATATAATGAGTGTGATTCTTTCTTATATTTTGAAGGCTATGTAGATTCAGCTCTAAAGAATTTAGTGGGGCAAAGCCAGGATTGGAAGAGGGATATTACTTAACTGAATTTTCCCTTTCTTTACAACTGTTCCCTCCACCATTATGATACTCTTCCTTTCCAGCATTTTCTTTATATGTCAATAGCCAGACTCAGCCTTCAGCACCTCTATGTCTCTTTTGAGTATAACCATTTGCTCCGACCCAGAGGATTCAGGTACACCAAAGGTAATTTGCTATAATTCTGCCAAACGATGTCATAGTCTAGACTTTTATTTCCATTTTCTTCCTTCTTTATTCACCATTGATATTAACCTGGCCTTAGAATGTTGTTAATCTACTAAGAAGAAAAAATCAGAATGAAGTTAAAACACCCAAGATGAATATAAAAATGTGTTACCTTTTTCACACTTCAATTCAAAATGTTAAAGGATTGAAAAAGTCCTTAACTTTTAATATACTTCAGCTTTGCCACTTCATAATTTTACTGTAGATCATAAAAAATATGGACTAAATCTCATCACAGTTATACTCTAATATTTTTGCCTTTTTGGGTAGGCATCCTATAATCATTTCACTCTATCCATTCATGAACAGTTGAGTATAGTTCTTAGGTCATAAACTCTGAAGCCAAGGTTTTTCATCTATAAAATGAAGATAGTGTTGTTGTGTTAAATGAGTTTATAAATATAGTGCTTGGCACACAGCAAAACTATGTAAGTGTTTTCTTCTATTGTTATTCATTCATTATCAAAGATTTATTGAGCTCTCACTATGTGCCATAATGGTGACTTTGTAATGCTAACAGTATTGGAGGTCAGATAGTAATTCAATAATCAAATAAATAGAATTCCAAATTGTGATAAGCATGCCAGTTAAAATGCAGGAAAGTAAGAAATACAGTTGATGGAAAATAAGATGGAAAAATATGGGAATTTGATTTCTTTTGGAGGGAATATTAAGTCTTCAGTGAAGAAGAAACATTTGAACTGAGATCTAAAGAGTTATAAGATTTCATCAGTTTAGAGTGGGAACACTGTTCTAGAAAGAGAACTTGTCAAAGTTAGAGAAGGGGTTGAAGGTCATGAGGATTTGAAGGAATTGAGAAGCCAAATTTGGGGATGCGTTGTCCATGTGGCTTTTCAAATCTCCTAGAGTGATGGCAGAAATTGTTATGAGTAAAGAAATTGTGTCAAGTGCCGAGATTTCAACAAATGTGATGGCTGGGCGATGGCGCAGGGGGTGGGAGGAGAGGGTGGTGGCTGATGTGATTGTGAGAATAATATAGTAAAAACAGAATGAGCTTCAAAAAAGTAGAGTTTTGTTATAAAAGCATAAGGGAATGATTGTCTAGAGATATTTACATGAACAGTTCATAAAGAAAAAAGCAATTTTGTAATCACTTTTTAAAGAGAGTATGTTTTTCATGATTTTCTCATAATTTGTCATTAAAATACATTCTTTTGATTTTCACATAATTAAAGGTGGAATGTCAGTTTTGGCTTAAGGCCTAAAATGTCCTTTTAAAACTTGCCTGCTTTTGGAAATTTCAGTATTATTTCAAGAGCTTTGCTTTATACATAAACATAAATATACACACACACAAGAAATGTAGAAATTGTAAGTAGAAACACCATCATATAAATTATCAAATGATACCAGATATTTGATAGTATATTGATAGACTGTAAGTATTTAAAGATTAGGAAAATATGTTAGGGTAAACTATGTTTACTAGAATAATTAAAAAACACAGAGGAAAGATATGATGAACTAAGTGTGTGTTAAAATAGTTTCATACAACTTTATCCATGCTCCTACATTAGAAATGTGGCTTAATCACCCATAAGAAATTACCAGCTTCTCTGTTCGTGAAGCATGACATTTCAGTTGCACAGCCAATAAAAGAATTACATGAAGAGACTGAAATGATTTACTGTATGGAAAACATCAAGACCAAGGTTACCATGGTGAACTACCTTTCTGCACACTCAAGGTCAAGTGAGAGTGACCTATCAATGGGCAACCTTCTGTTGTAACCTAGTATGGAATTGCTGTTACAACTGTGAGTTGGTTTCCTTCTTAAATAATGATGACTGGACCTGGTACCATTATTTACCTATGTTAAATTTGAATTTGCAATTTAAAAACTGACATTATTGTTAGGAGATTATTAGAAGAGTATTGGTGTTTTTTAGAACCTCATAAATTGCAGCTGTGCACTGCAATCATTTCTAGAAAATGTGGGTAGGTTAGGAAATGTTTACACATTTTAAATATAACTTGAAAGAGAGTCCAGTTGTATTGTAGTTTTTAATGTTTAACCAGAATCATCTTCATTGTAAATCCTATCTTTATTGCATTGGGAGGGTGAGAGAGAAAGTATAAATATTGTATGCATATTATAAAATATTGTTATGTATAATTAATACTTTAAAATATGTCCAAAATTCTGGGAAGTTCATATATTGTTTTTTTTCAGATATGTTTTGTTGATGCATACAAATAAGACTATACTAATAAATGTCTCTTGAATTACACATGGTGTAAGAAAATGAAAGCCTTTGGGTTATGAATCTTGGATTTAAAGAGGCAATCATCAAATATTTAAGATGAAAATGCAGAAACACATGCTTGCTGTCATGTGCAAGTTTGGAGAATGTTATGACAAGGTTTTTAAAACATTCGTAGTTGGAGTATTTTTATGAAAATAATCATTAATTCAAACAGACATTCATATCTGGCAACCTACATTTTAATCGTGATTTTCTGGCTGCATGAGAAAATAGGTAAAGCCATGAAAGAATGGGTGAAATATATAGCAATCTTGTTTAAATTATACATTATAAGGCATACATATCTGTGTGTTGTCATATTATGCATTAAATTTAATGCATAAATCAGATTGTTATAACTCTGATGTCGCCAAAAGGCACAAAATATGACAAACAGGAATAGGCATGTAGATATTATCATATTCAATAATTCAATGAGCATTTGTTTTATGTAAATTAACTTTCTTTAATAAAAATTATACTCATTTATTACACCACTTCCATAAGATAATTAAAAATGTCTTTTTTTCTGTAGAAAATCATTACAAAATGTGAATAATGCATTTGTTTAATATCTATATAAATAAGATCTTACCATCAGAATAGTTGCAGAAATAAAAGCATTATTGATTTCTGTAATAATTTTTATAATATTGCTATACTGCAATACTGAAGCTGCTAATCTTATTTTTGTGAAGAACTCTATGCATTAAAAACAGTGTTTAAACTTTTGAAAGTAAACAATCTTAGTTTTTGTAGGACCTGTTAATGTACAATTTGTAGAAAATATACTTTTGGGAGTAAACAGAAAGTACTTAGTGAGCAACTTAGCACAAAAGTTGAATTCCTCCTTTCAGTACTATATTCTCATAACGATTAAAATAATATTGAAACTCTTGGGTTTTATATGTAACTCTCCCAAAATCAGTGGGAGTCACACTGGGGATAAAGGATTTAATAAACTCCCAAATGGCTGACATAAAACGATAAGTAAGTTATAAAATACCACTTTAAATGACAACAAATTAGAATATTGCAAAATTCACTGCTTATATTTCTTGTGCAAAAATATGATGCAGCATTCTCTAATGGAAGGTATAGTTCTCGTCACTTTTGTTACATCATCATATTTTAATGGCTTATTTACATCATATTACTATATACATGCAACTTTATCATCTGAAGCATGCTACAGTTTCTGACTGAGCCCTGTAAATATTCATTTAAAAAAGTGGGCATGTCTTTTAGATGCTTAAAGTTTTACAATATTGTAATGGCTGGATATGCTCATAAACTTTTCAACCTAGTTTAAACAAACTAGAATTCACCCTTAAGAAAAGGCTGATAAAGGTAGCTTGTAGAAAAATGAAGAAAATTCCACATAAACTTTAGCTAGCAAACTTAAGAATCAAAATACAGAGCATTTAATGTACACTAATTAGCTGTATGTGTTCTATGTTAGCAATGGGAACTCTATAGAGCTGTTAGGTTGAACCACATGAAATTTCCAACATTTGAACTTTTTTTGGTTCAAAGAATGGTAGTTTCATATAGTTCAACATAAGATAATATGTATATTGCTCATGATCACATAAAATCCTTCCCCATATACACTGTACCTTTATATGACACACTGTTAATCAATGATTTGTGCAATCAACAAGTTCTTAAGGAATAGATTTCATGATGTACTAGAAAGGGAACTGAACTAGGAATTTATATTCTAGCCATGCCTCTACCACTCACTCACTGAACACTTTTAGGCCAGCCACATAATTTCTCTCAGTCTTGGTTTTCTTATTTGTAGTATGAAGATGTCACATAGACTGCTTCAGATCACAAGGAACAAAAACATAGCCAAGGTGGCTCAAACATAAGAGGCTGCTTAATCTCAGAGAGCAAGAAATCTGGAAAAGGTTCACAGTTGCTTCAGATACCCAACAATGTCATTAAAAGCCCAGATGTTTTGGTCTTTCCTCTCTATTTGATTCTCTGAGTGTTTTGGACTCAGTATCTCCTGCTCCGAATTGCCAGACGGTTATAGCAGCATAATTTCTTCACATAGCAATGTCCACAGGGCACATATCTGTGCATATTGTGACCTTTTATAAGAGCAAAGAAAACCTTTTCTAGAAGACTCTGCTAACATCACCTCAAATCTTATTGTCCAGAATTTTATTGCATGCCCATACCTAAACCAAACACAGGAGGAAAATATCATCTTTGTCCTGGATTAATTAAAGGGCAGTTTCCTTGAGTTCATGGATGCAGAGATGGTGAGCAATTCCTATAAAAATGTATAGAAAAAATTGGAAAGTAAAGAAATTAAATTTAAATATTTGTCTACAATCTGTAACAGAGTACTGACAAAATTGGGTACATAAAGGCAAAATGATACAGAAATAATTCATGTGTAAACATGTACAATAAATAAATGCAGTTATTTAAAAATACAGTTATTAATCATGGTAAGTAAAGAGTTGCATAATTGTATGTGATGATATGAGAATGTGGGAAAACTTTAAATTAATGAATAAGATATTTAGGAGAATAACGGGATTTCAAGAACATTTGGCTAAGTGCTGAATTTTCTGTAATTTTAAGAATTTTTTTAAAAGTTCTTGGATAAAACTTGAGTTGAATAAATGTCTAATAGTAAATTTAAAACTCATTGGGTTTACTGACTTTTGCTTTAAGAAACTAACTTCTACAGAAGTCCAAATCACAACTATCCTGAAGACGATATAATGAAAATACAACTGGACTTTTGACATATATTTCCAACAGCTTCAGAGATAAGAGTCTGTCAGCTGTGGGGAAATGTTTTTCTGAATTATATAAAAAAAATAAAATGTAAATATATAAAATATTTAGGAATAGCATATTTAATATTTTAGGTTGTACCAGTGCAAAAGAAAAGCATGAGAAACAAAAATAATAAAGTGCATCAGTATTTTGATTAAAATTACAGTTTAATATAAATTTGCTTTAAAAAATGGAATGGGAGGGGCTTCCCTGGTGGTGCAGTGGTTGAGTCCGCCTGCCGATGCAGGGGACACGGGTTTGTGCCCCGGTCTGGGAAGATCCCACATGCCGCAGAGCTGCTGGGCCCGTGAGCCACGGCCGCTGAGCCTGCGCATCCGGAGCCTGTGCTCCGCAACGGGAGAGGCCACAAGAGTGAGAGGCCTGTGTACCGCAAAAAAAACAAAAACAAAAAAACCCAAAAAAACTACTGCAAAAGATCTTCTACAATTAAAGACATAAAGAAGGAACCAAAATCAGATCGTAGGAGGGGTGGACTTGCAATATAATCATGTCTCATATCCCAGGTGGGAGACTCACAAATTAGAGAATAATTATATTTCAGAGGTTCTCCCACAGGAGTGAGAATTCTGACACCCAAGTTGGGCTCCCCAGCACAAGGATCCTGCACCAGATGACCTCCCAGAGCGTTTAGCTTTGAAGGCCAGTGAGGCTTAATGTGGGGAATCTCGAAGGACTTAAAGAAATAGAGACTTCACTCTTAAAGGGCACACACAAAATTTCATGTGCACTAGGACCCAGGGCAAAAGCAATAATTTGATAGGAGCTGGAGCCTGACCTAGCTGCTGGTTTTGGAGAGTCTCCTGGAGATGTGGGCCATGGCTGTGGCTCACCCTGGGGACATAGACACTGGCGGCAGTCATAGTTGGGAGCTCATTCTACTGTGTGGAAACCAGTGCTCATCAGCACCATTGTGGGATCCTCCCTCAAGCTCATTAGCTCCAAGAGCTGACCCCACCCAACAGCCAGTGCTGGGACGCTGAGCTCAGGGCAAACAATTAACTGGGTGGGGACACAACCCCACCCATCGGCAGACAGGTTGTCTAAGGACTTCTTGAGACCACAGCTGCTTCTAGACACACCTCTACACATGGCCCTGTCCACCAAGACCTACCAGTGGGCAGGAATCAGCTCTGCCCTCCAGGAAGCCTGCACTAGCCTCTAGACAGCCTCACCCACCAGGGTACAGACATCAGATGCAAGAAAACCACAATCCTGCAGCCTGTGGATCCGGCCTGCACACAGCAGGCCAGACCCTACCCTGGTACCAACTGGGCCCCAGCACTGCCTGCTAGCAGGCCATCACAAGTTTTGGGACAACCCAGACCCCATACCAAGCTGTGTCAGGAACTGACCCCTACCACCAGTGATCTGACACCAGCTCTGTGATCCCTGGGTCCCGCATCCTCCAGGATGTTGCTCTGCCTGCCAGTAGTCTGGCGCTAACCCAGGACCTGGCTTCACCCACCAGTAGGGGGCAACAGCTTAAGAGTCTTCTAGACCCTGATTCTGCCCACCAGTGAGCCAGCACTAGTCCCAGGGCCCCCTGGGTTTCTTCAGTCAGCCATGTTATGACCAGGCCCTGCTAACCAGTAGCCAACAGGATTTACACAAGGCAGGGTCTGGCAACCAACCAGGCCAGGGGCCAACCAAATCTACCAGACCACCCACATAGTCAGCCCGTCACAAGAGAAGGACCCATGCAGCCCTCTTAGGGGGAAGCCCTAGAGAATATAGCTTGGGTGATGAGAGCGGAGCACACTGCCAGGACTCATAGGACTTCTTCTACAGAAGGACACTTCTCCAAGGTCAAAAAACATAACTAACCTACCACATACATAAAAATACAAATAAAAACTTAGACAAAGTGAGGTAGCAGATGAATATTCCAGACAAAAAAACAAGCTAAAACCCAGAAGATGAACTAAGTGAAGTGGAAATAGGGGATCTACCCAAGAAAGAGTTCAGAATAATGATTGTAAAGATGATGAAAGAACTCAGGATGAGAATGGATGCACAGAGCACAAAGTTAGAAGTTTTTAACAAAGACTTAGGAAATATAAAGAGCAACCAAACAGAGATGAAGAATACAATAACTGAAATGAAAAATTCACTAGAAGGAATCAACAGTAGATTAAATGATACAGAGAAACAGATCAGTAAGCTGGAAGATAGAGTAGTGAAAATCACTGCCACTAAACAGAAAAAAGAATGAGAAGAAATGAGCACAGTTTAAGAGACCTCTGGGACAACATCAAGTACACTAATACTTGCATTACAGGGGTCCCAGAAGGAGAAGAGAGAGAGAAAGGAGCTGAGAACACATTTGAAAATATAATAGCTGGAAACTTCCTTAACCTGAGAAAGGAAACAGTCACCCAGGTCCAGGAAGTGCAGAGTCCTATACAGGATGAACCCAAAGAGGAACACACCAAGACACATTGTAATTAAAATGACAAAAAATAAAGATAAAGAGAAAATATTAAAAGCAACAAGGGAAAATCAACAAATTACCAACAAGGAAACTCTCATAAGGCTATCAGCTGATCTTTTCAGCAGAAACTCTGTAGGACAGAAGGGAGTGGCACGGTATATTTAAAATGATGAAAGGGAAAAACCTACAACCAAAAATACTCTACCCAGCAAGGCTTTCCTTCAGATTTGATGGAGAGATCAAAAGATTTACAGACCAGCGATAGCTAAGGGTTCGGCACCACCAAACCAGCTTTACAACAAATATTAAAAGAACTTCTTTATGCAAAAAAAGAAATGGCCACAACTAGAAACAAGAAAATTATGAAAGGAAAAAGCTCACCAGTAAAGGCAAACATACAGTAAAGTTAAGAAATCATCCACACACAAAGCTCGTAGGGAGGTTAAAAGACAAAAGTAGTAAAATAAACTATATCCACAATAAGCAGTTAAGGGATACACAAAACAATTAGATGTAAAATACAATATCAAAAAAATGGAATAACTTTATTTTTAAGAGGTTATTTTGTAAGAAATGGTGCCTTTCAGGTGTTAATATCTGAAATACAGAAGGTAGGAGTATAAAATGAATTAAACAGCAAGGTTAGGGTTAGCCATTAGTTGCTTCTTTTATGCAATAACCAAAGGAGAAGCTCAACAGTCACATGGAATATAATTAAAGTTACTTTAAGTCAGCAGATTCCTATATTAGACATGGTTGGAGAACTTCAGTTACAATTGAATTGTTAAGAACAGTTTTTAGAATGCTCTGACTTCACTGACATATGGTATAGTTTCTTTACATCAAAATCTTTTTTTTTTTGTAAATAACGTACAAAGATTTTTAAATGTACTTTAAATTTTTAAAGCGTCATCTTGTTAAGAATAAATGTTAATTATCCATCTTAAAAGACAGCAGAGTATGCATAAGTCTAATCGACATAATCCACTTGTCATTTGAATCTGGTATTGTATAATTGAATGAATGTATGAATGAAATGAAATGAAACAAATGTCATTGTTTTATTCATTCATCCTACAGACATATATTGACTGCATGCTCTGAATGAATCATCTGACAATGTGTTGTGGGTAATACAAAGCAGAAAAAAGATGTTAAATAAAATAGATTTTTAAAAATACCCATATAAGACAGTATGGGGTAAATGCTGTATGGAATAAAGCAATGAATCCTAATACCACCCATGGGTAGATTTTACCTGTGATGAACTTTCAAGAGTCTAGAATAAAGAAAGTAAATTTGATTATCATGTGGTATACATGTTGGTGTAAAATTATAAACTGTTTATTTCAATCTGCAATTATGTTCCTTCTACATTTTTGTAGTTAAAATATCCTATCTTAAATAAAATTATGACTTTTAAAGTTATTCTTTCCTGATAAAATTAAATATTGCATATACCAGCCTCTGAATTTATTTTAATGACTTTTCGCAGTATGAAGTTTGAGAATTGGAACAACTGATACAGACCAAGAACTAAGGGACTGAGTATAGAAAATTCAGTTTGAATGAAATAATGAAATTACCGTGTGCAAAAGAAACTAGGAAATTTCCTATTTGCTATATCCTGCCCTCCTTTTCATATACTCAATTCTGGGAATAGACTATTCTTCCATAAAATGCAGGCAAGAGATGTCCGTGCACGCTTGTATGCATGTTTCAGAGTAGAGTGGGGTAGGTGTGAAGAAGGTGTTGGCAATTAAATGTTTGGATTGCAAAATGCTACTCTTCATACAACACAAAGAGAAAGAACTGATATGGAAATAATTGAGTCTGTATTCTCAACATATTGGGAGTTAAATTTTCATAGAGAAGTATATATATATGATACATATATATATGTATATAAAATCTGCTGTCATTTTATTGAATTAAGCATATGTTGAGATATCAAGATTTTTTTTTTTTTTTTTTTTTTTTTTTGGTATGCGGGCCTTTCACTGCTGTGGCCTCTCCCGTTGCGGAGCGCAGGCTCAGCGGCCATGGCTCACGGGTCCAGCCGCTCCACAGCATGTGGGATCTTCCTGGACCAGGGCATGAACCCGTGTCCCCTGCATCGGCAGGCAGACTCTCAACCACTGCGCCACCAGGGAAGCCCAAGATTTTTTTTTAAGGGTAACATATGCTTAGTAAGAATGCTGGTTATGCCATGAAGCATAGGTACAACAGGCCCATTCTTCTTAAAAAGCTTCACTTGATGTATTAGCTGAGACAGCACCATAAAGTAATCTGTGCAGTCGCTGCATACTGCCTGAGAATATTTGGCTTTCTTAATTGATTAATGTAGCCTATATATATACATTTTTATTTTCAGTCTTAAGGGGAAAATATTTTTTTGGTGTTATTTGGACAATTCTCTTCTGAAAATGTCTCTTTGAGGGTACAAATGGAAACAATGTGAAACTGGACAGAGGGCTGGCATACTAATAATACAATTATTTATAAATAAATAATAAAGTTAGCATCATTAATTGCTATCAATTTGGTAACAACTTACTGTGTTTTGCAAACAAGAAATAGACATTCAGCAGCTTGTACAATGTCACATAGATAGAACATGGGTCCTGAGTAACTGACTTTAGCAAAAAGAAATCACACAGTCTAAATCTTCTTTTGAAAAAAAATGTAGTCTGTACTTGGAAATCTCTAAGATTCATTTTGAGGTTACAAAGGTTTCAATTCTTAATTTTTGCTTCCAAAAGCTTTCTTTCCAATTTTCTTTGGAGATATGACCTTTTGCTCACCACGCAACAAAGTTAAGTAGGCTCATATTTTGCATGCTGATTTGAAATTCTAATTTCCATGTATTGCATCTGAAGGTAGAAGGGATACAAATGGTGAATGAGTTTGATCAAATTTCTGGATTGTTTACAGAACAGCGTCTAGGGAAATAAACTTTCATAGCCTGTGGGGCAATACATGTCAAAAATTAATACTTTAAAATAAGTTACAGAAAGAGTATTAAAGACCATTGTATATGTAGTTGGGAGAACAAAGCTCTACTTTGATTTTGTTGTAGAAAGAAGAAAAATAAATGTTTCCCTTCAGATTATAAGGATCAGTGAGCGGAGTGTGACATAGTACAAAGTGCAGAAATAATTTTTATTTTTTATTTAACTTATTTATTTAAATTTATTTATATTTTATTTTAGGCTGCATTGGATCTTCATTGCTGCACGTGAGCTTTCTCTAGTTGCAGCAAGCGGGGCTACTTTTTTCAATGTGGTGCACTGGCTTCTCAGTGCGGTGGCTTCTCTTATTGCGGTATGCAGGCCCTAGGCACACGGGCTTCAGTAATTGTGGCTTGTGGCCTCTAGAGCGCAGGCTTAGTAGTTGTGGCGCACAGGCTTAGTTGCTCCGCGGGCATGTGGGATCTTCTGGGACCAGGGCTCCAACCTGTGTCCCCTGCACTGGTGAGCGGATTCTTAACCACTGTGCCACTAGGGAAGTCCTCCAGAAAGAATTTTTAACCTGCAAGGTTTGCCTAGTTTCTCCTCTATGTAAATAAAGGAAGTCATTGAGGCAAATGGTTCGATGATATGGCAAAACTGTTATGGACCTTATTAGTCACATATCAGCTGGTGTTCTACCAGCAGAGGAAACTGAAACCATGCTTCAAAATAATGTAAAGTACTACCTATGATTGGGGCAAGGGAATCCCAGCAGATGATGTGTATAGAACTACATACCTTTTCCTTAAATATTTCCTCTACATTACCTCTAAAAATCGTGGTCTGTTTTTGGAAGTGTGTGTGTGTGTGTGTGTGTGTGCGTGCGTGCGCACACCCAAAGTCCCCAATAAAGGTAAGGTGAGGTAACTAAGAGGTAGAATAAAGAGGGGAGAGAAAAAGGAAGTATATTTTTGCTGTTTTTCCCATTTGTTTAATAGCAGGAAGTCAACACCTGCCAAAAAAATCATTCTTTGAAAGAGGTTTAAGTAATTTTTATAAGGTCAAGGTCTATAAGATGTCCATTTTGTGGTGTAAATGTAATGCCCGTGATTATTTAAACTTAGATCTCTATTAACTGGATTTCTTGTTTACCGTATAGTCTCTTTTTACTATGATTTATGAATTCTAGAGTTTTGAAAGTTTTTTTTTTTTTTTTTTTTTTTGGCGGTACGCGAGCCTCTCACTGTTGTGGCCTCTCCCGTCGTGGAGCACAGGCTCCGGACGTGCAGGCCCAGTGGTCATGGCTCACGGGCCCAGCCGCTCCGCGGCATGTGGGATCTTCCCGGACCAGGGCACGAACCCGTGTCCCCTGCATCGGCAGGCGGACTCTCAACCACTGCGCCACCAGGGAAACCCCGAGTTTTGATTTATCTTTCTGCTGAAAAAATATTTATGATCCATTAGCTTTTTTCTTCTTTTTATCTTTGGATTTATCTGTGCTCTATTCACTGGACTCTAGGTTCTTCTCTATTTGAGAATATCTATCCACCACCTTTGGACTTGAAGGTCAACTTCGGAAGGCATGAAATTCTTTGTTCACACTTTCCCTCTGAACTGTGGGTGTCCTCATGCTCTTCTACATTGTGGCACTCCCTGGATGCTGCTGTGGAGACATCTGGCACCCAATTCATCTTTTCCTCTTGTGGATGACTTTCTCTTACTGTCTGGATGTCTAGAAGAGTCTTTATTCTTGAAGCTTGATGACTTTGAGAAGATATGCCTTGGTAAGAGTATTCTGTATCAATTTTTCCTGGACTTGGTCCACTTCTCAGGGCAAATTCAAGTTCTTCTTTATTTCAGAAAAATGTATTCTCATATATAATTAAATGTATATATCAAACTGTATGTGTTTTCTTATTTAGAGACACCCAGAATGCATATTTGGGTTTCCTTTTTCTGACTTCTATATATGTAATCTTCATAATTATAGTTTTCAATGAAGGCTGTATGGAAAATGTTATACTGAAAACTATGTCTCTGCTTATATTAGGGCAATCTTTCCAGCTACACACTGGATCATGTTACTTGCTCACTCATTAGCTTCCAACAGCTCACCACCCTCCTTGGGATAGATCTGAAATTTTTAACACAAACCCGACATCTCCTTTTCTAGGCTTATCTCACAATATTCTCTGCAAGATAGCTACACAAGTCCCATTACTTATGGATGCTCACATATGCTATGATCCTTTTTCTTTGGTCTCTGAATATTTACAACTGTATATCAGATACACTTTTCCTGTTTCAAGTTTCAGTATAATTTTTATTTTGAGAAATTTTTAAAAGCACAGCAACTTCAGAAACAATATGGTGTTTGCATTCTTCACACAGAATTAGCTATTTCATCATACTGCTTAAATATTGTTTTAATAGATAAAATAAAAATTACAGACAAAGATGATACTCCATTTTTCCTCAGTCACACACCAGTCTGATACCCCGCCTTCCTTCTTTCTTTCCCATTTGCATGCATCCTTGATAATTAATTTGGTTTGCATCCTCTCAGCCCTTTAAATGTGTGTGTGTGTGTGTGTGTGTGTGTGTGTGTGTGTGTGTAACCAAGGATACATGCAGTAGTGCTTTGCTTTATAAAAATTAAATAAATGATATCTAATTATATAAAACCCTGCAAATTACTTTATTAAATCAAATTATGTTTTTGAGATTTACTGATAATATCCTATTTCTCTTTAACTTTTATTTTATTTATTTATTTTTAAACCTGTTTAAAATCTGGGAAAACTACATTTAGGTCTCAAAATGCTTAATATCATTATAATAAACTTTAGTTGGCCACTTTACCATCACTACAGGATTCTATTAAAATAAACGATTTACTCTTTTAAATGACTCCCCTTCATCTCTGAAAAAGTACTTTGAGAACAGTAGAATATATCTAGGACTATCACCTGTATATTGTTTCTTAAAATTTTAACTTAAAATGAAGTTTATTTTTCATGTAAAAGAAGATTTAAAATCACTGAAAGCAAAATTGAAACCAAATTCTAGAACTTAGGGAGGAAATGGTTAAATTAACAGATAAACTCCTTTTTAATAATTTCTTCTGGCCTTTTGTTTTGTCTTATTTAATTGTGTTCCACTGAAGACTCATCTGGGTGTATGTGTGAAGAAATAGAAATTATTTTTGCAATTGCAGAGACCTGCATGTATGCGATACACACCCTTACTGAGTTTGTACATTATTTCTGCAGTGAGAAAAGAATGAGCCCAAGTCATATCTAATTAAAAATGAAACTCCCCAAAGAAATATGCATAGTATTAAATTCTAGTTTTTCATAAGTGTAATGAAAATTAAATAACTAAATTAGTATATACACTCTGGATTTCATCTACCCAACAAAATAATTGTTTTTCTCTTTATTACTTTAGTAATCAGTCTCTAGTAAGTGACTGACCTACTATATCAATGAAGTATATACTTGAAGTTTTTATTTTTTCTGCAATGAACTGATGTGGTTTTATGCTAACTCAGTGCCCCTCACCTACTCTGTCCAATGAAGATATTGATGTTGAGGGAAAATTTGGAAGATTCCAGTACCAGTACCAGTTGTCACATCCACAAGGCTTTCAGGTAGCTAGTAAAGTGAATTCCTCCAAACACTGCAACAGGGTCTTTACTTCTCAGTACCCCTAGGATAAGAACTCTATTGTCAGAATCACATCTTCTATTTGCATGCTCTATTATCCTAAGATAGTAGTTTGGTCAATGTAGAGATTAGGGGTACCATGTTTATTGTTTTGCAGCTTTTATCTATAGGTTTAATATCTTTTATTCAATGGCTTAGACCAGAGTTTCTCAGCCTTAGCACTATTGCTATTTTGGACTGGATAATACTTTGTTGTAGGTGTTGGGAAGGGAAAGGGGATTGTCCTGTGTTTAATAGGATGTTTATCAGAGTCTCTGACTTTACTCACTAGATACCAGTAACACCTCTTCACTCCCAGTCATGACCAACAAAATGTCTTTGGACATTACCCAATGACTCTTGGAAAGGAAGGGGAGGCAACGGTGGGTCCAGTTGAGAACCACAGTCCTACACAGAACTACCATCTTCTACTATCTCTAGACTTAGTCTTCCATGGTTGGACAAAATTCATATTTGGGATACACTTCAACTTGATCTTTGAGGCCAGGTTACTTGTATTGATTAGGGCTAAGTTTATATGCAGAAGTGTATCATTTTATTTTATATTTTATTTGAAATGAAAAAAATGTGAAGTATATTTTTCTATTCAGCTTTCAAAAAGTTAAACTCTTTTAGCTGCTTCTTTTGGTATTTCCCTTCATAGTTCCAAAATCAGAAGAAGGGTGCTGCATGCAATAGTACTAAAAATATATGGCTTTTGTTTCTTGGAAATAGTGGAGCAGTGAGAACACAACTGTTAGAGGTTGGAAATGTGGCCAGGGAATTCTTGCCTGTGATATATTGAAAGACAGATAAACAATGGACTACATAAGATCTAGAAAATATTGATAATGTTGCCCGTGGTCTCAAATATTTTTTATATAGAGAAGGTGAAATATAAGTAAGCCTATCTGTAAAGATTTCTCTGCATGCAGCTTGCAATATTAGCTGAGTGAGAGTCAGATATATTGGTATCTCAAATGTTTAAAAAGGAAAACAACAGCTGATGGATTCTGTTTCTCTAACTGAAGCAAGTGTATAGCTCAGCCAGTAATATGTGCTCAAAGATCATAGGGGTGGGGCTGACTTCTCATTCAAGCCTATTGTTTCACAAGAGTGGGAGATGGGCAGAATTCAGAGTCCAGTAAATAAAAGATCTAAGTTATTCAATTTATAAACTATTGACTATATCTAGAGGGAATATGGTCTGTGTTTACTTCAATACAGAACTGACCAGAAGCAAAGTGATTTAATTCCCATTAAGTTTTAGAGGCAATTAGATTGCCTGAGAAACCACAAGCTTGATTTACAGCAGCTGGCATCAGATCACCTCTAAAACAACCTCCAGACCTCCAAATTCCACAGCAGAAAAAGTGCTATAAAAATAGTGCAGCATCTAAGGGACACAGTGCAATACCAACCATAGTCAAGTTGCTGCTCAATAGACTAATCGAGAAACTTCCTCCACTGACAAGGAATAGTGCTTTGGTGATTCCTGTTAGCAGGATTTGAAAATGCTGTGGCTAACCTATTCTTCCATTTTCCAAACAGAAGGTCTAATTTTTGAAATCTTATTTCTAATTTACATAGACTGGTGAGTTGTCTTTTATGCTGGGACCATTGGTTCATGTGGAGCCATATCTAGACCTAAAGGAGAGGATTGCATATCATACTGGGATCCTGGATTTTGTTCTGAGTGCATTGACAGGATTGAATTTAGGAGCTGCTTCTCTTGAGAAGGGAGTTTGCACAGATAGTGAATACCCAAAAGAGAAAACAGGTTTCCAATGATCTCTCCAATATGATTTTTAACTTCTTTTTTAGTTTTAGGATCCTCAGGGTATAGCAGGGCATGTAACCACTAGAATAAACAGTTAATTCACCAGCCTCCCTTGCAGCTATGTTTGGCCATGTAACCAATTTTGATGTGTGCACTTTCTGGTATACACTTTTAAAGGGAAGATGCATCAGCTTTGTTTCTTCTTCCCCTGTTTTTCACTGGTTTGTTGTAGATGAGGTAGGAGACCATCTTATGCAAGGCAGATGATGACAGCATCCTATGGAGAGCAAGTACTAGATATAAGAAGTCTTAGGCCTTGTCAAATTTTCTGAACAAGTTAGATCAGTTCTGACTTTTTTTTTTTGTGGTACATGGGCCTCTCACTGTCGTGGCCCCTCCCGTTGCAGAGCACAGGCTCTGGACGTGCAGGCTCAGTGGCCATGGCTCACGGGCCTAGCCGCTCCGCGGCATGTGGGATCTTCCCGGACCGGGGCACAAACCCGTGTCCCCTGCATCGGCAGGCGGACTTTCAACCACTGCGCCACCAGGGAAGCCCAGTTCTGACTTTTTTTAAGGGAATAATCACATCCCTCTTGTTTAAATCACTGTTAATTTTCTGTCTCTGTCACATGCATCTAAACCTTTGTCCTAATTAAAATATACCTGTCATATGCATGGATTTCTTCAGAATCTGTTGACCCTTGAATATCCATTCATATTTAAGGGCAAAGTACTTAACTGTACTTAAGGGCAAAAAACTTAACCGCCAGCTCCTTTTTTGGGGAGTGACCAAATGTAAGTAGCTGCACTTCAGATCAAGTAGATCATTTCAGTTAAAGAGGAATCTTAAATCTTCTGCCTAAGTTAGTAGTAGAGTATCAGTTAAACATTTGGCAGCCAGCTTTTTTCGAGTGGGTCCAAATAATGGGGCTGGGGAAGGGGTTCTTCATGCTTCTGTATGTATTATTTCACATAATCTTCCTATTTTCAGTTAAATGTCCTCTTTCTCTTCTCAACTGAGACTAGTACTCCCCAATCCAGAGCCCCTCATTCAGTTTCTCCAGTTAGTACCCTTTCCCTCTTCTGATGTTTGAGGAATGGGTTTTTGTATTGTTACAGAGAGTAGAACCTGTTCAAATAATCTTCTTGTTTTCAACCAAACCAGTAGGTACATGTATCTTCAGAGGTGTCCGGTGCCTCTAATTCATGAATTCTTTTTAATGTCCTGTGACTAATTGGCTCACATTTTATTACTTTCTTGGAGACTCAGAGTTCAGTCAGAGAGCTAGAACAATGGGGAGATTATGTGTATTATATGTTTTAAAGGATTTGTTACAGGAATTTGATCTTACATAATTGTGTGGACTGGTGAAGCTGTGTTGGCAAGGTTCTTGTCCATGTCTCTGATGCTGAAATGTGACGTCCACAGGTAAGGCAGTCAAGAAGAAAAGATGGCTGCAAAGTAGGGGACAGTGAAAACAAGTTGGAAGTGACAAGCAGATCAGATTCACATGGAGAGACCAACATCTTGTCAGATATTTTTACCCCTTATCTTAGTAGTGTGTGTGTCCCACAGATTCTAGAACACTTTCTTATGGAGCTAAATACACACAACTAGCCCATAAATCAGAGAAACAGAAGGAGAAGCCAGAGGAATGCGGACCACCTGCAGACCTGGCCATTGTCTTGTGCCATGAGGTCAGCCAGTAGATAAGTGGCAAAGTGGGTGAGGTACAAAATGGCTGCCACTTCGCTTCTGCTCTGGATATCCCCCACAAGAATCTTTCTTATGACCCACCCTAATTAGAAACATAGCAAAAAAAGGGGGGAACACTGGGAAATGTAGTTCAGTCTAGCCAAGTTGACAGATTACAAAATAACCAAAGTAGATCAGGGAAAACTGAAGCTGAGGTCTTATTCCTCTAGTGCTTGTTAATCTCTATGGTCCTCTCCATCTCCAGATTAATTTTCCACCTCTCTCTGCCTTTTTCTGCAACACAGGAGGCTGATCACTATCAATTGCATCACACAGACTCCCTTGCATTCTGGCTTCTGTTTGGGGGTTTGGCCAAAAGGGGCTGCTGGCACGAGGAATGGGCAGGCAATGTGAAAGGGTGGAGTAGATATTTCACACTCTCTTCATGTCTAGTTGTGATTCCTGCTGGGACTGAATTCCACAATGGCCACAACTGCACTCCAGAGGCTCCTCTTTCACATCTCCCATTTTTTCTAAGCTTCTGAAACACCATTTGTTCCTCTTGCCCTTCAGCCTAGGGCTAGTGATGATGTACCGGTGTCACGGGTCCCTTAGTGTCTCCTTAACACTTCTGTCACAGGTCTACATAGTCCCTTCAATAAGTTATCTTTAATTAAACCCTTTACAGTGTGTCAGGAACATGTCTCCATTTATTTTTTGTAATCCATTTGCATTTATTTCTTTATTTTATTGGTTTTGGGGGAAGATATGTAAGTAAACATATGTCTATCTAGTCTAGAAATTTATTTAAAAACAATGTTCCTTAACAGTAAAAGGAGAATTTTGTGACAACTATAGATTTGAAATTTACAATGAAATTATTTTTTCTTTTCCCCAAAATAGGTGCTAATGAGGCATATCTATATTTTTACACTGATTCCAATTTCAGGATAGCTAATTGTTATAGTCTCACAGAGCTTCAAACTGCTGCTGCTTATGCATCCCTGTGTCTTCATACCTGCCTAACTAAATCAACCCCTAAATGGATCATACTCTTCTCACCAGAGAGAACTTAACGGTGGATCCTTGTTCATTTCTGAATATTGAGCAGCTAAATATTTAGTCAATGAATAAATGAATACATAGGATGGAAACCCCTCCACACTCTTTTTTTTTTTTCTATTTTAGGCTCCATTAGGATAGAATATCTCTATCTTTTGTCTTTGCTTCTTCCAGCATTTGACAGATTGCTTCATTTAGTAGGCCTTCAAGAAAGGTATGTTAGGTAAAGCAGAGGTCACAGATCACAAAAGACTAAATGTCAGGGAACTGTAATAACATGGCAAAATTTTCTGAAACTCTTCTCTCTCCATTATGTGTGGCTTGAATTATAGCTATCCTATTCCAGCATTCTCCCTGATTCCTTTTAACTGTTCTCAAAGACGGTTTCCAAACTTCCTTTAGATTGTTACATGGTCTGGGCAAGTTGACCTCTACTTGATCATTTCCAAGGTGGATAAAATGATTTTGAGTAATTTGGACTTTTCAAAAATGTTTCTTGGAGAGAGTGAAAGATATGAAGACACTATTTTGTAGCTTAATAATAGTTGGCAATTTTTCCTCCACTTCTCCAAATCTTCCATTTTCTTTCATTCCAAATATTATTGAAAATATTTAAGCTCTCTGGAGTTTAATGAGAATTAGTGCATTAAATTTGGTTTCACTGAACTAAACAGACAGCATCTAGGTCCCCTTTTCCTTTGTTTTTTTTTTTTCTCTAATGAATATATCTGGTCTGTTTCATTTTTTCTATATGACAAGGTCAAGGTGTCTCTTTCATTATTAAAATTTAGATTAATAGGATCTTTTGCATCTCTTTGATTATTAAAGCCACAGACATAGTTGCTCCCCTTTATTTACAAAGGCAGATAGATGAATAATAATAATTTTTCGTAATGATGGTATGAGGAAAATATAGAGGCAAGATTATGGGAATGAAGTAATAACAGGTTAATAACTAAAAATTTAAAAGGGATTTGAGAAAACAAATTTATCAAAAATAAATTATCAAGTATAGGAGAGAGGTGATTCCTAAAGACATTTGTGCTACTGTTATCAGAAAAAGGAAAAGTTAGGTATTGAACAGGCACAATAAAAAATGTCATACTTCACTTTTGAACAGTGCTGGCACATAATGGCCACTGCACACATATTTAATGAATAAAACTGGTAAAGATAGATATAGAGCACTTGACTTCAAAGAGTTTTGTTTATTGCTCAAGATTTACAATAGAATCTTTGTTGGTTAAATGGGAGAGGGGTATTTTAATACATGATTTGTTACATAAGCAGATGCATAGCTTGTTCTATTTTACATGAAAAATACTACTGTATTTGCATCTATACTTTCTATATACTATGTAGTTTGCATTACATAGATTAATACTGCCTAACTTAAAAAAATCCAATTTACAGTGATCAATATAGCAATTATATATAAAGTCTCATATCCTAATAAGAGACATATACTGTTATTTACAGAGTGGCTGCATAATATACCTCCTTAATATGCAGAAAGTGTAAATAAATGTGTATTCATCTGAAGATTAAATACAAGGGCTGCTGTGATTCTGAGATGTGAAGACTGTTCCTTGACACTTATAACTGCTGGGTAACTTTGAAGTGGAATTGGAACACAGGTAGAGAAACTCTAGGAGAGGTAACTTCCAAACAGTCTATTGGTACTCTTAAAATCTGATTGGTATTCATTTCCTTTATTCTTTCACAAAGTTTTGATGAATTTTTGTCATGACATTATGATGATGTGTAAGACTAGGTCAAACCATTTATAATATTTTAATAGGTTTTCTGATAACTTCACAGATAATATTGTTTGACCCATATGCCACTTTAGTCATCTTCCTGCCTAATGGTTCATCCAGAACCCAAATCCTGACTCACAAATAAACTGTATTTCTAAACCCTCACCCCTTTACTATTTCCCAACTTTTATTTTGGCTCTAGTAGCAAAATCATGATTATGGGGAAATCAGATCTGATAAGCATTATTGAAGTATAGAAACACATATATACTCTTTGAAAATGTGAAAATTTCCTGAATAATTCCAAAATTCCATCATGTTTCAGAATTTGTACATTTTTGCATGAAAATATTCTGTGTACTCAGTTTACATGTAAAACATATTCAACCTGATAAGCCTTATTCTTTAGGTTCACAGGCTAAAATGAACATTGACAAGAATAGACTGAACAAAACATAAATTAACTACATGTGTGTTGAAAACTCTATAGATTTGGAAAAGATGTTGCAGCATCACGCAGTTCATCCTCCTCTACTAAACACATATTTTCAGATGGATAACTCTATCATTTTTAAGCATTTCATTTATAACACCTAACTTTTAATACAATTCTTTCCACTACTAATGTGCTTCTAAGTCCTCTTGATTTTTCTTTGAAAGTTTTCTCTGAGTAAACTTTCCCATTCTAGTTCTAGCATTGTGCCCTCATATCATTGTTATCAGTCTTAGCTCTACTTCTCTACTCAAATTTATTACTTACTATGCTGAATCATGACTACTCCTCTCTGATTAGTTTGGTCTTCTAAAGATCATGGCAACATTGTACCGTTAATATTGTCTATCTTTTCCAACTGCCACAGCCCCAGATAATCTTTCTCCAACATTCTGTAGCCCAGGTAGCCTTCAAGGATGAAGTTAGGTTACATTTATTCCTAGAGGCCTTCTGCACTATTCTACACAAGATCATTCTCTCCTCATTCTAAGGGTAGCCTTCCACAAAGTCTAGAAAAAGACTCTCTTTTATTATAAATTATTTCTTCATTGTTGCATATATATTAGAAAAGAATGCAAACTTCTTGAGAATGGTCAATTTATAATGCCTCTATATTCTTTTTCCACAACCCAGGTATCATTTGAAATACAGAATTTTGAGATCCAGCTAGTTAAAATATAAGAAAGTACCATTCACAAAATTACTGTATTATAGAACACCAGGTTTGGAAGAAGAGTTAGAAATTTTGGGGTTTTCTTTCTTTCCGTAAAATTCCATCAAGTATTATGCCAAGAGGCATAGAGGTCAAATATCGGTATTTTTACTTCCAGACAAAAAGTATTCCTGAATTCCATCTATTTTGACCTAGAAAAGTTAAATTATGTAACACAGAAAATGAAAAGTTTTAGTTTGTTTCTTAAATCTAGAGTTTGGATCTTAGACTAAGCCCTAAACAGTCAAACATCTTCCTTTAAGGACTTTGTATAAATCCTCTTAGCTCTCCAGAGGCTCATGAGAGGTTCAGAAGGCAAATCTCAAAAACTGAGAGGCCTTCCAACTTTCAGGAATGAAGGCAAGGAGGAGTCATTAAAGGCATTTGAACAGAGCAGTAACAGGATGTGACTGATATTTAGGATGACTATCATACCCAGAGTATTAGGGGTCCATTGGCAGGTTAAAGAGTGCAACAAGTAAGAAGAGATTGGTAGGTAAACCAGAAAATAAAAAGAAGGGCTTAATTAAAGAGCTATTATAAAACGAGAAGCTCTGAGGAGAATAGGTAGGAGTAGAAGATAAATTGCATGAATCCTTGATTCCAATACCCTGAGGTTTTAAATCTAATTTGGGAAATGATTATATGATGTCACTGGAAAAATAGAGGCAGGTTTAATCTTGAGTCACCAAAGCAATTAATATTATTTAGTTTTCATTTTAAGTACACAGTTTACTGAAAGAGTATCAATTATATTGAATACACATTTTTTTCCCAAAGAAATGCCTATGCCTGCCAATCAATTCAAAAAATGAAGTATGGATGAGTCAGATGAAAGCTAAGTTTCAGTGTTCACATTTTCTCTGGAATCCAGCTGTTTAAACATTATATTCAGAAAGAGTTATTGTGACTTGCTGATTAAATAGGTTAGAACACTATCTAGTCTATGTCTTATGTGGTATACCCTAATGTTTCATAAGCAGTAAAATAATATTCCAATAAATGTGAAAGTTCTCTGCAAGAAAAAATCAATTAAAAAATATATAATCTGTTTATGGCACTAAGTAAGGCTAATGAAAACCAAATTTAAAGTGCTAAAATGCATTCTCTGTCCATCCCCATTACAAGAAGAAACATTTTGCTTTATTCACATATTAGTAATCAATGATAATGATAATAATGTAGCTTTTTATTGATGACATGTATATAAACTGCAAGCCTAAAGTATTTGTAAATGATTAAGATTTAAAGGCAATTTAATATTGATGTTTAGAAATGGAAACCTGAAAGATATCTAGCCCTTAACTTTGATTACAGCTCTAAGCCTAACTGCTAATAAAATAAATTGATTGGCAAGAAAGAAGAACTGGAATTATTCCTATAATTTTTCTTCCTGGGAGGGAGGTAAAGCAAAATTTACCTCAATTTTGTGGGAATGTATGTAGTAGATAATAAGTGCCGCAAGTTTACTATTTATATCAGAAATTTTAGTTGATAATATGTAATCAAGAAAGCAAAATTAAAAAAAAACTTGATAAAACTTTATGTAAAACAAAGTTAAAAATAAAATGAGATGAATGGTTATATATTTTTCTGTGCATTTTTCAACTACATAGAACACTTTCTATAAATCTTATTATTCTGATTTGCCATAGAATCATGTTAGAAGTGAGACTGACAATGGAATCTCTAGATATGGTCTGTGATAGACCCTCATTCATTATAGAATAAAATATTAATAATTTAGCTTTGAATAAAAAAATGAAGAATTTAGCTTCAGATTTACCAACTGGATCAAATTTGAATAATTTTAATGACTTCATATGCCAGTTTGGCAATAAACTTTTTGTAGGGACTGAAATTATTATGTAATAACTAAATTTCACATAATACTAGTTGTATTATTACTATTATAACAGTTAAATTGTTTTCCTCATGAAAATCTCCAAGTATTTTAAGTATTACTGTATTATTGCAGATTTTATGCATATTTTTAAATAATCTCTTAAGAAGAGATCCTAAAAATTAGAGAAACTTGGATCCATCTGCACACTAGATGGACTATAATGGTACAGAATAATGTATTTTAAGAGTTATAAAGCTATAGCCATATGTTTAATACCAATGCTCATAACCTTTTAACAGTTAATATGTTAATCCAGGGGGAACATGTAAATAAGATTATTGTACTTTTGGTCATGCTCAATGTCTCTAACCACTTGTCAGAAATATTAAAATGTAACTTGGTTATTGCACAAGGAAAATAAAGTAAAATATTAAAGTAATTTAGTTTGAAATAACTTTTAGTTTTCTTTTCACTTGGTAGAATCATTTTCATCTTAAAGTTCCAGTGGAAAGTTCTGCTTCTCATTGATTTACTTCAGTAGTTATGTTCTTTTCAACTTAATTTTTCCTCATGCTCCCTGGTATAGTTTGCAATGATTATATATATGTTTTCTGAACACACACACACACACACACACACGCACACACTATTTGAAGCTTACACATTATTTTATTCATGAGCATATTGTAACCAGTTGTGGCAAGAACTCTATGATTATCTCTTCCAATGAGTCCTTGAATGGCAGTAGGATCTGTCACTTACTGGTTGAGGAATTTAAGGACTGGCTAGGGAACTCTACGTTATTTCTTCCCTGAAATAAAACCATGCAAGTCTCATGTTAAGATGACTGCATTACAGAATAAAAGAGACCTTGATTCTTGAGCCACTGGAATGGGAGATCTCCACCAACCCACACTGGGTTTGCATGAGTAAGAAATATATTTCTAATGTGTTAAGCTCTTGAAATGTGTGGGTTTCTCTTCATTAGAGTCCTCCTATACTTCTACATTCCTACTTTCTAACTACCTTTCTAAATTTTCAGCTTTTTATCGACCACATAGTAACCGCTTAAAGGATGTAAATAGTAAAAATAATAATAAAATAAATTATTCTTGGAAACCTTTGTTTAAAATTATTATTAGAATGAAATAATCATTCTTTAATTTTTTTCTATATTTTTTCTTCCAGTTTTATTGAGATATAATTGACATACGGTACCGTATAAGTTTTAAGGTGTACAGCATAATGATTTGGCTTACATTATGAAATGATTGCCTCAGTAAGTTTAGTGAACATCCATCATCTCATACAGACACAAAATAAAAGAAAAAGTTATTTTTTTCCTATGATGAGAACACAGGATTTACTCTCTTAACAACTTTCATGTAATAAAACATACACCCATGTTAATTATATTAATCATGTTTACATTACATCACTAGTACTTATGTCTTATAACTGTAAGTTTGTACATTTTGACCACCTTTGTCACAGTGTAAAGATATTGCATTATTATTGACATTTCCCACAATGTACATTTCATCCCCATAACTCATTTATTTTATTATAACTGGAAATTTGTACCTTTTAATTTTCCTCATCGATTTCACTCATCCTTCCTCTCCCCTACCCTTTGGAAACCACCTGTTTTTCTATCTATGACTCTGTTTCTGCTTTGTTATGTTTGTTCATTTGTTTTGTTTTTGTTCATTTGTCTTGCTTTTTAGATTTCACATGTAAGTGAAATCATATGGTATTTGTCTTTCTCTGTCTTATTTCACTTAGACTATATTCTCTAGAGCCGTCCATGTTGTCACAAATGGCAAGAGTTTATTCTTTTTTATTGCTGAGTAATAGTCCATTTATACCACATCTTTATCCATTCATCTATTTATGGGCACTTAGGTTGCTTCCATCTCTTGGCTATTGTGAGTAATGCTGCAATGAACGTAGAGGTGCATACATCTTTTGGAATTAGTGTTTCTGTTTTCTTTGGAAAAATACCCAGAAATGGAATTGCTGGATCATACTGCAGTTCTATTTTTCATTTTTTGAGACACATTCGTACTGTTTTCCACAGTGGCTTCATCAATTTACATTCCCATCAACAGTGCATGAGGGTTCCCTTTTCTCCACATCCTCGTCAACACTTTATTTGTTGTATTTTTGATAATAGCCATTCTGATAGGTGTGAGGTGATATCTCATTGTGGTTTTGACTTGAATTTCCCTGATGATTAGTGGTGTTGAGCATCTTTTCGTGTGCCTGTTTGCCATCTGTATGTCTTCTTTGGAAAAATGTCTATTGAGATCTTCTGCCCATGTTTTAATGGGGTTGTTTGACTTTTGATGTTGAGTTGTATGAGTTCTTTGTATAGTTGTTTTACAATGTTGTGTTAGTTTCTACTGTACAACGAAGTTCCCTGTGCTATACAGCAGCTTCTCATTAGTTATCTATTTTATATGTATTTTGTATATATGTCAATCCCAATCTCCTAATTCATCCCACCCCCCTTTCCCCTGGAAGGTCTGGTTTTATTTCTTCTATATTCTCACTGAAGTAGGAAGCAAAGTCATGAGCTGGGTATGAAGATATTGGAATTTGGGGGTATGAGGAGAACAATTATCTAAGATAATGCTAGATGAAAAAATAGTTTAGGGAAATATAACATTATTCATAAGAAGGCTTAATGGTTCTCTTAACTTTTGTTGTATTACAATGGACCAATAATCAGTATGATTGTGTTTTTTTTTTTTTTTTTTTCCAGCCAGGTTTAGCTTCAGGGGTCCTGGGTAGAGTTGGTGGAAAGTTGGATTTAACCAGGTTTTTTGTTGTTGTTGTTGTTTTGTTTTGTTTTGTTTTTGTCAAGCAAGTGGAATGAGTTAAGAGAAAGGTTTATATAATAATTTACCATAAATCAAAGCTGGATAAATAGTAAAGAAAGGATGTAAGGGGAGTAAGCCACATGAAAGTTGTTAGGATAAATGAGTTCTGATAAAGTCCAAAGGTTGTGAGAGACAGGTGTTAGAAGGAGTGAGCTGGAAAGATAAAAATGGTAGTAGGGGGCTTCCCTGGTGGCGCAGTGGTTGAGAGTCTGCCTGCTGATGCAGGGCACGTGGGTTCATGCCCTGGTCCAGGAAGATCCCACATGCCGTGGAGTGGCTGGGCCCGTGAGCCATGGCCGCTGAGCCTGCACATCCGGAGGCTGTGCTCCACAAATGGTAGTAGGAAGCAGGGTGTGTTAAATTGAGATAGAGAGTTTGCTGTTATTGATGTAGGATGGAGAACAAGATCATTTGATGAATGAGGTCAAGCAGTTGAGAGATCAGCGTATTGACTGCTACGGGGAACTTGAAATCACCAAGAATGAGAACAGATGTGAAATTGGAAAGAATATTAGTGAGACAGGAGCTAAATTTTTTTAAGAAAGGAGTGTTAGATGACTACAAAATCTAGGGATACTGGTATGGAAAGAGCAGTGAGGAACAAAAAAAACACCTGCTTCATTTCTAGGTCCTGAGGCAGCAGTAGTATGGACAAAGAACATATTATTTTTTTTTTTTTTGCGGTACGCGGGTCTCTCACTGTTGTGGTCTCTCCCATTGAGGAGCACAGGCTCCGGACATGCAGGCCCAGTGGCCATGGCTCATGGGCCCAGCCGCTCTGCGGCATGTGGGATCCTCCCGGACCGGGGCACAAACCCGTGTCCCTTTTATTGGCAGGTGGACTCTCAACCACTGCGCCACCAGGGAAGCCCAAAGAACATATTATTTGAAAAGTTTCTTAGAAGCAGTGTCATGGGAGAGCCAAGTTTGAGTTAAGTAGGAGATGGGGACTTTAATGAAAGTAGTTTGGTATAAACTTTAGAAGTTATTTTCTGATGATAAGCCCTGAAGTCCAGAGTGTTAAAATTTAGGAGATGGTCAGGGTTAGGAGATAAAGTCAGAAGGGACAGAGGCCACAGCTGAATGAGGACTTGTCCTGGGCTAAAAGGGATGTAAAAGAGCATGAATGCCATCTGTCTTGGCCTTCCAAAGTCAGTGAAAGTGGGGCTGTGACTGCTTATGGGAGAGAAGAATGTGAGTGGGAATCAGTGAGGGGAAGGACAAGTATTGGGGGGCAGGCCAATTACTCCTGCTGACAAAGTCTTTGAGTCCTGCAGAGGAGAGACAGGGACAATTGGCTAACTCTTGCTGATGGTGGTATGCAGATGGGATTTATTCCAAGACTGTAGTCGCCCTCTCCTTTTTATCGTCATGAGCCCAACTCCTTTGACAAACCAGCAAAGCTCATTCATTCAGTAAAACTGAATGACCATTCTGAGAGACCAGAAGATTAAACTGTACCCATCAAACTTGTCTGAACTGTCTGTCTTATGTTACATCTCTAGCCCACCTCTTTCTATACTCAAGACTAAAAATTCTACTAACCAGATAAGTAGAGCAAAAATAGCAGAGACCAACCACTCTTTAGAAAATGTTTTTTTGATGGAGTTTAGGAGTAGAAATGCAGAAGTAATTTTCAAACACAACACACCTGGAGAAGTGCTAAGCGTTATCATTCTTACTTTTCAGTTCTATTTTAATTTAATATTATTTCTTTGTTCTTGTTTCTAGTCTGCTACAATCTTATTTTCCTTGTTCTAGTCTAATGTCTAGTTTAATGTTCTATTAATTTTCATTTATTTTTCCCATAATCATTCTGAGATTTTTCTGTTTCTTAAGATATACCCTTATTTAAAATAATTCGTCATCAAGCACTGATTATTTTTATTTACTTTTTATTTTACCTATAGTAAAATCACTGTTCTTGATGTACAGTTGTATGAGTTTTGACCATTGCATAGAAACATGTAGATCACGCAACAATCAATATATAGGCCTGTCTCATCATTCCTAAAAATTCCTTCATGCTGCCCTTTGTATTAAACCTCTCCCCCACCCTTAACCCCTAGCAACCACTGATCTGTCTGTGTCCCTATAGCTTTGACTTTTCCAGAATGGAAATCTAATCAGAATGTCATTGGTCTTTATTCATGACAGAAATTACATTCATCCAATTATTCAAGGCAGACATTTGAGAAACGTCCTTAACAATTCTTTGGACTCCACATCTAATCAATTATTATGTCTTCCTTAATATTTCTCGAATTCTTTCCTCCACTTCAATGAGCTAGGAGAAATAAGAAAAGGAAGTTATTGGAGTTTTGTGTTTAATAAATATGGTTTTGAAATTGATAGCCATTATTCTTTAGTTTTACTTAGGAATTTTTCTTAGGAGGCACTGTTTATAGGCTCATGGTGGTGTTAGGAGAAAGAGTTGAAAAGGTTTAGGATAGAAAAATGTAAATGTAGGCTGTAGCTTTCATTTGGAAAGGAGTGTGCAAAAGAAATAATTTGATAAAGTGAAAATATTTTCCTGGTATGGGAAAAGATCTTATGAACAGAGAATTGGTAAAATTGAAAATCTGGAGATAATCTAATCCCTTAGGATTTAAAACCAACAGATTAATTTTTCTGATTCCTCACCATTTTGTTTGTTTGTTTGTTTTGTTTTTGGTTTTATTTTGCGGTACGCGGGCCTCTCACTGTTGTGGCCTCTCCCGTTGCGGAGCACAGGCTCCGACGCGCAGGCTCAGCAGCCATGGCTCACGGGCCTAGCCGCTCCGTGGCATATGGGATCTTCCCGGACTGGGGCACGAACACGTGTCCCCTGCATCGGCAGGCAGACTCTCAATCACTGTGCCACCAGGGAAGCCCCCTCACCATTTATTGTATGCTACCTTATTACTGGAGTATTCAACCTCTCCTTTACAAACGTGCTATTTTATATCTTTCTCTTGATTTGCCTTCTGAGCATGAAAATCAGACGTAGCCCAGGTAGCTATCTTTAACAATAACCGAAGTATGTTCTTTATTTTTAAACTTTAAAAATGTGACTAACATATACACTGAGAATAATTAAATCTTCATTCTGTAATGAGAATGGCTTACGTTTTGCTACAATATTTATATCTGATATATTATAGTGGATAAGTTCCTCATTGAGAGATTGATGATAACTCTTTCCAATGCAGTGAAACTGGTTGCTCAAGGCCATGCTGCTTTATCCCCCATATGTTTAATGGAATGTTAGTGTGAATCTTACTATGATAATATGAAGGCCTCTTACAACTTTTTTTTTTAATACATCATTAATGTGTCAAGGTCTTGATCCTGAGAGCAATGAAATAGCAAAACAAACACACAAATAAAAATAAGCAAAAATAGGAATAACACATATATACACATAATGTTTCTTATATATGATTGATTCAATACTCATATTTATCATCAAATTTTACTAAATATGGGACTACATTGGCAAGTAAATGAACTGCCAAACCTGGAGGATAAAATCATTTTATCAGATGGAGTATTCAAAAGTAATGGAGATGATTGGTGTCACAGTGACTAATAAAAAAAGCCCTTTTTAAACAGGTGAAAGGACTTAGAGATAAGGACAATTTGTTAGATCTTGAAGGTGTGAGACTTCTAGAAAACTCTCAAATCCTGTAATGCTCAACTGGTGACAAGTGTGAAGACTGCCTCTTTGCTTTCCGTATTTCCAGTTGAATTCCCCAATCTGTTTTAAACTTGACCATAGTCAACTCTGAAAGTTAAGCTGCCTGCTTCAACCAGTGCTTATACCTGACTCTTATCAGAGTCTTTGTCATTTACCTTTATCAGTCTTAGTTTGGTACCTTTGAAGTAATACCAACTCCTGCCATGGGCATCCACTCTACCACATACAAGTTTCCATTCTCTAGTATGAAATTAGTTCATTTATTAACTGAGTACAACATATTATTGTCCTGCATATCTTTCTTCTTTTTCACTGAATGTCAATTCCAGAACTGGTTGAATTAAGTTTCAGAATGAGATTTACTCTGAATGGTACAGCAGAAATAAATAGTAGAGCAAAATAGTTTGCTATGTATCACAAAATAATTTTTCTATCAACCATTCTACCCTCTCAAATATAGTAGACCAGAGAAAAATTATTCCTGGAAGATGAATGACCTTAATGGTAGTTTTAGTGGCTCAAATCCAAGTTCTTCCACTAGCTCATTTTTGAACATATCAGTTATTAGCTTTTCTAGTTCTGATTTTATTCATTTTTAGATGACAGAATTGGTTTGGATTGATTGATGTCAAAGCATAGATAGCAACAGATTCCTCTCTTTAAACAAAAATGTATACTGAAGTCAAATGTATAAAGTAAACCAGATCTTCTTTGGCTAAAGTATGGGGAAAGGGGTGAAATCTTGAGCCACCTGTTAGGAGCCTCTGTAGGAGTTCATTTGGAACACCACTGCTCTCCATGATACATAGCGTTACTTGCACTTCTGACATTCCATGAGTCCAAGTTTTATTGAGAGTATGTGAGGATTTAATTCAATGTGTCTTAGAATCTGAGTGTTATGGGTAGATAGGAATGGAAGAAAAGCAAGATTATTAAAGAGGTTTTTTACATTTACGTTTTTCTTTTAGCCCAGTGTGAGATTGGTTCCTCATTTATTTATGGATCAAAAAAGCAACTTATTACAGCACAGCTATTGGAGTCTTTGAACTTCCAAGTAAAACACTAACCCTGACCCTCAGTCAGCTGCTGGAACCTTTGAATAGGTGGCCTAGGAGAGAAAAGATCATCAGAGAGAAGAGTGAGAGATTGAATAGTGGGATAAAATTGTGAGCACTGACTACCTGCCTCATCCAACTCTGCAGTTCTCACCACAGCTATTGGTGAACAGGAAAGGAGTTCTCTCCTTTGATTTACCTATTTATTCTCCTATCAAGTATTAAACCTACTTATTTCAGTTCTGCTCACCAAACGCTCATTGAAGGCCTACTCTGTGGCAGTCACTCTGCCAGGTAGCAGAGATACAAAGATATATACCAGATACACTTAATCCTTTAAACAGGTTGTTTCAAATGCAGTTTAGAGAAATTGCAGCTGATGGGGCAGAGAGGGATTAAAAATTAGTCTGCTTTTTTTACACCCTTAAAATATTGGTTTAGAAAACAAGATAAAAAAAATCTGAGAAAAAGGTGATATGTAAATCTGTTTGTATTCAAGTGGTGCAATTGAGTTATCCCATTTTCTAATCTTTGAGAACTTAATTTCTGTATTTGTTTCATAGGGTATTGAGTTTCCTTTCTCACATCTATTATATTAGGAAAGAAATGAGAGATGAGTGGGCCAGATAGGAAGTAAAGAGGAGATAGCAAGTGTGTATATTAAAGGTTAATAGGAAAGAAGATAGAAGATTAAGTTAGAATTGAGAGGAAGTGTTAGTGAAGTACTGAGAAGGAAATTGAATGGGACTAACATAATTTAAGGAAAAAAAGAAGAGATACAGGGAACAACCACAAAACAAAAGAAATATAAGTACATATTTAAAGAATTTTTCAAAGGATAGATATTTAATAAAATTTTGTTTGTAGCCAATTTCAAATGCTACAGAAATTTTAAACTTTTAAATTCAGATACAATACCAACTGCTACTATGGAGGAGATATGGTTTTGGGAAAGGCTGAAAAACAAGATGGTGTTATTTTACTGTAGAATGTAGCCTGCCTATACCTGGTGATATACTATTTAAATATATTATAGATAATTAAATGTAAAGAGTTATGCAATATTCATATGATATATATTTAAAATATTACTCATCTAAAGTATGCAGAGAAAACGTTTCTATGTCCTTGCTCATACTATATACTAATGATGTGCTGTTGATTGCCAGAAACAGCATGATTTAGTAATATAAATGCTTATTTCTGGTTTCAGTTTTTGCAATAGCTGTAATCTAGGAGTCCCTATACTCCTAAAACACAAAATTGAGAACAATCTAAAATTTTAAAAAACAAAGCATAAAATAGATCTTCCACTCTGGGAAAAGTGTACAAGTGGGCTGTCTCGTAATTTCAACCAGCAATCCATATGGAGGGAATGTAACTGACTTAATTGTATTACACCTATGAGGCATGAGGTAATGGTGCTTTTGATGGATGAATATAAAAGAAGACTGGAAAGTAGGTCTGTATCAGTGCATCTGCAGCATTACTCAGGGAACAAGAGGCCCTGAGGAAAGGAGCCAGTGCTCAGTTTGTAGCATCCCATTAGGCTGAGTGATATCATCCATTAACATACAGCTCCATTGCCTGGACAGCAAGTTCATTGTACAGAAAGCCTACTTCGAACTAATCTTGAGTTAGTTATTTAAGTTTTCTTTGCCTCAGTGTCCATATCTGTAAAATAGGGGTAATAATAGTAATAACTTCATGGAGTTGTTATGAAGATTATGTAAATTAGTAAATGTAAAATGCTTAGTGCCTGATACATAGTAAGTGCCAAATAAGAATTAGCGAGAATATACCCCATAAAAGCATGGCTTTCCCCCCTCATCTAGTTTATTGATTTATCTCCAACACCTACTATGTAACAGGTGGCCAACAATATTTGCTGAAAAAGCTGGAAGAATTTGATATGTTATGTTGCCTTTTAAATATGAGATCATGAAACACAGAAAATAATATTTTGGCCTCTTAGCATTAGTATACTTTATTAGAAATTAATAATTTAGTATTCTGTCATATGTTTTGGTCTCATAAGATTAGTTACACTGTATAAATAAACCAAGACCTGATCTCTCTTGAAAAATTGATAAAATACAGTTTCTGAACATATAAAAATAAGAAGTCTGCTAGACCAAGGCAATTAATATGATTGAGAGAACTTGTACTCTCAGATCCACAATTTACCATCTGTATGATTTTGGCTGTTACCTAATCTCTCACGCGTTTCCACATCTATAATGTTGGAATAGTAATCATACCTACCTTAGAGTGTTCTTTTTGAGAACAAAGTGATATAATTTATATATAATGCTTTGCAGAGTGTATAATATATAACAATCCCTAAAAAAAATTTCTCCCACCTGAATATTAATTTAGTTACTAACCCAATCAATATTTACTGAAATATTTGTCAGATACACAAATAAATAAATAAATAAATAAGGTTTCTATCTTCCAGGAACTTCCAGTGTAGTAATGTAGAGGGACAAATAAGAAGGCAATTACCAAACAGTGGAAGTGCTCTTATACACAGATAATAAAGAATTTTAGGAGTTACAAAGAAATGGAACCTGAATTAACAACAGTGAGTGGGTTGGAGAAGGTAAAAGAAGTCTTCATAGAAGACCTGACTGAGCTTAGATTTGAAGCAAGAATAGGTTTAGAAACCAGATGGAATGAGGAACAGCAGTGCAAAGCATGGAGAAGAGAGAAAGCCTTGATGCTTTTCAATAATTTGTAAAGTACTTAGTATAGCTGAGGGAATAAGAATATTGATTGCTGCTTATATTTCCTGTTGAAAACAATAAGAGCAACAACACATATTGGCATAATTCTTTAGAGGTTATAGGGTGTATCTCTTGGATTCTCACCCTAAACTCCAAGAAGAGAGAAAGAGAGGTATTATTTTCTGCACTCTGTAGATGTAGACACTAAATTTGACTTTAGAGATTGGATTATTGTCGTTTACCAATTGTTGGAAATGCAAATTGAGCCTTAATACTTCTTGTATTCCATTTCTAGCAACCTTTGAGCCAGGGCAAAATCAGAAACCTGGAAGAGAGCTGTCACCGTATTTTGCTTCTTAGGGTGCTTGGTAAAATATTGTCTTGTCATTGAGTATAATAATTGCTTTATAGTTCTCAGTTATATGTAAAATGCTTCTGCTACTGAATGTCATTTAAAAAATTCTACTCAATGGAGGGTTAAAAATCTTGTGCCTCATTTGACATAGTATGCAATATGAGTTTGTTGAGTGAATGAGTGATCACGACTATACAACAATCTGATTCCTTGTTAGTAGAATTATTCCAGAACCTTTTATTGTTGAAGATACAATAAAAGGTTTTCTTATTATATTTACATACAAATGACTTGACTAGCAATATATTTTGAAATTATAGTACTGTATTCAAATTATGTATTATAGTAAAACTAATGTTTATCGATTAATAAACTAATTAATTCATTTGGTATTGAAGCATTTAGCAAAGGGCTATATATGTGAGGTACAGTGCCAGGTATGATATATATCATTTGATCTAATCTTCACAAAAACCCCGTGAGAATGTTTTATTATTTTCTCTACTTTTTACAGATAAAGAATCTCTCAGAGAAAAAATTAAAATATGTCCCAAATCACCACAGTTAGCAAATGGCCAAGCTTCAATGTCAAATCAAGTTCTGTCTGCCTTTGGAGCCCACTGCAATTCAGTGTTAGAATGTTATAACGATTCATTATATTTGCATCTCTTTTTGTAGGATTTTGTCTAATATGCACTTTCTACATGAATCATACTTCTTTAAACTGGGATATATTTTTCTTTAGAATATAAAATTAAGAATGAACATTTTTTTATTATAGTATATACTATTTTCTATTTAGTTTATTAATATTTTGTAAATTGTTCACATACTTTCTTAGATGAACATTTTTCATATATATAGAGAGAGCATTCTTCTGGAGTATTATTCATCAGAATCCCTTTCAAAAACTTAAGATTTCAGTTTTTGGTTGCTTGCATGTTATTTAGTAAACATTTACTAATAATTTGCATTTCCTTAGCTAGATATTACAGAAATGAATAAAATTTGCTTTTCTTTATGAGGTTTCATTCTTCCCTTATTAAATACAAAGATTTTTATCTAAAATGATGAATTATTCTGAAGTTATGCTGCTCTTGGGGAGCATCAGTAAATTTTTGGTTTTAGTCTGAATGAAAAAAGTATGTGATAATTGAGTCTTGGCATTTGAGGGTGGTGGTGATGAAGCCTTGAAATAGGTTTAAAATGTCATCTGTGTTTCTTGTTTTGTAGGACTAAGATACAAATTTCCTTTAGATCAAGGCTGAAGCTTTGGAATAGGGTTAAAACTAAAACCTCTTTTTCTGTTTCATAACATTACCTTACTTTTCTGTTTTGCTCTTAGAGTTTTACTTCTTTTTTTCTGCACTGAGCAAAAAGAGAGCATTTATAATTATAACTTTTGTTTTGTTCATGTAACTCATGAAGTTATAAGAATGCTTATTTTCAGTTTCTTCCCAGAACATGATCTTCAAAGAAATACATGATGGCTTTAGGTGTACCCTCACAGACATTGAGAAGAAGTCTGTGCCTCTCTTTGCTGTACATACATCTCTGGGTCTGATTGGAGGATGGGTAGAACTCCACAGTTATCCAGGGAACAGGCTGAACAATTATGAGGCTTTGATTAATACTATTGATGCTTTAATGGCCAGGGAAATACATTCCCTTCTGTAAAGACTGTGGTTCTTATGATTCACTTAGCATAGACAGTGAAAAGCATGAAAGATCTCCTGTCTCTCAGGAAGAAATGGGTGACCGTATAATGCCAGTTGCATATATTACTAAACTGTTACAGAGGAGAGGAAATTACCCAGTCAGAAGAGATATGTCTCTGTAGCCTTGTATCCACATTCTAATAGCCACAGAGTTTATCTTAGTCTGAATGGAGCTCTAAGTTATTAATTGTTTTAATGATTTCATTGATTTCTGTTAATCTAGGTAATGTGCCTTACTAAATTCAGTAGTTTATTTTGCTTTTCAATTAACCTTTTACTTTTGTTATATCATTTTTTATTAAAAACAATGGTTTTATCTCCATTTTAATGACATGCCTATCTTAATGTATTATGAATTATATTTGGCTATCTTTAGTGCAATTTTCCTTAATACTTCAGGGTAATGGCAAACCATAATGGCTCAGTATTTTATTACAGGTTATCACTGACACAAAACACATTTTGAAGTCATTTGAATAAATGCTAGAATCCTCTATGTATTACCATAAATAATTTTTAAAGGCTTTTTTGTATTTTTGAAGAATACAACATGGAAGAAATGTAATGCTTTAACTTAGGCTTTTGTTTCTCAGATTTAGGAATAATGCTATTATTTCAACTTAATTGCAAGTTATTTTAATTTTATTCAATTAATAGATACAATGTATGTTAGAAAGGCTTTGAAAATTTAAAGCAGTGTTTGAAATAGTATATCCCAAAGGAAAGAATGCAGTTAGTATGTGTATCGTTACTGCATTTGTAGAATATTTCATTGGCTTATATAGGTTATTTGATATTCAAATACAATCTACCTAATTAAGGTCTTAATTTATTTGGCAGATGCAGAGTTACCTGTGTTCATAAAAACATTGGTGAAATTGTCCCACATGATGCTGAGGTAGGTTCTCTACTCTTCATTCCTGGGGACTCACATTCATGCATATCTTTTTTGCCAATTAAAAACTGTTAATGGTACAACATTGTAATTGATTAGTCTTTGTATGTTTACAGCTTACTTTAATTGCTGAAAAACGCCATTTGTCAGTTTCATATTCTATTGACACTGCTATTGATTTATCCGAATTTGGCTTTGTCTTGTCTCTCGTACATAAAACTCACATATGCAGTGCAAATGGGAAATGACTGTATTGATTTCTTTAACTTGAGCCCAAATGCTAAAGATTTTTGGATAAGCTTTCTCATTACTTAAGCCAAAATCAATAAGAAAGAGCATCTTTTAATGAAAGAGCAGTTTGAGCAACGTACTTTAGAAATAGGGTCCTGTTCATTCTTTGCTTTACAAATCGATCTCCTAGGTTCCTTAAGTGAGGTCCAATTGGTTGACATTGTGGTTTGTCTTTGTGTGTAAACTTGCAACTTCAGAAAAGAGAAGATGAGCAACATAGACAGTGGAAAGAAACTCTCTTCCTGAGAAAGAAGGCAGTCCACTAGCAGCTATAAAATCTAGTGTTGAAATGCAACACAACTTATAAATAAATCAAATATTTTTTATATCTTTTAAGTTAATGTATATATGTATATATATATATATATAATGATTGCAGGTTTTACAGATTTTTTCACTGGTTCATCTTTTTAGTATCTATATCTGCATATCATATACATTTATACCAACCTGATTTTAATATTTGCTTTTATTTCAGAAAATTTGTTGCTGAAGTTTATGTAATGAAAAATAATTCACTGAAACCTCAGGTCATTTTGAAATAACTTTTTGTTTAGTGATCTTTTACCTTCATTTTTTTTTCTAATTGTTAATGTTCCCATTTTCTGCAGGAAGACAAGCATTGGAGGTGAGCTACAGAAATAAAGCGTCCGGTCTGAGGAACAACAGAAAGAACTGCACGTATAAACAAGTTATATGGACAGGCCAAACGTCAGGTACTGTACTATGACATCATTAACTTCCGTGAACTACATAAATTAAGCTGATTATGCCTTCACTTAATTAACTGAGAATGACCTATTGATGGATAGGCCGAGTTAGCTAGAGACCGTTGGCTGCACTGTATTTAATTTATTGGTTTTCAATTAGTTCTTTTCTAGCCTGTGATTGTTGAGAAAAAAAAACAAACAACTGTCCATTTATTTCTATGTCCTATAGTATGTTTTTATGCACAGTGAGCTTATATTTAAAATTTTATCCTGAGTAGTATTTTTCTTTGCCAATAATGCTTAGGTTGATTTGAGTAGTTTTTTCTCATTGTTACGTGTAATTTGGTTTCTGAAATGAAATAAATATGTAGAGTGATTCAACTTATTATAGTTGTGATATTAAAGTATCTTTATAAATGATCTATTATATTTACTTCAAGAATTAGCTTTAATTACATCTTGGAAATTAATATTTACCTAATGTATGGTTAAACTGTATTTTTGTGGAGCAATCTCATTGAAGAAAGTTCTTAGGTAAATATTCAGTTTCTATCATTTTCTCTAGAAACTTAATTTGAGAGATATTTTTAAAGTGGAAAGATTATAGCATGAATGGTCACTCTCAATTTCTTGTGGTAAGTAGAACTAATGTACATGAGAATATATTCAGACAAAAATTTATCCTTCAAATTTTGACCTTTTACATACTGATTTTGTGAGGGTTATTATACCTATGTTGCCCTCTACTACACAACTTTTATAATCCACTTATCAAAACATATTTATTGGATCATTCTTATGTTTTCAGTATCTGTACATTAGAACATTTCACTAATGCCAGTAGTCTAATTGTAGGTATTATAATTATTTTAATTGTTTACTATGATAGTTACTGTAATAAGGTTGGTCAAGATATGAAAGTAAAATAAATATAAAGAAAGTATGTGACCTTGCTTTGGTTATTTGCTCTATGTCTCCCAAATTCAGGTCTTTATCTGAGAATGGAGTTAATAATGGAACTTGGATTCAGGAGTTTTTTGAGGTCCTTGCTAATTCTCATATACATGTGGTTTAAGTGTTACTTGTTCTGGAAGTTCAGAGAAATAGATATTTCTGTGGATTGGAGTAGTCAGGGATGGATTAAAAATTTAATTGCTTCTATAAGACATACGTGGGTAACATTACAGTTGACAACATTTTATGTATAATTAATACTATAGGAGCCTGTGGGCATATGAGGATTTAACCTTCTCATTATTTGTGAATAACAGAAAGCTCATAAATAGTTATAGTAATGTATGCATCACAAGTTTGAATCTCATACCTGTTGCAAATACCTTAGCATTGAGAAAGTAATTCAGCAGCTGTATTCAAAGGGGCACTGTTGTTTTCCACACATTTTTATATGTGCAGTGATTTTCACTGAAGATTTGATTGGCTTACTTAAACTCTTAGCCATATTTTCCTGAATTTTAGGGGAAAAATAGTTTGCTACTGCAGATTAAGTGAAGTAGGGAATCACAAATTACTGGAATCTCGTTTGGAAATATCAAATGACTACTGTCCCTTGAAAATCTAATGTGGATTTATGTGAGAAAGTAAAAAAGCAGTAGGAGATAAAGCTTATGTTTTGGGCAGACTATATCAGAAACTCACTTTTAGTTTTGTAATGTATGAGATTTCTATTGGACACCAAATTGGAGAGGTTTTATAGGGACCTGTGTGTATGTGTGTCTGTGTCTGTGTGTGACTGAAGTTTTCAGGGCAAAGTTTTGAACTGGAAGTTGTTAGCACATAGCTTGTATTAAAGCCAGGAGAAAAAGTTAGAAGACCAAGAAGAAAAAAGAAGAGAATCAAGGAGAAGCCTTGGCAGTGTTCCAACAGTAAGAGGTCAAGAATGTGAGGAACCAAGAAAGGAGCTGAACAGCCAGTGACATTGTAAAAAATCCAGGAGACTCAGGAGCTTTAGAACCCAAGTGAAGAAAGTGTTTCAAGGAGAGAAAAGCGATCACCTGTGTTAAATACTCCTTATTGTCTTTAAGATGGGAACTAAAAATTGGCCGTAAACCTTAGCTATGTAGAGGTCATCGGCCATCTTGACGAAAGCAGTTTTAGTGTCTTGGTGGGTGCCTATTTAGCCTGATTGTAATGATCAGAAGAGCAGAAAAAATGATAATACAGGAAATAGAGAGAATAATCTTTGGGACTGTAGCTTGAGAATGCAAGAGCTGATAGGATCTACTGGAAAAATGGAAAGTTGGGTTTGGATTAGGAGCATAGGTAAATGTTCCACAGCAGTATGAATAAAGGAAGCGTGTACAGACATAGACACAAGTAGATGAGTTAGATATGATGGTTTTGAGCTATTAATTTCTCAGTGAAGGAAATCAAGTTATCAGCTCAGAGTAAGAATGGGGAAGGAAGTATTGGAAGATTTAGGAGTGAGAATAAGGCAAGAAATGTTTTTCTTGGACAGTAAAGGAAGAAATTGGCCATAAAAATGAAGCCAGGGTACTTAGAATGCTCAGGTCTATTCTAACTGAAAATTTATCTGACCCCAATTTTTTCAGATCAATATGTGTATCACTTCTACCACTTAACATTCTGTATCGAAACTGTGTGCTCAGTTTCTGTCTATTCAGTGGATTGTGAGCTGCTTGAAAGCAAGATATATTTTTGGTTCACATTCACAACATCCAAATACAGTCCTTAGAATGAAGTGTGAAATTAAGAAATGTTTAATAGATGAACAAATAACTGATGAGATGCATTGTCTCTTGTGCTAAAGATATATAAACAATCAAAAATATGTTCTTTATATTTGGGAAGTTTAATGCTAAATCTTGTTTCATATTTGAATTCAGTAATCACTTCTTGATCTCTTTTCCAGTAATTTTTTAAACTTTAGGTGCATTGCTGAGTTAACCATTCTCCTCAGTTCATGGCATATCATCACCTCTGACCTCCCTTAGTTTATAATTTTTATTTACTTTTTTAATAGAAAGTTATTTTCATTTTCATAAGCAAAGTATGAGCATATAGCTTGCCAGCAAAGACTGTGATAAGTCTTTTGGCTTTTGACAATCCTGTAGGTAAAAAATGGTAGCTTTCTATATTCATTATAGTTTTAATTTCAATTTCAATAATCCCTTTATTGGAAACACCTTATTGCTATTACAGATGAAATTGAACATCTACCCTTATGTTTAAAGGCTACTTACATTTGTTTGTTTGTTTGTTTTTTTCTGTGAATTACCTGTTCATAACTGATCATTCCAATACTATGGCCATTTCATTTCTTGACACCCTTTCTCCACTGAGGATGTCATACATCCTAATTTCCAATAACTGCAAATCTTTGCACAGTCTTACATTTACTCATGGCCTCCTATTCTTCTAGTAAGCTTTATTCTGGATATTCTCATTGCTCACAACTATTTACACTAGTTTATCCTATTTAGTATGAGATATTCTAACCTCATTATTTACACATTTACTAAAGCAGCTGAACATTTATACTTTCTATTCCATGTAATAGTACTTATGTGGCAATATTTTCTGAAGGTTCTAAGGTTCTTGATATTTTTTCCTTACATTAAAGATTTAATTTGACAAGTCTCTGTGGGTCAGCACCCCTTTATTTTGAAGTATGGGCATCCTGCCACCGGGAACAACCAACCAGCTTAGCAAACAGAATAATTGGTACCATTCTTTTCACATACACAAAAGTAACTTAAAACAGAATAGAGCTTTTATCATCAATTGATTCTTAGAAGTCCTTTCTTAATATTTCAGCCCCAAGGCTTATATCAAAGTTGTTTCCTTCAATGTGGAAACTTCAAGCTTCCAATTCACCAGTCTGCAGACCCTGAGGATCAAAGCAGACCTGCCCTGTGATCCACAGCTAAGCACTTACTTTCTTGAAATGATGCTTAGTGCTCTGATTCGGGATCAAGGTCTAAGCATGCTGCTATGAGATGATAAATTAGGGAACCAGGCGATTACACCCTTTGGCCTCCACTGAGATCTTCGTAAACAGGAGCACTTGTCTCCAATTCCTCTTTGACCTGTCATTGTTTCCATATGGCAGCCGCTACTCAGGATTCTCACTTGACTAACACACAGTTCCTGAAAGATTGGCATGTGTGAGGAGTCTGATTGCTTCATACTATGGTGATTGAAAGTCTATGGAAACCAAAGGATCTATATAACTGTACATTATCCTCTTTTCACCACCATTTTATTTAATGCCAGAATTCATGTTCTTTCCTATCACACTGATTATTAAAATGGTAATTTCCTTACATTTAAAAACTCTGTGGTAGTTCCCCATTTCAATCTATCAGGCTGACGTGCTACAGTGTCTTCTCATTAGTTATAAAAGTCATGATTTTAAAATAATTATCATCCTCATCCTCTGTGTTCTATTATTTAAGCTGAAATATAAACAAGAGGAAAAACAAATGATAGATATCAAGGTTTCATCAATTTTTCCAATGTTTCTTTGTGTTAAGTGTTATATTTGTGCTCATCCACCACTTCATGCTACATATTAAAAGCTCAATTAGTCTTTCCACTGTTCTACCTGTTAAATGATTTAAAACATATACTTGGTGAGGTGGAAATGCTAGATCTTTGTTGTCTTAAATGTATTAATTAATCATGGGGTGGTGGGTGAAGTGTCTCCATGCCTCAGACACTTTTCTGGTTGATATAGTCCTGTCAGTTACCGGGATAAGTGTCTTAAATGCATTTCTTTCTCTTTCTCTGCCTACTTAGTCCTGGTCTTCAGCGTCTCTCTCCTGTACTTCAGCAACACTCTCTCTTTCTCTCTCTCTTTGGTCTCATCCTCTTTTACTCATCCCTCTGCTGCTAGGCTGGCCTTAAAACATCCACACATATACACACATAGGAATCTGACGGTATTATTCCTCCACTTAAAATCCTTTTATATTCCCAACTAACTATCGAATTTTTTTTCAAATTGAGGTCATCTGGAATAGGTAAACAAGAGAAACTAACTCAAATGGTGCGTTGAGCCTCTCATTACCAATCAATGATAACAATTCTGCTTTTCTTTATTAGGCCCAGCTACAATTATATCTGAAGAAAAAGGATTAGTCAATGATTGCTATAATAATGCTGTATAATGAACATCTTCCAAATGGCAGTGTCTTTCAGTAACAAACATTCACTTTTCTTGTTTGCAGATCTTTGGGTTGGTTGAGGAAGTTTTGCAGCAGGTACTCCAAGTTTCTTCCACATGTCTTTCTTTCTGATGTGAATGGCAGTTTGCGGTCTGTTTTCCTCATGAAGCATGCAGAGACAGGTCAAACAACACAAGTGCCTTTCAAAGTTTGCTCAAAACCTACATGCTCGCATGACATTGGCCTACAATGTCACATAGCAAAGAAGTATCTTAAACCCAGAGTGAAACAATGACAAGGGCATGGAGGGCATGAAAGATTGTGAATAAATAATACTAGTGCTATCTACCATAAAACAGCTCTGCTGTTTTAAACAGAAGTTTTAAAACAATTGACCTGCCACATAAAGTACAAACCTGAAGAGAAGAATCAAAATCCTACATTACCTCTTCTTATTTATATTTCACTTTGGTTTTGTCCACTCTCTGCTATATCTTAGTAGTACTTGCAGCAAATGAATCATAATACTTTCATATGCATATATCTTTTCCTCTGTTTTGAATGCCCTACCTCTTCTGCCCAGAGAAATAGTTCTCATCCCTGATTACCCAGCTTATGGTTAACTCATGCTTCCCCCAAATAAACCATTCAACTGGCCAAAATTAAGACACACTAAATTTTGAAAGCAAATGACTCACATGTAGCCATAAATACATTTAGTTCATTCAAGTGAAGGCAAGTCCTGTTTCAGCAAAAGTCTGTAAGGGAATGCTGCTGAGATTGGTTTTGTCCATTCTGGTTCAAGAATGTTGATTAGGTTGGATTTACTCTTCCCAGGTTTTTCCTGGAAGAGGCACATTATGAGATGAGAGTGGTGTCAACTTTACGGTTAACAACGATAATTTATATAAAACGGACCAAAAATGACATTCAGTATAGTTTTCATATTTATTACTTTCTCCTTAGGGAATAATTCAAACACTATGTTCTTCTGAAACTACGTTCCTCTTCTTCTTGCCTTATCCATGTTCTAACACTCTACTGTGTATCCTACACTGTTCTTGAACCATACTGTGCTATATTGGAATGTTACTTTCTTGTATTAGAAATCTCATTATTCATTTTCTACTCATATACTTCTTCAAATAATAAATTTAAATAGCAGATTTAATTGTTTGTGGAGCTAAGAATGTGTTCCTTCACTCTGGTTATTGCTGCAAAACATTGCCTTCTCTGCTTATAATATAACATTCCCAGGGAATATTTTCTTTTCTTAGGCTTACTCCCTAAGCTGTGTACTTTGCTCCACATCATCTGGTCATTTGTATTGTACTCATGTAGTCAGGAAAGGTGTGTTTTGTTTCTCTGTCCTTGAGAAGAGCAGTGACTTGGGATCAAAGCTAATATGGTTCTGAATGGAACTGAAATGTAGATGCTATAATACTACTTAAGTAAACATTGCTTTGGCAGCTGAGGCTTTTCTACTTCGCTATGTAATGGTCACTGTTTCATAGGTTACATATATATCATACATACAAAAATAGGAAATTCAATCTGTGCTTGCTAGGAACTTCTCATGATAATTGCTGGAGGAACAAGCACAGAGGCATGCTGGAGCCAGTCGCCACTGCATCATGAGATCAGATTGTTAGCATTTCTTCCCAATTCCTTGTTCAATGATCTTATATTGGAAGCTTGAAACTGACCATGGTAGGAGTGTTTACACCATGGAAATTGGCAAATGCTTCAGACCAGAATTTTTCTCCCCCCCAGAGAGATGGTTTATTAGTACACCAGAGCCAAGCTTTTCATGTATGTACAAATTTTTATTGCCTTTCTTGCTATTGTCAAATTTATGAGTTCGATGTAAATTTTATTTTATTGAATTCCTAACGTTTTATATTTTACTGTCACGTATTCTATTTTTTTTCCCACTTAAAATAATCTCATGACTTTTTTTTTTTCCTGTTAATCCACAGATTCTACTTTTTTCTTTCCAGAATACTGGTCATATATTTATAAAAGATTCTGATATAATGTTATACATTTCAAAATTAAAATGAATACCTTGCTCACTATTATAAACATTATGCTATGTTAAATGTTATTTATAAACATTCAATAACCATTTATTAATTTCCAGTATGAGTTTGCAAGGAATTTTAAGTGCCTCTAAAGAATTTTCCAATTTAATTGTAAGCTAGAAACTCGCTAGTTTAAAAAGTTTCTCTGTCTTTCTCTCCCAGGAGAATGTAAATCTTAAAAAATAAAGTAGATAAACTATTTTTCTATTTGAAACTTTTCAAGTAGAATATTCCCAAAATATTAAATACAAAGTTTAAATAAATGTTATTCAAGAGTAGCTCTGTAGGCACAGGTAAAATTGAAAAATCAAGACTGTAAAAATTGTATGATTTTGAAGTTTTTCCTGATTTTCTTGTTGAAGCTGTAGTGCTGTGTCCACAAACCTGTAGCCTGGGCCTGAGGGATTTAAAATATTTGTCACAATGACCAACAGAATATTTAGTGGCTCAAGATCTTATCAATACTTAGAAATATAAATTAGTATTCTTGCTAGAGAATCTCAGTTTCTAGAAACCAATGACTAATCCTTATCCTTTTTTTATATACAGATTTTACAGTAAACAAAATTATATTTGTTCATTTATAATCAGAATACAGTATTAGAAATATTATATTAGAAATGTGCTCCATAGTGTTTCCTGTGTTAGGGCTTTGTATGTGACATTTATGCTTCCTTACCATTGTCCTTTTTTTTCCTCCCTAGTTTCAAGATCTTGCTTTTCTTACCCTTTATTCAGATTAAATTTCAGAGTGGGAAAAATCCAGGTTGTGACAATTTATTAGTGGTGTAATTCTGAACAACTTGACTTATGCTCCATTTTCTCCATCTGTTTAGTTCAGGAAACAATTCCATAATGCTGTTGTGAGATTAAATTAGAACATATTTATAAAGTACTTAGGGAGGACCTAGTACATAGCTAATATGTATTAAGCAGTTATTAACAGTATCTTTCACAAACCACCTTCTCTGTAGGTTCATCCTTTTGGTCTTCCATTGATAATTGCTCTTATTTCTTAATCTCTGGAGTATTTATTTTAACTACCCTACCCTGTTAATTTTTTCTTTACTTACTTTCTCTAGATTGTAAGCCTCTGGAAGGAACAAGAATTGCTCTTTCATTCCTCATAGAATCCAAAATCCATAGTGCATTATCATTAAAAGTAGGTTTAAGACAGACATATATTATTGGTAGTGAAGCTATTGATAGAGGGATGGAGAGACAGTTACATTTACTTTTCATAGATTGTCTGAAAAGATTTCACATTTTCACCCATGTCTCTTTTGCACATCACACTCAACTATACATCACTTACATTTTTTCTGCATGTCATGTGTAGTTTATTTTCAGAATTCTTGAGATCTGAATGCATGGCATTAAATAAATGAGAATTGATTTCTTCAAAATGGACAATGATACATTGGAAAAATTATAGCCTATAGTAAAATTTCATAGGAAAACTAAACTCTATTTATTTTCAGGTTTTTCTTTCATTTACAGAAATCTTTTTTTTTTAGACTATTTATTCTTAAGTGTGTGGATTATTTTCCCATTATATATGAAAGGTTTAACCTTTTCAAATGTTTTGTGTTTCAACCCAGCAATTCTTGAGACACTTACATTTTAACTCAACAAGCATACAATACAGAAGAAAAATACATAAATCAGCAACAATTTTAAAAAGTAAAGATTAGGATTGTCTCTGTGATGTTCAAATTAATGGAAGCCATTTATGTCAATGACAGTGTTGTATTTTTGAACTGGCTTATCTCTAATTCTTTGTTTGTCTTTTGCTTTTAAAATTATTCCTGAAATAAGTACAGTGGCAAGCTAATTTTCTACATTCATTTACATGAATGAATCTTTTATCTTCCATCAACTTACAACTAAAAACTCAGAAGGTTTCCATACAATTATTGTTTGTTGCATTAGGTTTCCAAAGAACTATTGAAAGGGTTGATGATTTTAGAACTTAGTCTTATAAATATTAACCTAGAATAGAGCAAACAGGTGTATTCTCAGAATAAGAACACTTAGAATAAAGAGGGAAGTAATTTGAACAGAATATAAAGAGGGAAATTTATTTTAGGAATTCATGATGCCATGTTTTAACTAGATATTGGAATATAAATAAGATTAGAGAACACACATACTAAATGTAAGTACATACCTTTGGCTATGTTTTTATGAGTGATTTGAGATACTTTGGAATTAAAATAAAAAGAATGAAAGATTTAAAACACACGATCTTGACCAAATGCTGATATAGTGACTTCACATATCTTAAAAAACATCATGCTTTGGGTACATTGATGCAGTCAGTTAAATCAAAGGTTGGATAGATAATATATATTTTTTAAATTCACCATTAGAGCTTCTATAAATTCATTGATTTTAGCTAAAAGGTTGCTTAGGGATTTGACTAACAGTGTAGATTCAAACTAAACTCTGATGGAAAATAAACTACCAAACACAACAATAGAAAGACAAATTTCTGTCAGATTTCCAAATACAAATATTACAGAGAAATAAATTCATATAATATATAATACATATGGTATATATTTAATAAAAGATTAATCTTTAAAACTATTTATTTAAGTACTTGAATAAATACAATTGGATTCTTCCAATAATTAACAGAGATATGTAAAAGCAAATGTAAATACATTGTTTCAGTATTTGTTATGGAGGACAAAATGCAACTGCTCAGATGCATTTTGAATAAAATTACTTGATTTATGATATTTTCTATTTCCTTATAATATTTAATCTGATTAATTTATGGAAAAATATGTATCTCTATTTAAAAAAGCAATTAGAATACTAATGTTTATTATGTGTCTATTTTTATCTGATTTATATATATTTTATCTAATTCTCACAAAACACTGTGAGGCTATTATTATACCCATTTAAAGATGAGAAGGCTTAGAGACATAGACATTAACTAACTCCCTGAAGATCATTCCTACTTCATGGCAAAGCCAAGAAGTAACTCACGTTATCTATTTCCACACCCATGCTGTTTCCATTCCAGTATACTAACTCCCATTTCTCAACAATCAGCATAACTTAGGAAATAAATGCTTATACTTCAGTGGAATAGTGACAACACAGAAATTACATAGCTGAAATTGAAATGCAATAGCACAATTAGGCAAGCAAATCTGGAGAAAGAGTGTGCATTTCAAAATACACAATCAAAGCAAGAATAATACTTCCTGACTACCCCTCCTGTAATTTGTATAAAGAAATCAAATTTCCCAGTGCCATAGTTTGGATTGGGGCAATTTCCTCTAGTTTGTAATATATATATACTGGATTTTTCCTAAGCTAGTATTCATGGGTTCAGTAATCAAAGAACATTATAATGTGTGTAGCTTTTTGCAATATTGCCCCTATTGATTCATTAACAAAATTTTGCTTCCTATCCCTCAAAGTTTGGACTCTGCTGATCTAGTAGTCTTAGTTTCCAAAGACAGAGTGCTTTCATCATGGGACACACAATGGGTTATCTTAAATTGCTAGTTGAGACTGTCACTTGTCTCTTTTGGGCTCCAGATGCCAATAAATTATCAGGCAAAATAATGAGTCTGTGCTGGTTGTGGTGATTGATCTTGAATTTCAGGAGGGAATTGGGTTACTAACTATATAATGTGAATGACAAGAGGGTTATGTCTGGAACTCAGAAGATTCTCTGGGATGCCTCTCCTAAATCCTATGAATTGAGTCATTGGAGAACTACAACCCAATTCAGGCAGGATTGAATCAATTCAGTAACTCAATACAGAGGGTGTTAAAAATTTGAGTCACCCTAGTAGGTAAGAAACTTCGACCAGCTGAGGGCAAATGAGACATGGAACAGAATAGAAGAAGTGAGAAATGTACCAGCTACAACCATGTTACTACTTGTAGAAATGAGAATTGCACCAGTTATGTGTATTCTTAATTTTTATGAATATATTTATATAGTTATTAAATAACTAATTTTCTTTTTCCATGTCTCATTCTCCTAGTATCTAGCATCAGAGTTGTAAATACTAGCTAATTACACTGTTCAATATTTTAGTTATAAGACATCAGAGAGACTGTGACTCAACCAGAAAAATGAATATTACTAAAAAATGGATACAAGGATTGTACCCTTTATGAGGAGGTGAGCTAGCATGCTTTTGGTTATATACAGGATAGATGTGTAATATTAGGCAGAAGCATGGCGTTACTATTGTCTTTATTTGGAAGTTAAGTATGGTTAAAAGAGGTGTGTTGGTGCCTAGCTGACAAGGGGTAGACTGTGGTGGCTTTTGAATGTGTTGACTTGGCTAAGCGGAACTATCAGTACATTTCCCAGAATTTTTTTCTTTAATGTCTTTGCTTAGATTTGGCCACTAGAGATCTCTGTGTGAGACTTGGAAGGTGAAAATAAAGCAATAACTGTGTTCACTCTATGCAGGTTGATAAGGTCTGGCTCTTCTGCAGCTCTTCAAAGTTTCTGCAGATCTGCTCACTCACCGTTGACATGGGCAGCAGCCCAGCCCATATCTCCAACTCCTGCTGGAACTCTGTTGTCAACATTTCAGCTCTGAGCCAGGTACAAGTTTAGTTCTTTGGTAGAGTGATAGCTTCTTCTATGAGTCATCCATGGCAGTGAGATTGGAGACTTGGATGTGAAAAGCTCAGTTTTGGCTCCCATGAGATACAGACACGAGTTTCATTTGTCACTGCTCTTCTTTTCTTCTTGTTCATCTTTTGAACCTTACCACCTGTTCTGTGCCTTTAGTCTCCAAGAGTAGACAGAGGTGAAATAGCAGACCATTTTATCTGCCACCACAGTTGCATCAAGTCCAAGCCCTTTAGTAAAGCTCTTATTCTACATCATCCCTTGTAGTTCTATTGCTCTAATCTAACACTGACACTATCTTCTTTTCAATATACTACCTCTCATTTCTCAACAATTGTGTTTAGGAAATAAATGTCCATGTTTCAAAAACATATTGTCAGAACAAAAGTTTTTTTAATTGGAAAATGAAATATATCAAAATTAGACATGTGATCTTTTATGAGAAGCATATTTCAAGCTTTACCACTTTTTAAGTCATGTGAAACTAAATATCTTCAACCACCTCTTCCATAATTTGTTGTAGAGGAATCAAGCCTCTCAGTAGAGATTTTTCATCCTGTGACCACTCTATTATTATATCATAATGATGTTATGCATTTAATGATAGTACTATGCATTATAAAGACTGAAATTAACTCCAAAAGTGATTTCATCTAATGGAATATAGTAGGGACCTAGAATATCAAGTAAAAATGTATCCAAATTAACTCAGCTATATACATTGAAATGATGGACATCACTCACACCTACAAATCATTTTAAAATTTACATAGAGAAATTATACAAATATTCTCTAAAATTATGTAGACTATGAATGAGGCGCAGCATTGGCAAAACTTTTACTATTGAAATCTATGTAATAGTCTATTTTAAATTCAGTGTTGTCTTACACTGAACTCAAACAAAAATAAAATTTTTGCTACTATGAAGGTTAAACATAAAAATTCTAATTTTATTTCATCTTTATATTTTTTCTCCAAGCACCAAGGACACTATGTAATAGTTTTATTATTTTTATTCAATATGGCATTGGAAGTCCTAGCCAGAGCAAATGGGCAAGAAAATAAAATAAAATACAACCGAATTGGAAAGGAAGAAGTAAAAATGTCAGTATTTGAGATGATGTTATGTATAGAAAATCCTGAAGACTCCACAAAATAGTGTTAGAACTAAAACAAATTCAGTAAAGTTTCAGGATATAAAAATCAATATAAAAATATCAGTGGTATACACCTATGCTTATATATTTCCATTTGTGTTTTTAAAATAACTCAGTTAAGCTATCAGATCTCTTCTCAAAATCTCTTTTGTAAGGAAACTCTAACTTTCAGCAAATAAAAATTTCCTATTTTGTTAAAGATAAAGTACTTGGTAACCAAATGTATAATTGCACATAATTTTCTAAATTCTGTGGAAGTGTTTCTGGTTTGTTCAAGGAGGTTTTTTTTTTATTGTTAACCAAAACAAAGGATGAGGCATTAAAAATATTTTTTAAAAATTTAAATTGCAACCTCATGTTTGGATTAAAGGGTAAGTAAAATTATCAGATCCTTAAATCAAAATATTGTAGTCATTAGTTCTAAAATTATGTTTGCTACTAATATAAATCAGCCAGATATTCAAGTAAAACTCTTGTAATGCATTACCAAAAATTAAAACTATGTAAGAAGGTAATAGAATCTAAAATTGTCAGTTTAGATAGTAGTTAGAAACAATAATGTACTCTCTAATTAGAATGTGATTAGGAATTGTATCAATGGAATTGTATCAATGGTCCATATATTCATTAATACTGCTATCTTAAAATAACATAATTAAATTAACAACATATCCTAGATTAAAAATAAGCCATCTTTGAAAAAAAGTTCTAACAAATAGCCCCCAATTCCAAAGTATGTGAAAGCTATGTTCAGGAATAATCATTACAGTGGCTTTTAAAACGTAACAAAAACTTGCAAGAAATTATATATCCCCAAATAGGGTACTGTTTGGAAAAATGGATTATGCAGTCATATTATAGCCATGTATAGCCATTTAACATAGTGTAGACCTATAAATTGTGATATGGGAGGATGTTCTACAAAGTACAGTTGAGTAAGAAAATTGATCATGGAATAACAATGATAAAACTAATTAATAATAATAATAGTAATAATATCAATACACAGCACTTACTACCTGCTTACTATGAGTCAAGCCCTATTTCAGTAGTTTTATAGACATTACTTCACTTAATCTTCACAACTTTGTTAATTAGGTACTGTTATTATCCTTTTTGTACAAAGGAGGAAGCTGAAACTCCAAGAAACAAAGAGACTAAATAATATGCCCAAGAATTCATGCAGCACAGTTGACCCTTGAACAACATGGGGGTTAGGGACACTGACTCTCACTCAGTCAAAAATCCATGCATAACTTTTGAGTCCCCAAAACCTTAACTACTAATAGCCTACTGTGACCAGAAGTCTTCCTGATAAACAGTTGATTAACACATATCTTGTATGTTATATGTATTATATACTGCATTCTTACACAAAAGTAAGGAAAGTGTTATTAAGAGAAAAGAAAATCATGAGAAAGAGAAAATACATTTACGGTACTGGACTGTATTTATAAATACCATAAGTTTACATCATCTATTTACAAGTTGAATCATCCATCTGTCAGTACAATGTAAATATCATGTATTATCTTACATGATACAAAACACTGTAGATCTTACACATATTACTAACACTAGACATAAAATATGAAAAGATAATCTGACAAAGAAATTCATATTTACTTACCTGAGCATAATGATTCATACATTGATAACAAAGGAGCAGCAATATGATTGCTTTGTGGTATACTAGTGAAATCGATAGGATTGCTTCATGGTAGACCTGCCTATACACTAATAAATGAATCATTATAAAATTTTTATGGCATACAGTATTACAGTCATATTCATAATACAGTATTGGAAACATTGTTACATTTTTAAAACCCCACTTACTTATGATAGGCTGATACGTACTTTCTCCCATTACTAGAGAAGCATACTGTACACTAATGTAATTCTTTGAAAGCAAGGTTATAAAACAGTCAGAAAACTAACACATTATTAACTTTACATTAAATATCACTCACCTTATGTTTATGCAAGGATATACTAGTATCTACACATAATTTATGCATTCATGACATACCTTTTCCTTAATTTTTCGATGTTTTTATGCAGTTTTTCTAAAAGTTTTTCAAATTGTTGCAAATCCCCCTGCATTTTCCAATATATTTATTAAAATAATCCACATATAAAAAGACCCATGCAAATCTGTGCTGTTCAAGGGTCACCTGTATTTAGTAGAGCCCTTGCTTCTATCTATCATCTATCTATCTATCTATCTATCTATCTATCTATCTATCTATCTTTCTTTCTTTCTTTCTATCTATTTATCTATCTCTATCATCAATCATCTATTTTCATTAGCAGTATACAATTTGAGTATAAATAAAATATGAGGCAATTATTTTGAGACTCCTTTGGATAAGTAGCTATACAGGATGAGTAGTTACATATATATAGAAATTAGGGTCAAAAGTTTAGTAATTAACTCTCTATTGGAAACTTCTATTAAATTCCCTCAGCTAGGGTAAAGGTATTGGCAAGACTTTTGACCTCCAGAAGAAAATGGAGTGTCTGTTTACATTTTAACTCCATGAGACTTCCAAATATTTCAGAGAGAATATTTATGGCTCCAGATTGAGACAAATGACAATTGTCTATACCTTAGTTAAAACTGTATTTCATTTTCTGTAACTTTCTTATGGAGCTTAGTTTGATTAATAGTCATAGTACTATTTTAAAAAAAGAAATTAGCAGTAACTTCAGTATATTAAATTATTAGCAATTTTTTGGTCTTTCATTTACTTAATCTTACTTAGATATATTAATATGAAAATGAGATAGAAAATATATAGGATTAATCACTGTGAAAAGGAGAAAACTAATTTCTATGAGGCAAGAGCAACACATAATTTGCAAAGCGGTAATAAGAGAGAGTAATTTTAAGGGTTAATCAGAGGAATTTTCATTTAAACAAATTTCTTAACACCAAATTTTGAAAATAACACATCTTACAAGTGTCTATTGATTTACAGCTTTTAGTACACATCATATGATGGTGATTTTTAAGAATTTGATTTTTAAGTCCCAACTGTGAGACAAAGGACTGCAGGTGGTTTTGTATGTTCCAACTGGGGAAATCAGGGCTTAGAGAAATTAAAAGATTTGCTCAAGGTCACAGAGCCGGTTCTAGGAGCCAAAGCTTCCAAGCACTGCATGTTTTTTTGTGGTTTTTTTCAGCTTGATTTACTGTTTCTTAATGGAAATTATGATACAGAGAATGTGTGTCAAAGAGAATATTGTCAAAATTAGGAGAAGCTAATTAAAGTGCAAAATATTCTTAATGTAAGATTTGATAGCAATTTCTTTTTCAGCAGCAAGTTACAGGTAATTTTGTAGTTATCTAAGTGGCTTTTTATTTCTGAAACTGTGTTGTCCTGATTGCAATTTTCTTGCTCTTTACATTCTTTGTCATTTTTAATATCTTTAGTGATTTTGAAATATTTGGTGCTGGATCATTCTGCTGCAAATACGACCTGTCATTCCAACAAACGGACTGATTGAATCTGTCACACGGGTGGGATTTATAGTAAATTCACCAGAGCACAAGTAAAACGATTAGAAATTGCATTGGTTTAAATGACTGAATATGAGAGCCTCCTGATTCTATCAGCAAGATGGCTTATATTTTCCCTCCAAATGATCATGGAAAGTCTTAAAATTACATCAGTTTTAATGTGCATATGTTACTGTGTTGATTTCTATCTCAGATCTGAAACATGGTTTTGGCCTCTAAAAATCTCTATATTGAAATAATTTATGGGAAGAATTAATGAGATTTTTATACTACACAGTGTTTCACTTTGAAAACAATGGATATATATATATATACACACTATATTTCTTTAAAATTTTAATTATGATATATATATACACATATACACACATTAATTTAAATAAACTACACTTTATTGTACATATTAGAATTTTTAAGATTATTTACTTTATTTATTTTAGTTTTCAGACCATCACACAATTGAAACAGAAAAAGTATTGTAATGAATCAGGAAGGACCTACATCTTGGAGTAAGTTTTCAGTTATTGATAATCTGGAAAATAATTCAGTGATTTTCTTTTTGTAATTGTTCATACAATACTTGATGTTCCAAATAAAACAATTTGAATCATTTTCACCTCTAAAGTAAAAAAGAATGCAAGTTTAACTTTCCAATCTTAATGCATAGCCATCTTTTTCTCAAATATATAAACATTTCACTATTCTATATAGATCAAATACATTTTGTTTCATGTTATTTGTCTCCACACATTTAATCACCTGTATTTTTTAGATTTTTCAGATTTAAGGTAGTCATGTTTCCCCATGTATTTTACTTTGTTAACCTAACAGTTCAATTTGATACTATGCCTATCTGAATACTAAAACCATAATAAAAAAACATTTTAATAATCTTGTAAAACAAAACACATAAAACAAAAACATTTATTTTAGTTGAAGACGTGCTAATTTTTTATCGAGAAATGCATTAAACATTGATACGTCCAACCTCAGATTGAACCTTAAGACTTGTCACATGTAGGGGCTGTTGAAGATTTATTACACAATATAAAATTAGGCATATACAGTAAACTTGATAGTAAATGACTTTTGCAGACAGGAGTCTGCCACAGAGAAAAGTTGCACAATAGAAGGGGGTTTGAAAAACATATTTAAAGACATTCAAAGATGAGTGATGGAAACTGAAACACATAAAGAGAAAAAAATATTCTCCAGTGAAATAGATACACAGAAAATATACTTTCTGAAATGAATAGATGTTTTTAACGTCTCTAATTCATTTGTTATATAACAATCCATACAGAAGAACAGGTGTTTAACTCCAAACATAAATATGCCTATTTAGTCGTGCCAGCTTCACAAAGTACTTATAAAATATAAATATAAAAAGATCTGTTTAATCCATTAAAATATATACAAATTAACAGAGCAATAAAGACTCACAGAAGGATAAATATGTGTCAAAAGCAGGCACCCTGCGATCTGACAGGAGGTTGATTTCATTGTGAATTAAATTTAGCACGTGCTTCATTCTGTTATCTGTCCATTTCTCTCTCCTCTCCTTTCCTCTTCTGTCCTCTCTTGTCCTCTCCTTTCTCTCCTCCTCCTCCCCCCTTCCCCTTTCCCTCTCTCTCTCCCTCTTTCTTCCCCTACCTCCTTAAGTAGATTCGTGGATTGTCCATCAGCATCAGGCTTCTTTAGGGATAAATACAAAAATGCGTGCTGCAGCTCAAATTTACTGGCATGATGCCCTAATAAATCTTTAATTGGAATTCATAGAAATTGCACAAAAAATATCTTAAAGCTTGAACATTGCTTGCTCAAAGTGTTTAAAGAAAAAAAATTATATCAGACTCACAAAAAGCTATATAAAATTATTTCAAGATAATGACATTTGTTTCCTACAAATGAGATCATATCTATTGATTACTGAAAATAAAAATTAAAACCTGTAACTATGAAAAAACAATGTTATAAGTATGTCTAAAATTGGAATCAATTTTTTGCAAGATGGTAGAAAAAAATGATATTTTAAAATCTACTTTCTTTAATACACATGAGTGGATTGCACTAGGAAGTTTTCTTAAAATTTCTGAATTCATATTTTCTTGATTTTTGTGTAATTTTTGTGTAATTTTCGTGTAATTTTGTGTAATTCATATTGTATGAATCTGTGGAGTTTTTCCCTGTGCAAAAGAGATAATATACTCAGAGAGGTATATTGATTCCTTTGTCTTTTAAAAAACATTGGGCCATATTTTCCTTTTTTTTAAAGGTAACATTTCCTTTCCTACCAATTTGGATTCTTACTCCTAAACTGATTATAACATTTGTAGTACCTTATTAATATTGGCATAGGTTGCTAATATTAGGTATACGTTCCTGCAATACACAATAAAAAGACATTTCAGAACTCTGGAAGCCAGATGCAATTGTTCACTTCTGAGTCTTAAGACCAAACATCAAGTAATAAATCATGCTCTGTATATAAAGGGGGTGCAGATGAAGTGGGGACATTCTCCTGAACTAAACACCCCTGTGCCATCATACACCATTAACAGATGATACTGTTTAGCTGTGAAATTGAATTGAGTAGCATGGCCTTTCTCTTTTTTTATTGCAGAGACATTATACAAGAGATAAAGGGGAAATCATAACTAAGGACTGAACCTGATCATTAGTACAGCTTTGTCCTCTCTTATTGTGTTTCCTACTCGGAGGCTTCTTTGGGATTTTGTTGAGATGTACCACCTTTCTTATTCTTTCTTTATTACTTTCACTTTTCTTCCATTTTTTGATAGAGTGATAAAGTTTCTATTTGGTTAGGGATTACCAAGATGGAAATAAATAACCAGCTACAGTCTTTTCCATAAAACAGAGTTCAGAGGGAAATCTTTATTACTAGAATAGAGACTCCAAATGAAAAAAAATATATATATATATATTTCTTACCTGAATTTATTCTCTCCACTGCTCCCTATAATGACATCATTGAAATCCATCATTTTTTTTTGGATCCTTGTAAATTCCTTTGCACTTTTAATGGAAGTAGACTTTGAAAGACTGACATGTAGCTATATGCATGAAGTAAAGCTGGTCGAAGACATTGGCCAATTGAAGTGCCACCTCCTATGTTCTCTTTTGTCTTCCCACATGGCTTTGCTGCTTGTAAGTCTAGTAATTCTCCAACCGTTTCCTCACTATGCAACCTGGAATGCTACATTGAAGACCTTCTCTCAAGATTTCTGTCCTTTGTCTTTCCCACATTGTGAGGCTACTAAGGTGACTGCAGTAAAGGTCACACATGAGAGTAAATTTTTCTTCAACAAATGATTGATGAATAGTCAAATTACAGAGTTTGAGATTTTAAATTTTTTACAAATTTTAATCTACAGTAAAGTTCTACTGTTGGGCTATAATGGTTCAAAGTTAGAATTATGCAAGGAATTCAGTATTTTAATTAAACAAAGTATATACTTTATAGAAATACATTAAGCTGTTGTCTTTGCAGTGTTTTATACCCTCACTAGTAGTAAATTAAGAATTGATGAAGATACTGTTTTGGCAACCCACAAATATTGTTTAATTTTTCAATGAATTTTCTCTTTCCTTTCTATACTTTGCTCCCAATGAAGTCATCATTAACCTTTCTATTTCTTATTCATTATCTGTTCAACACATTTTTATTTAGCACTTACTCTGTACCAGGTTGTATGATGACCTCATTGAAGATAAAATAGTAACCAAGATCAAGAAGTTCTTATCTTCAAGGTATGCACAGACTGCTTGGAGAAATAGAAATGAATGATATGGTAAGTGCTACCATGGATATAATTACTATGGAAGCACGTGAAGGTATGACTTATGATTCTATTCTTCTGCAATCATATGAACATAATCTTTTTGCCTTCCTTTTCTTTCCACAGTCAATCCTGTCCCACTTGTGGAATTTTTTTCCTTATGTTTACTGGATAAGTTGGCACCTTTAACATAGCTATTTAACATAGCTATTTAAAAGTCCCTGTAGAATAATTCAGCATCAGGAACATTTGTGTCTCATCCTCTATTTAGTTTCTTCTATGATCATGGATCACATTGTCTTGCTTTTGAATTTAATTTTTTTACCTTGAATTTAAGGTTTTATTACACACGGGAAATTTGTATTAAAAACAGTAAAAACTAAAGATTCAGACTGCAGAGCAGGGAACTCAATTGTTGTTGATCAGAGTCTGGGCTCTTTTGTAGCTTTAGTCTGATTCAGTTTATTACTGGCTATGGGTCCTTAAGCTTTACAGCTAAATCACAAGCTCTTTAAACCACAGGAGAAAAATCTCTCTCCCTTCTTCTCTCTCTGTCTGTCTGGCTCTCTGTTTTTCTCTCTCTCTCCCCCTTATCTTACAGTCTGATTGCCAGCATTTTGGCTTGGAAGAAACTGCTCTTGGCTTTCTGCAACTTGGGTGATCTCTGTCTGTCTTTCTAGCTGTTTGGCTGGCTGTTTCTCTCTTTCTGTCATTCTGCATGTCTCTCAATTTGGAGAGTGTAGCTGGATTACACTCTGTGAAGTCCCACAATGACTCACTGGGCTTCTCTCAGCTCTCCTGCCCCTCCTGACTCTGAGAGCTGAAAACCCAGAGCTCTTCCTCTACCTACTCTTTTCAGTATTTAATTTTTTTATTTTATTTTATTTTGCTTTGTTTTCAGTTTTGCTGATATATAATTGACAAATAATATTGCATATATTTAAAGTGTAAAACGTGATGATTTGACATATGTATACTTGTAATGATCACAATCAGGTTAGTTAACACATCTGTCATCTCACAAATGGACCTTTGTGCATGTGTGTGTGGTGAGAATGCTTAAGGTTTACTATTTTAGTGAATTTTAAATACACAACACAGTATTATTAACTATGAACACCATGCTACATGCTGTGCATTAGACCCCCAGAACATATTCATCATATAACTGAAGTTTTGTACCCTTTGACCAGCATCTTCCCATTTCCCCTCCCCCTCCCACCAACCCCTGGTAATCACCATTCTACTCTCTGTTGCTGTTAGTTCAATTTTTTTTAAAGACTACACATATAAGTGAGAATATGCAGTACTTGTCTTTCTCTGTCTGGCTAATTTTACTTAGCATGATGCCCTCTGGATCTATCCACATTGTTGTAAATCATAAAATTGTCTTCTTTTTTATGGCTGAACAATATTTTGCTGTGTATATATCACATATTCTCTATACATCCATCCATCCACAAATACTTAGGCTCTTTCCATATGTATTTTAGCTATTGTGAATAATATTGCAATGAACATGGGAGGACAGCTACCTCTTTGAGGTACTGATTTTATTTCTTTTGGATATATACCCAGAAGTGTAATCAATGGATCATATGATCGTTCTATTTTTAATTTTTTGAGGAACCTCCATAAACTTCCATATGTTTTCCAGTATGGATTACCAATTTACTTTCCCACCAACAGTGCACAAGTGTTCCCTTTTTTCCACGTTCTTATCAACACTTGTTATCTGTTGTTTTTGTGATAAAAGCCATCCTAACAGGTTTGTTGTGATATTATGATATTAATTTGTATTTCCCTGATGATTAGAGATGTTGAGTACCTTTTCATGTGTTTGTTGCATCTCTAAATCTTAGGAAAAATGTCTGTTCAGATCCTCTGCCCAATTTTTAATCAGATTGGGTTTTTTTTGTTTATATATTTTAGATATCAATCCCTTATTAGATGTATGGATTACAAATATTTTCTCTCATTCTATATGTTACCTTTTCATTTTGTTGATTGTTTCTATTGTTGTGCAGAAGGATTTTTTGTTTTTTATTGTAGTCCAACTTGTTCAATTTTGCTTTTGTTGCCTATGTTTTTGGTGTCATAGTCAAAAGATCATTGCCAAGAACAACGTCAATGAGCCTTTTCTCTACGTTTTCTTCTAGGAGTTTTATGGTTTTAGGTGTTACATTTCAATCTTTATTTTGAGTTAATTTTTGTGAGTGGTGTGAGGGACCCAGTTTTATTCTTTTGTGTGTGGATATCCCAATTCCCAACATCATTTATTGAAGAGACAATCCTTCCCCATCGTGTGGTTTTGGTGTAGGCATAACTTGTTTTATTTTTAGTGTGCTTTGCTTTATTGTGTTTCACAGATACTGCTTTTTTTTTTTTTTTTTTTTTTTACAAATTGAAGGTTTGTGGCAACCCTCGGTAGAACAAGTCTATTGGTGACATTTTGCTTACTTTGTGTTTCTGTGTCATATTTTAGTAATTCTCACAATACTTGAAACATTATTATTATATTTATCATGGTGATCTGTGGTCAGTGAACTTTGATGTTACTCTTGTAATTGTTTGGGGGAATCATGAACTGTGTGCCTAAAAGACAGCAGACTTAATGGATAAGTGTGTGTGTTCTGACTGCTCTAGACATACACCAACTAGACATACACTGCCTCTCTCCCTCTTCTTAGGCCTCCCTATTCTCTAAGACACAGCAATACTGAAAATAAGCCAATTAATAACACTGCAGTGACCTCTGAGTGTTCAAGTGAAAGGAAGTGTTGCATATCTCTCACTTTATGTTAAAAACTAGAAATGATTAAGCTTAGTGAGGAAAGTGTGTTGAAAGCCATGACGGGTCAAAAGGTAGGACTCTTGCACCAAATAGTTAGCCAAGTTATGAATACAAATGAAAAGTTCTTGAAGGAGATTAATAGTGCTACTACAGTGAACACATTAACGGTGAGAAAGTGAAACAGCCTTATTGCTGATATGGAGAAATTTGTGGTGGGCTGGATAGAAGATCCAATCAGCCACAACATTCCCTTAAGGCAAAGCCTTAATCATGTCCTAACTCTCTTCAATTCTGTGACAGCTGAGAGAGGTGAGGAAGCTGTAGAAGAAAAGTTTGAAGCTAGGAAATGTTGGTTCATGAAGTTTAAGGAAATAAACTGTTTCCATAACATAAAAGGTCAAGGTGAAGTAGCAAGCGCTGATACAGAAGCTTCAGCAAATTACCCAGAAATATAGCTAAGATAATTAATGAAGGTAGCTACACTAAAAAAATGATTTTCAATATAGACAAAACAGCTTTATTTTGGAAGAAGATGCCATCTAGGGCTTTCATAGCTACAGAGGAGAAATCATTGCCTTATTTCAAAGCTTCAGAGTTGACTCTCTTCTTAGGGGCTAATGCAGCTGCTGACTTTATATTGAAGCCAATGCTCATTTACCTTTCCAAAAATCTTAGGGCCCTTATGAATTATGCTAAATCTACTCTATGCTCTGTAAGTGGAACAACAACACATCTCTTTATAACACTGTTTGCTGAATACCTTAAGCCCACTGTTAAGACCTACTGCTCAGAAAAAAAGATTTCTTCAAAATATTACTGCTCATTGACAATGTACCTGATCACCTAAGAGCTCTGATGGAATGTACAATGAGATTAATGCTGTTTTCATGCCTGCTAACATAATATCTATTCTGCAGCCTGTGGATCAAGGAATAATTTTGATTTTCAAGTCTTATTATTTAAGAAATACATTTTGTAATGTTATAACTGCCATGGACAGTGATTTCTCCAATGGATCTGAGCAAAATAAATTGAAAACCTTTCTGAAAAAGATTCACCATTCTAGATGCCATTAAGAACCTTCGTGATTCACAGGAAGATGTCAAAATATCAATATTAACAGGAGTTTAGAAGAAGTTGATTCCAACCCTCATGGATCACTTTGAGGAGTTCTAGGCTTCAGTAGGAAAAGTAACTGCAAATGTGGTGAAAGTAGGAAAAGAACTAGAATTAAAAGTGGAACCTGAAGATGTGACTCAACTGCTGTAATCTCATGATAAAATTTTAATGGATGAGGAGTTACTTCCTATGAATGAGCAAAGAAAGTGATTTCATGAGATGGAAACTACTACCGGCAAAGATGCTGTGAAGATTGCTGAAATGATAAGAGACTTAGAATATTACATAAACTTAGCTGATAAAGCAGCAGCAGGGTTTGAGAGGATTGTCTTTAATTTTGAAAGAAGTTTTAATGTGGGTAGAATGCTATCAAACAACATTGCATGCCACAGAGAAATCATTCATGAAAAGAAGAATCAATTGATGTGGCAAACTTCATTGATGTCTCATTTTAAGAAATTGCCACAGCTACTCCAACCTTCAGCAGCCACTATTCTGATTAGTTAGTAGCCATGAACATTGGGGCATACCCTCCTCCAGCAAAAAGATTAAGACTCACTGAAGGCTCAGATGATGGTTAGCATTTTTTTTGGCAGAAAAGCTTTTTAGTTAATGTATGCACATTATTTTTCTAGACATAATGCTATTGCACACTTAATAGACTATAGTATGGTGTAAACATAACTTTTATATGCTCTGGGAAACCAAGGAATTTATTGCAATGTTCACTTTATTGCGATATTTGCTTTATTGCAGTGGTATGGAATGAACTGGCAGTATCTCCAATTGGGGAAGATGTGTCTTTTCGATTTATGCTTTTATCCAGATATGAGCACAGGAGTGAACTTGATGGATCATCTGGTAGCTCTATTTTATTTTATTTTATTTCATTTCAATTTCAATTTGTTTGGAGTATAGCTGATTTACAGTGTTGTGTTACTTTCTGCTGCACAGCAAAGTGAATCAGTTATACATATACATATATCCACTCCTTTTTAGATTCCTTTCCCATATAGGTCATTACAGAGTATTGAGTAGTGTTGCCTGTGTTATGCAGTAGATCCTTATTTGTTATCTCTTTTATATATAGTAGTGTGTATACGTCAATCCCAATTTTCAATTTATCCCCTCCCCAGCTTATCCCCTGGTAACCTCCATTCTGTGCTCCATGGTGGCTGTTACCAGTTGGCATTCCCACCAATAATGTAGCATGTTTCCCTTTTCTCCACACCCTCTCAAGCATTTCTTGTTTGTGGACATTGTGATGATGGCCATTCTGAGTGGTTCCAGATGATACTTCTTTGTGCGTTTCATTTGCATTTTTCTAACACCAAGCAATGGTGAGCATCTTCATATGTGCTTTTTTTTTTTAACAGTGTGTGTAAAATTTACCTCTTGAAACAGTTATTGAAAAAAAATAAAAATAAAGATGTTGCTCCCTTGTCTTTTTGCTCCCGTGTTTTCTGATGAAAAATCTGTTACCTTTATTTTTATTCCTCACTCTATTGCACTTCATTATTTCTGATTGCATTTAAGAGTTTTCTTTTTATCATTGGTTTTCAGTGTTTTAATTATGTTGTACTTTGGTGTAGTTTTGGAGTTATAGGACTTCTTGTATCTGCAAACTTATACTTTTCGCCACATTTGGAATATTAGAGTATTACTCCTTTGGCTATCTTTTTTTCTGCTTCTACAGCTCATCCACCATCTTTAGAGGCTTCAATTATGCCAATTATAGGCCATTTGATGTTGTTGCTCAGATTCCTGGTGCTCTGTTTATTATTTTTTAAATTATCTTTTCTTTTTGTATTCATTTTGAATAGATCCTATTGATGTTTCAGGTTCAGTAATCTTACTAATCTTTTCTTCTGCAATATCTAAACATCCACAAATCACATCACATGCATTTTTTTATCTTGTACATTGTAGTTTTCATCACTAGAAATTTGACTTGTAGCTTTTTTTATATCTTCTATGTTCTATTTAATTTTTCAACATAAGGAATACAGTTATACTAAGTTTAAATGTATTTGTCTGCTAATTCTTACAGCTATGTTGGTTGTGGATTGATTTCAGTTGGTTAATTATGGGTCATATTTTCCAGCTTTGTTGTATGCCTTGAATTTTGGTTGGATGACAGATACTAGAAATTTTACCTCATTGAGTGGCTTTTTAGTTTATTTTATTTTTTATATCTGTATGTTTTCTTGAGATTTGTTCTGGGCTGCAGTTAAGTTACTAAAAGAAATTTTTATTTTTCCATGTCCTACTCTTATGATTTGTTAGATGGGAATGGAAAAATGCTTAGATCCTGGTAAATTACCCCCTAAAACTTGTAAGATACCTACCAGATGCTTCTGTTTTGGATCCAAATCATTAGGTTATGGTTGTATCTTTTACCTTTCCTAGGACTGTAGCTCCAGACATCATTTGGCAGAGGCTTTTCTTCAGAATTTTTCATAAGCTGGGAGAATTTAGCTTCCACAAGTGAAACTGTTTTAAGTTCCTCTTCTTCCATGGATATATTTAATATTTATTACCTCACTCCTTTATATTGATTATGTGAACATTAAAAATAATATATACAAAATAATTATTCTCACAACATATTTGTGTGCTTTAATCAGTCACAAAATCCTTTTATTCCTTTTATTCTCTAATACCATGTGACTAGTATTTGTCTAAAGCTTATTACTTTTATTAATTTTTAAAGAAACATTTTTAATTTTCACCAAGATCTTTATTTATTTTTGGCTGCATCAGACCTTCATTGCTGCATGCGGGCTTTCTCTAGTTGCAGCGAGTGGGGGCAACTCTTTGAGGCGTGCATGGACTTCTTATTGCGGTGGCTTGTCTTGTTGCGGAGCACAGGCTCTAGGTGAGCGTGTTTCAGTAGTTGTGGCACACAGGCTCTAGAACGCAAGCTCAGTAGTTGTGGTGCACGGGCTTAGATACTCTGCAGCATGTGTGATTTTCACGGACCAGGGATCGAACCCGTGTCTCCTACATTGGCAGGCGGATTCTTATTCACTGTGCCACCAGGGATGTCTCTAAAGTTTATTTTTTTTAACATGGTGTTAATAATGGTGTTCTAAATACATTAAAAAATAAAATCGGTGGTAACTTTTAAAAATTGAAGGTAAAGTTAATTATTTTAAATTGTGTGAACCTTCTTTTGGTTGTTTTCTAGACTTAGAGCTGTGCTATGCAATAGAAATGTAGGGTAGGTCACAAATGTGAGCCAAAAATACAATTTTGAATTTTCTAGTAGCCACATTTAAAAAATTGAAAAGAAATAAGTGAACATTTTAAATTATTTCATTTAATCTACTATATCCAAAATATTATAATTTCAATATATGATCATATATAAAGATTACTTTTATATTAGTCTTCAAAATCAATGTGTATATTATACTTACACAATATGTCAATTTGTATTAGCCACGTTTCAAATGTTAGGGGCACATATGACTTGTGGCTGATGTATTGTATAGCAGTGGGCCAGATGATAATATTTTGAAAGAGAGAAGACTCCACAGATGCTGAGGCACTGGTAAGTTCAAAGCCAGTCATGTTAAATGGATGATTTTTAAAAATCACAATTAAAATGTGCAATTATTTCTACCCAATTATTTTAATAGATAATGGTTTTTGGCTCTATCAGAGTAACTTTCTCTGGCAAATATTTTTTACATGAGAAAAATTACAAATAACTTGTCTCTACATATAATTCTTTTGAATATGTTTCCATATTTAGATATTTCAAAATAACAGGTATTCTCAAGTTCATTTTATTCCAACATAGAATATTAATTGGCTCATCAAGATGTCCTTCGCATAGGTCAAGATATCACAAAATTACATTTTAGAATTATAAAATTTAATCCTGTACTTTGTTTTAACTCTGGTTTGTAAGCTTTGTTTTCAATAATGGCAATTTGGTTAAGGTGTTCAATGTTGAAATTTGTTAGCACTCTATTCATTGAATACTTTAACTGAAGTTTTACAACTTATTTTGAATAAGGTGCAAAAAATAATTTACATGGCTCATTAACAAACAGGATGTTTTATATCATTAAAGTACATTGTTTTCAAAGCCTCAAACATTTAGAAATTCTGCTTACTAAGGAAACAGAGAAAGTATGTATGTCATGCTGATGTATATTTACTTTTACATCACTGCTAATGGCATAACATTTTTGTAGTTCATTTACTCTGTGTGTGTACCTGTACTCTGTGAATTTGTGTAAATCTCTACAACTTTAGTTTTTACTTATAGCAGTAGAATATTCAATCACAATTTGAACTCAATTTTGGATTTTGTATATTTTATTGAATTCCCAACTTGTTTCTACTTCATAGGTTTCTTAATTTAGTAAATGTGTGTCTATATGTAAAATACATATTTTGTCAAAATACTGTCCACTACAATTTGTGTTGGTATTATCTATGTAAAAAAACATAATTTTATATTCAGTATTGAACTTTTAAATTGATAATAATGTCAGCTATTCCATTTTCTTAGTAAAATTACAAAATCTTTACTTTGATTTTATAAAATGGAAGAAAAGAAGGAACCATTTTTGGAATTAACATAACTGATTTTTCTTTCAAGCTTCTAATAACATAGGCAAAAAATCTGGCCTCATGCAACTCTTTGTCAAATTCTTTGTTGGCATGATGGAGCAAAAACGTTAAGTATCACTTTACTTTTTGTGTGTGTATAAGAAACTTGAAACTAGTAATTTCATCTTGTCTGACTGAAAAGTCATATTTTAAACAGTGTGTTAATGTCTAAATGTACCTCCATAATATAAATTCTTAAACTTTGAAATATATGGTAAAAGATTTTTCATCAAGTACATCTTGATTTCATTGTAATTATTATCAAAGTATGATCCATGATGAATAGCAAATATCAATAAACATTTTGTGTATGTTACAAATCACCATTAAATTTCTAGAGAACCAGGCATTTGGTACTTAATTTCTCATTAAATATGGGCTTTTATTTTTATAAGCTCATTGCTGTGAAAGGGTTTATGACAAAATTTAAAAATTGTTAAAAACTTAAAATATAATCTTTTTAGATTTACATAATACACGGTAAAATCACTGTAGAACATTTGGGCTGCTCTTTACAGAAGGTGGCTCAGCCTCTATTTCCAGTATAAACAAGTGCACCTAATCTATAATGTTCTGTGTTACCCAGTGACCCAGCTGAATGGTGGTTTGATGATTTTGTGCATTTTGCTGCACATGACCTTCTGGGCTGAACATTAAATACCTCTCTGACCAGACCACTGTCCTAGAGGAGTAAGCCCTCCCTAGCTGTTGCTGATTAAGCACACTCTGTTTTATCAGTGAGCATTCCAAATACTCATCTTGAAAAAGAGGTGCTAGTTGAATGAAGATTGTTCCAGGTTAACTGGGAGTTATTAATGACATATTACTAAGCAATTGGATGTATAAAAGTAATGCATAAATATTTAAAAATAGCTTTCTTATTATCTTAAAATTAGTGCACAATATTAAAATATGTTCTGACTCATATGTAAAATAATGACAATTATATAAAACTTTTATATACTTACCTGTCTTCTTAGAGGGGTATCAATTGCTATCAAGTATCCTATCATGTATTTCATTAACACATAGTAGACTTTCTGGACATTCCAACATATTTTTGTTTCATTCTATGGATATTTGCTTTCCTACCCAATACACAATACAAAATGAAAATACTTGAAAGTGGGAATAAAAAGATGAAACAGCTATTATACTTTGTAAATCCTTATTAGGCAATGGAATGGTGCTAAATTGGAAATAAATGCAGGTGCTTGGTATGCTTATTGGTATTTTGCATAGTAGCAATTAAATGTCAGGGCATTTAGTGAGTTTTCTTGAGCTAAAGTTCAGATACTATGGTTATTGAGATTGTCCATCAGAATAGTTAGATTTCATAGAAAAGATTTAATTGACATGAATTATGAAAAAAAGGAAGTTTCATAAAGTTACAAGTTTTTCAGTAATGGAGACATTTTAGCACATGGGTTTCAAATTTAAAGGGATTATTTTCTCTTCAAAAATTGAGTCAATCTATAGCATTTCATTTGCCAATAGAGTGAAAATTGGATAGAAGAAGCTATTCTTAAGTACTAGTGGGGTAAATAATAGTATTCTTGAAAATTATGCACTGAAGAAGTAATAACTCTATGTGTCCTAGTGCTGAAGAGACCTCTGCTTTGTCAGTAGAAACAAAATGATCCAGATTTGCTGAAATAGAATGAATTTAAATTTTAAACATCAAATTTTTAATAATGATCAATTGTAAAATTATTGATGGAATCTTTTTCACTTATCATAGTTTTCACTATACATGGAAGGAATCATTTTGGCAGGAATTATCGTTAATAAAAGGATCAAATGAAATATATAAAAAAAGATTATCAGTAATACTGACAGAGAATCTATTATATATAGCAAGAACTAGACAAAATGTCTAAACAGGTATTTCCCTAGTGTTGTTTAGTAAATTTTTGTACAATATTTATGGAAGAAAAATTTGAAACTAATTCTAACATTACAGAGATACAATCTCTATATTATTAGTGTTTTATGTAAAATTATCTTGCATTTCTGGTTCACTAAAACTTTATATACTTTATTCTTTAGTATGCATTTGGTTATTTTCAATAAATATTTTGTGTTGCTTTTTTTTTTAAATAAAAACTTGAACCTTAAAATTCAAAGAACCTTTTAAAGTTAGACCAATTGGCAATTACATCCAGGTTCTGATGTCCTTGGTAAATGACATCTCATTCAGAATGGTGTCAGTATTGGGTTGCCCCATCAGCATTCAGCACACATTTACCAAAAACAACACAAAACAAAACAAAACAAACTGTTGGTAAAAAGAACCTTGCTTTATCATAAGGTATTGCATAAAAGTAAAAGATAAGGAGGTCAAATTCTAAACTCTTTTGGATGGAGTGGTTATATTCCTGCTGAATTTTAGATATTTCTTTAGTAGCCTCCTACTTTTCCTGTTATTTAGTAGAAATATTTCGTAGGCCAGAATCATAAAATCTCCTAAGAGACAGTTTTGTCTGTAGATTTGGTCAGAGAGTGTTTCAGTAAGTATATGATTTGGCCTTTTGACAAAGATGAATTGCTTGTTTGCTCACTAGTGTTATTGCCCTAGGCCCTCAGGATTTTCCTACAGAGTTGGCAATCATTGTTTGCTTTTTAGGTGCCCGACCCTTTTATCCTTTGTGTCATGCCCCTTGTTGTTATGATTTCCTTTTACATCTTGGCATGCAGATCTTTTCCCAATTTTACTTTAGTTGTTACCAAACCCCATCTCTTAAATATTCTACTGTCCTGGCAACATTTACAAAGGGCTGTGCAGAAAGAAGAAAGAAATCTTCTAAGGTTTCTTAGAGCATGTTGTTTTTAAGTGTACTGAATAGTTTCCTATGGAAGTTTCTTATTTCATAGAACTGTGCCAAACTATCCTAGTCATCTCAAAATTATGCTTGTAACCAATGGACACTTACATTTCACTGATTATGGTCAAACCTAGTAGTTGGTATTATAATAAAATATAACTTTCATCAAAATCCATTGAGTGGTAAGTCAGAACTCTGCTCATGGTTTTAAAAATTGCAGTGACATTCATTCTTTGAACTTTATCTTTCTTTTTGTATTCTTAATACTGGGGCTTTAAATTTTTTCTTTGAATAAAGTGCTTTCATATATTTTATTTAATTTGACTATACAACAATGTTATGAGAAATAAACCATCTTAATAGCATTTACTTCTGATCCAACATCAAAAAATCTTTAAAAAACTCATTTTTATAAGAAAATTTATTCAATTATTAAATATTATGTGATAATACATAGTAAAATAAAGTAGGTAAAAATGCCTTATAAACTGTTATGCAAAGGTTAATTATTTTTGCTGTTAGTAATTATTATTATGCTCTCTTAATGATCTATAATAATATATTCAAAGTGAAGACAAAAAGTGAGTCAGAGTAAAATTAAGTCATTTTTCATTTCTGTAAGAACAGTGTTTTACTGGATATTGTACAATCTAGTTAATGGTTGTGGTTAAAATTCATCATTACCAAACATTCTTATGTTTCTCTAGTAAATTCTCTCTCTCCACAAAAAAGTTGTCTTTGTAGTTGACAAAGAATGGATCTGAAATAAACTTGCTGAGTTTGTATTCAAGCTTTTTCATTTACTTGACATGATATATATTACCTGTAAAACTGAGGGTAATTAAATGGCCTATCTGGAAGAGTTGCTATTAGTTCAATAAATTTTTATTTAGCAAGAATAAAAAATTTCCTTTACTTCAAAATTTGACAACCCTTCCACTTTCATTTTCAGCAAATGACCTTCTTTCATATTAGAAACATTGGATGCATATTCCCTAATCATTCCTCCCCCATATCTCCAAGCCTATGGTCATCTATACTCTTTTCTTCTCCTCTAATGATGAAGAAAACCCCCTCACCTATCAAAGACAAACTCCTCATGTTTGCTTGGAATTCCTTTTCTCCTTTGTTAATACTGAGCTCCTTCAATTTATCTACCTCCTGTTTGCTTAAAGCACATTTTAGGAGCTTCCCTGGTGGTGCAGTTGTTAAGAATCCATCTCCCAATGCAGGGGACACAGGTTAGAGCCCTGGTCCGGGATGATCCCACATGCTGTGGAGAAACTAAGCCCGTGAGCCACAACTACTGAGCCTGCACACCACAACTACTGTAGCCCATGTGCCTAGAGCCCATGCAGCCAAAAATTTAAAAATTAAATAAATAAAATAAATAAATTTATTAAATCGACTTTTTATAGTTGATTATTCTCATTAACATTCAAATGTTGCCCATCACATATCGTTGTTTGTGTTGATATCATCTCCATTGACTCCCTCATCAGCCTCTCATTTCCTTCACCTCTTGACCTAGTCCTCACTCTTCTTCAAGTGCAAACTTCTTTTTTCTGTTGTTGTTGATTTTTTTAACATCTTTATTAGAGTATAATTGCTTTACAATGGTGTTTGCTAGTTTCTGCTTTATAACAAAGTGAATCAGTTATACATAAACATATGTCCCCATATCTCTTCCCTCTTGAGTCTCCCTCCCTTCCACCCTCCCTATCCCACCCCTCTAGGTGGTCACAAAGCACCGAGCTGATCCCCCTGTGCTATGCGGCTGCTTCCCACTAGCTATCTGTTTTATGTTTGGTAGTGTATATATGTCCGTGCCACTCTCTCACTTTGTCCCAGCTTACCCTTTCCCCTCCCTGTATCCTCAAGTCCATTCTCTAGTAGGTCTGAAGCACAAACTTCTTGAAAGGGTTGTTTCCATGTGGTTGTTTCTTTTTCATCACTTTCCATTCATTTTTCAACGGACTAAATTCTTGGCTTCCACTTGCATTGCTCCATCAAAACTGCTCTGGTTAATATCACTTATCAAACCCCATGCTGTTAAATTTAAGGCAAACTTTTTTTCTCATCTTAATGTTCTCCCAACAGCATTGCACACTCATGATTGCTCCTTAAGTTTTCAGTGTCTCCCAGTGGCTTACATGACACCATATTTTTCTGATACTCCTTTCTTTTTCCTTCCTCAGGTTACTTTCCCAACTCCTTCTCTCAACTGCTTCTCAAAATTTAACATATTGGTTATCAAGGGGTCTTCTAAATACAAGTTATGAGTCAATAGGTCTGGAGTTGTTCCTGAGACACTGAATTTATAACAAGCTTTCAAGAAATGCTGATGCTATTATTTCACAGACCACATTTTGAGGAATAGTTTCTATAAAATTACCAGAAATCCTCAAGATTCACTTGTAGCTTTTATAACTTCTCATGCAGAAACCTCTCCCTAGGCAATCTCAACCATTTTCATGGTTTTAAATGCAATACACATGCTGATGGGTCTCTAATTTAAATACCCATCCTGGACTCCTTTCTAATTTCCCAGTCTATATAGCAAGTTAATACTTGGCATATCTCTATAAGGTGTTATTGTTGTTATAAACATCTGATTCCAAAAGCTGAACTCTTAAGCTTTCCTCCAAATCTTTCCTTCATTTTAATTATCCATTTCAGTCAATAGTGCTTCCACCAACCCAGTAGCAAAGCCAGAAATTTGATGCTAACTTCTATCTCCTTTATCTGTTAAATGTAATCCTTTACCAAGTCATATTTCACTTTCCTGTAAAATATATTTTAAAATTGTTCATGTTTTCCTCCTTAGAGTACCAAGTCTAACTTCTGCTTATTCTTCAAGACTTAGCTTAGAGATCCATTTTCTCAACATACCTTTTATGTCTGCCCCTACTAATAAAATAATTTAATTCATCTTGTAAACTTGTAATTATGTATTATGTATATACATGTATTCCTCTACTCCTACATGTGGATGAAGAATGACACTGCTATATCAGTAAGCAAAGGATGTTGTGGCTATCAAGCATCAACCACTGAAGCTGCCACCTGACTGTGAACCCTGAGGGGATTCAGGATGGAAAAGAACATGGTACTGTCACTAGATAGTTAACGTGCATATCAAAGAAATAATTTCAATGAGCCCAGACTCTTCCGTTTTCCCATACATAGAAATGTGCTAAATTCATTACCCTGAGATGTCTGGTTTTCTTTAATTAACAGTAATCATCTGATGTTCCAACTTTTTGTTGCAAAAACCCCTCTATATCTTGGCTCCTCCCTTCCCTCTTTGGAGCAGTCCCTCAGAGCTATCTCAGAGGCTGCCTCGTGGGCTTGAGTCCTCAGCAAGTTCAACGAATAAAACATAATTCTCAACTTTTAGGTTGTACCATTTTTTTCAGTCAACGTACACTAGATTTTGAGCTTTGTAAAACCAGAAATTGTGTCAGTTTGGTTTAACATTGTACCACCATCTGGAAAAGTGCTTGGGCTTCAGACATATTTGTTGAATGAATACTTCAACTAGGGTAAAGATGAGAAGATAGCATTTTAATCCATATATCTTGACCTTCTAATTCTGTAATTTATTCTGCCTCTGTGATACTTAAGTCACTCAAATTGAATTAATTTTCAGCTGTCATTAATTTAAATAGCTGCTTGATTTTTCCCTTAGGCCTTAGCTGCTAGATGGAATGATTCTCTGTTTCAGCACTACACAGGTATTGTGTATTGGGCTCACTGAAAACCAGAATTTGGTTATATTTTGTTAAAGAACAATTGCTTACATAATATGTAGATGAAGAACTGACACCTGGAGTTAAGAAATGCTATTTGCAAGATGTGGCATTACAATAATTTTAACAAATGAGTTTTTAAAAACCCACTGATGCTCTTGAAAATTCTAAAACTGGTTAACAATTTTTTCTTCTATTTTGTATGTGTATAGATGTAAATTTTATAGGTGGCTCTCATTAGTTTTTGCAATAAAATCATGTTATTATAGGAAAAAAAAAGAAATCCTAGAGCTTATCTAACCAAAAGATGTCAAAATTATTTCCTCTCTATTGTCAGTCTATTAGCTGCTAGTAACTGCTTGAAATTGTAGGATGAGAATGAATGAGATACCTGTTTGGGCACGGTGGTGAGGAGGGCTGGGATCCATTTGCAATGTCTGTCATAGCTGCAGAAGACTGGGACTTTGTGACATCTATTTCAACTCTGATTTGGTGAAGAGAAAAAAATTTGAAATCAGGAAGAATATTTGCTTTTCTAAAGGCCCCACTACTAGTTCAAGACATAGTTAGGACTAGAATTTAGATTTCTTAACTTTTAAGTCTATTCTACATATTTCTAAAATTTTCTCTTAAAGTTTTTTTTACATTTCTATGCTTATCTATTTTTTTTCCTAAGGATTTAATACACATGCATAGTCTTTTGTTCTTGTTGTTATTTGAATGGAACAAAATTAAGTATGTTTCCTTAAGTTTTTGTATCAGATTTTCATTTATTCAGATGCCTAATGATATCCAAAGCAAAAAAAAAAAAAAAAAGTGCCATCGAATGAGTATTTTTTAATATGCTGGAAATAATAATTTGTAGATCCAAGTCTATTTCAAATATGTTGCTAGAAAATTCATCTGTATTTTGAAATGCTAAATATTATAAATTGTCTAAAGGACAATTACAAAATCTCTGCCTTAGCCCTTTCCCTGAAAATGCTTTTTCTTGGAGTGTAGCCTGTTACTATGTTTATTTTAAAATGGAAGTTGGAATCAACCACTTAGATTATTTAGTCAGCATAAATAAAAATATATTAAATTTGTCACTGAAATTGCTTTCAAAAACTTTAATAAACATAAGATGATAAGGCTATTTCTTTACTCCACTGGGTTGTCAACATTTTATTCACCCATTCTCAATTAAAAAAAAATTGTCAGACAAAAGCATAACCTTTTAATGGATGTAAAGTGAAAACTTATACCTAAGGTTTGCCTGGTTGAAAGCGGAAGTATTTTAGGAGGTGTGATAAATGAGATTAGGTTTCCTCGTTGAATGTAGAAGGTTGCTCAGTGTTTAGAGAAATCATAGAATATTCACTGAATGAAGAAAAATCCCTTCTTGAAAGAGTAAAAAAATCTAGAAAAGTAAGAGTGATAGTAATATCAATAACTAACAAAAACAGTGAATAAAGACACGTGAATGCAGAACAGCAATACTTACTGTACAACATAAAAAGACCTCTAATGGATTTGATGACAAACAAAAATATATTCTGATATTTTGCCAAAATCTATACATAATTTTGATGCTTGGAAATAAACATAGTTTTGTGAAGGGTCTATGTACCAAATGAGTAGCTCAGTCCCTTTGCATCTGGGAAGCAAAATTTACCTGGGTCCTGCAAAACAGGACTCAGAAGCCCAAATTTGTTGAGAGTCTCTCTAAGCTTATATTGCACATTGGTCTTTCTGTAGATTCTTCAAGAGATGTCATATAAGCTTCAAGATAACGTGTGACTCAGTGTATCAAACTATCACAACTCTGAATAACTTGCTATGTTTCTTAGTGGCACTTCTTGACATGATAGTCTGTGCAGTAAATTATGTAGTAGCGCTTTGCACCTTTGCCTCACTTCCACTTTTTTTTTCATCCTCATGGTCCTTGGTTTGTACTTCTCAAATAAAAAATCCGCATTTTAATCCTTGACTCAGGTTCTGTTTTCAAGAGACTCTTTGCTGAACATGGCCTTATTGGGGTGAAAATTACCATACATAAGTTCACAAAAGAGCATTTTTTCAGGCTTTTACTGGATCAATTTTGCTGAATTTGGGTATTACAATGTAATTATATATATATATATATATATATATATATATATATATATAAAATTTTTGTTTTTTTTTCTTTGGTTGGTCAAAAAGTTTGTTCAGGTTTTTCTGTAAGATCTTACAGAAAAACTCAAAAGAAACTTTCTGGCCAACTCAATATTTTTATTTATATAAATTATACATTTAAATATATAATAGCAACATATAAATGTTATGTGCATGTAAATATATATAAATTTTTAATATAAATATATTAATATGAATATATAATGATATATGATATATAAAATTATTTTCATGTGTATAAAATAGAGTTTCAGAAAACTAGAGTTATAAAGAGTTAAAAAATAAATAACATAATTTCTGTCAGTACTATTACCCCTTCAATTCCATTTTAAGAAGAAATAATTGACTGGATTTTCAAGCAACAAATTTTACAAGGAGGAATATCCTCACTGAACAAGACTTTGTAAATGAAGAAATATTTTTGGTGCTGTTATTCACCATGAAATTCCTCCAGAGCCCATTACCTTGCTTGACACAAACAGGAAGCTCAATAGAAGTGTAAGAGATGAAGAAAAAAATGAGGAGTCAATACTATCAATTGGAAATTTGTCAATAATGATTTTTTAAATTATTTCTGATATGATGATTGTTCTTTAGACTTTTAGGTACATTTTGCTACTAAGTAATTGTATTTTCATATCTGAAGGAGTCTACTGCTGTGTTATTATTTTTTTAACATCAAAATAAACATCTTTTAAAATGTTTAACTTTTCAATAACTGTCCTCAAATATTAGTTAATCTTTATTCAAAAACAAACTGATGATCTATGTAGATGATGCTGAAAGCTTCTTGATTCATTTATCTCAAGTAACTGGCCAATTCCCTGAGTTAAATCAGTAAAATTTCTTGCTTGATTTGTTTAACTCCTGACTTAAAATGGTCTATTGTCTTCCTAGGTAGACACAACCAGTTTTATTTTCCTCTTTCTGTATCTTTTTTAAGTATAATATTGCTTCCCTTAGCATTTTCCAACATAGTGCTAAATGAATTCTTCAGAGGAACGTGCTGTGTAAATTTAAACTATTTTTACTGTTGCAGATGACTTATTTCTGACAGGCATCTAGTTTGAGAACTCAGCAATATTCATCAAGTGCAGAATTTGTTTTCACTTATTTCCCAACAAATTCAAATTTCTCTCTTCCTGCAGATGTCTAGCTTGAAATCAGGGATATGAAGAACTTCTCTGGAAATTCTATCTCTATTTGAAAGTAATGCTTTTGAAGTCTTTCCCCTAGGGAATATCAGGGGTATATATTTCTTGCATAACTTTTATAGCAGAAAGGTCTGTAGATTTACCTAGCATATATGCCCTGAATAAGTATGTTGTGCAAATAAAATATATACTCAAATGCTTTCTCAGAAACAGACCTTTTCCTGTTGAATTGGGGAGAACAGCTTTGTGTTTTATTTGGAGCAATATAAAAGACTTTGAAGATTTTCAACTGTAACTGATTTATTAAAAGACTAAATTAAATATACTTATGAAGTTAAAATATTTTCTGTGTTCTAATAATAATCGTGGTAACAATAAAATTAAAGTTAGCGTTTTCATTGTTACAAAGCATATTTATTAGGTATATCTTACCTGACTACTGGGGTTAATCAGATCTTGCAAAAGGGAATTTCACAATGATGATTAAAATACATAAAACAGAAATAATATTTTTATTATGGTGCTTCAAGCTTCAGTCCATGTGTAACAAAAAAACAATTTGTTAAAGCCATAGTGTTGATACAATTGTAACGTCAGTTGTTTTGGTTATATATTCATATTTCTGAATTGTGAGTCTCTTGAGGCAGATAAATATATTTTATTCATCTTTTTAGCCCCAGTAACTAGCATAATACCTTAGTGCCCAAAACATTTTTAATTGAATGAATGAATGAATAAAAAATACAGAATTAAGGGAATATATCTTACTGTACATTAGGGAATAATACTACCTGCAATGCTTTGGAAAAATTGTACATGTTCTCTTTAATGCAATTCCTTGCCAAATTACCTGGTTTACTGACATGCAGACAGATGGGGAGTATTTTACATTTGTGATAATACCTTACTATTTAGCATAGGGATATAGCAGCCTGGGAACTGATATCTGAAGTAAAACCCTTGAACCATATGAACTTTTTCATGTGCTGTTGCTCACAGAATTCAAAAAGGATATGTGAGGCAGGGCCCCTAGTTCACGTCCTTAATCAATTCTGCTTTAAGTATATCATAGTTTCTATTAGCTGCCACTTATAAATGTTATTGGTAATTGTGTCCATATTTATTTAAATTAATCTGTGTCTTCTTTCCCTCACTCTTGGGGCTAATGATATCTTTATATTTATTTCTCTCACCTTTTATTACTCAACATATTTTTTCAAGTACCCAACAGTGGCTTTTTGCTACTAGCTTTTCCATATTTTGTGAAAAGCTTCCATAAAATTTAAATCAATTTTGGATTCATTTAAACCTAGGTAGAGTTCTTATGAATAACATACAGAAATTTTTGATGGTGAAAGAGAGATTTTAAAAATATTTCCTATGAAACTGTTTTTGAAGAACAGCTTTTAATTCTCATGGAATTAATACAGTCTAAAGATATTTATTTTGATTTCCTGAAATACAGTTTATAATAATTTTATTACTCTCTCTAGCCACAGAAATTTTTATATATATATATATATATATATAATTTTCTTTTCTTTTTGGCAGTCTTTTCTTTATAAGTATTTGCATTTGATATGTCCTCATTTACAACCCTCTGGATTAATTTATGTAACAATTATTTCAAACCCTGTGATGTGCCAGGTATTGTTTTAAGTCCTGGAGGTACAGCAGTCAGTAAAAACAAACAAAATAATTGCCTTCACTGACCTTGAATTCTTGAGGGGGTAAACAGATAATAAATAAGATTAATAAGTAAAATATATATTCATAATTATTATGACATAAAAGCATTAAGTAAAAATAATGCAGTTTTTAACTCCTGGTGTATCTTCAACCTCCTCCCAGACTCTCTTATACATTTATGTTGTTCCACAGCTCAGCAACTAATTTAAGTGATACTTTTTCTTCTTTTCAGGAAAAAGTGTCTTATTCTCTTTAAAACATAGAATATAAACAACTCAAATTATATGCAGTTTTGTTGAGAAATGTTGCTTTCAATAACAGAGGCCATCATTTAATTGCTAAGCGTTGTTTAAGCTACAACAGAATGCAGTATAAATGTCCCTTAAGATCATTTCAGTGACACAGTGTCCCAAGAATTTCGGAAGGCACAAATGGCTGGATCTTTACAAAATATGTGGGATGAATAATCATGGTGCTATTGTCATATGACGTTATGCCCCCTTATGTCCAGGTCTATCTAGTCTGAGTGCCTTAGGACATGTTTTAGAACTGAGATAACCTCAAATTGCTTAAACCTGTAATTCCAGGTCTGTATTCAGTACTTACCAAGAGTTTTTAAAGGTAGTCATTTTAACCTACCGTGGTATAAGGAGATAGAATATGTATGGGATTTGGGAAAGGAAAGAGGTCATGTTATGTCCGGTATGGCTACACAAGTCATATAGTCCAATATGGAGGACATAGTCTCTTCAATAGCTGTTTGCAAGGCATTACTGAAAACAAACAACAACAGTAACAACAACAACAAAAATCTAATGGTAACTTATAGCTGCTTTAAAAAAATTTAAGAGAAGCTCCTAATAGAGATTCGGTGCTTAACTTCATTATATATAATGTAATTGTTATGATAAAGCAACAGGTTAAGCATTGTTATCACTTCAGATGAGGACACTGAGTTTCTGAGAGGTAAAACACTAACCTCACTCATTAGTTAGGGGCAAAGTTAAAATTAGCATGGAAGTCAGCTTGATTCATTCCTACTCTTTTCACCAGAAAGCAGGACTATATTCATGTTCTTAACTCCTATTTCTTATTTTTTTATTAGTCCTTGAAAATTAGTGTTTCCTAAAGACTCCTCCATTGAAAAATTAGTTCCAAGGAATGTTGAAAAGTGCTTTTTCTAAAAAAGCCATTTGAAGTAAAGTATTTGATTAATAATAACTTAAAGATAGTTTTTTATCTTTTAACTATAATATTCCTCAAAATATTTAGTATACAAATATGCTAAGGAATCACCAAGAAAAAAATGTATAGAGTGCCATTTAAATGAATCCCAAATTTTTATGAATCTCTTTTTTTGGGGTAGAATATTCTGAGATCAGTGTACTAAGGAACATAATTTTCAGAATGCTCTTTTAAACCAAGGTTTGCCTAGAAAATGCTAGCTAATGATTAGCAATTTAGAAAACTGATTCCAGGATATCACCTTTATTTCCACTCTATTGTTTACTTACTAATTATGATAATTATGGCCTCAACCTTGCCAAACTTTTAGAGAAACAACAAAGCAAATGTGAAGACAATTATAACTTTATATAAAATCAACAAACCCCAATTAGTTGTGATGACAAATTCTAATGCTCTTGAAAAGAAAACACTAAATTCAAAATAGAATTAATACAGCCATTCTACCACATTGCTGACCATTGATGGGTATTGGTATCAAGATTGTTATAATATATGGAAATGACAAAGTTGTATACCATCAGTTCAGATTAACTGCATAATAAATATATTAATATATGCAATGTATTTCATGTGTCAACTTTCATAGGTCTTTTGAAAATCAATCATATGTGTAAAAATCTTTGAAAAGAATAAGTAGCAACATTGGGGGGGGGTGCTATAGAAGTAAAATTTATCTGGAAACTTACCTGTAAACTACATTACTTTTCCACTGACAAAATTTCTCAAGTTGGACAATAACGCTTTGACTTTTTTCCCCTACAATGTTTTCCATACTGCACACAATAGTATTTTATGTATCAGGTATATTTGTATAGATAAAGAGAAATCTAAGTGAGCAGAATAAGTAAATTAATTTCTTAAATCATTAAGGACCACTTGTTATCAATAGTATGTGTAAATACCTTCCTAATTCATATTTTCATCTCTTACCTCTATGGTTCACTTTATTCGCTGCATATGCTGTTTCTGTTATAATTCAAAGTATGTCACTTCAGCCAATCTGAGCAATAATCTTGAAACACTGAAGGGATCAGCATCATTACAGAAGACAGTATGCAGCAGGTCAATAATTTAGGGAATGATTTTCTCTGTAGATGATGTGATGTTTCTTATATGAAACAATCGTCATTTACTGTGCAATTTCTGTATATAAGATCGGTTTTAAATTAACTATTGTCTAAATTTCTAACTATGAGTTAAATTCATGGATATTTTAAGACAGTTAATATGAGAAAGGTATTTGTTTCATGCATAGCATCAGTTAGGGGGGCTACTGTAATGACATTCAAAGGGTAGGTATAATTAATACTGAATAGAATGCAATTATATTAAATAGAATATGGGGATTGGGTGACACAAGAAATGGCTACTGAAATGTAGTCTTTTTCTACACTTTTATTCAAGGTTTAAATTATGCCAGGGTCATTTGTGATTGAGAGCTATCTGATGGTATTCTCTAGGAAAAATTGAGGATTACAGTTTTATTCTGAGTAAAAAGCAGAGTTGGACCTTCTGTATCTCTCAGCAAGATTCTGGGAAAGCTTGACTGAATCAGTCCATCTTGAAGCTATATTAACAGAGATTACATTTTAGGGCAAACTGGTATGGATTTTGAACATCAACCTGTTTTTCAAAAAATTTGTTTCCAACAGAAAAAAATACCTATTTATGGATTGTCCTCTTTGATCTTTTGACATCTTTTAATAAGGTTATGTAATAATAGGTAAATTTTTCTATAATGAAGTTTAGATTTATTTTCTTTTTGAAATAAAAATTTCTCTTTTGCCTTAGAAAATAATATACATTTTCTTAAAATAAAAGGTTTAATTAGTAACAAAGTATTGTTTTAATATAGTGCAAATGTGTCAACCAGTAGGAATGATTGTACATTTGAAAATTTTAACTACAAAGCAAGAATTGTGTGTGTGTGTGTATGTATGTACACACACACATGAGTATTAACCATTCAATGTAAAACATTACTTATCATCAATGGGTTATCTTCTGACATCGCACTGGGATAGAACTATATAGTAAATAATGAATTGTGGAATGCAGCCAGGCTTGCAGAAAATAACTATTTGAGGGATGGTGCATGAACAGAAAGCTGTAATTTTGACAGGTGGCAAGGTGTCGTGTCACCAAGCCTTTCTAAAGCCTCATATCTCATACCTATTGATTAATGGCTCTAATTAAGGAATGAAATCAAGCATGTGAAGACAGGGGATCGCTTTAGGTCCTTGTTTGGTAGTTTTCTCTTCCTAGCACACAACTCATCCATCTAAATATCACTGCTCTTTCATTTATTACTGCTGTATGGTATCACAAAAACAGCAGAAGAGGTGCATTCTGATCTTGTCCTGGTCATGCAAAAATGTGAATTGGCAAGGGCTGAAGTGAGAGAACATGCCAGAACATCATTTGAATGAGCACTGCTGTGCAAAACACTGCACTTTCAAACGCTTTGATGGGGATTTGGGACATGTTCAATTGCCTTTGAAAACAAACTAGTATATTAATTTACATTCTTGGAGTTGATCTTGCAAAGTTCTTACTTTCAAAGTTCTCAAATCTACTATTTTAATTTCAAATCTTTTGGTAGACTGATAACAAACACCCCTTTAAGAATGGCAGATTGTATTGTGATAGCAGAGAAGAAAAAAAAAGACAGGTTATATTAATGAATTTTAAAGAATATCAGTTATGCCACAACCATATCCTCCCATACTGCTTACTAACAAGACCCCGAATCTGACATTGTGCTACACAGCTAAACAAGTCCCAGAGGAAAGTCCTGATCCTTTGGCCTTGCATTAAAATGTTGACTCCCTAGCACATATTCGGTGTAGGCTAGTTGGAGAGAGCCACCAGCTGGAGCCTGTAGTATACGTGGCAAAATATTATCTCTTCTTTGTAAATCATAAGATAAAATTGTATTCTAATAATATACCCAAATCTCCAAGAAACTTTTATAATATTTTTAAATGTTACATGTAATATTAACAAATTAATATTTCAGATGAATTAAAAATAATTATGTAGTTCTACAAAGGTGTTCATCTTTGTTACATAGATTTTTAATCATGTGCCATGTGGATTGAAGTGTGCAATTCAAATAAAATGAAGTTACTTCTGATATTTAGCAAGAGGATATTGTATTCGGAATGTTCATGTGTATTTCTTCGTTCACTACTTGACTTAGTTTCCTATAATACAGAAGCATAAGATTATTCTGTTCTAAGATGCTTACTTAACTACATGCCTAGCCAGTTTTAAAAAGAGCATACTTGTATATTAAAACAATCTCAAATGGTTTATTTTATTTATCCAAAACTATATGCTCAAATTTTTCATAGAACCGTAGTTTAGAATACATTAAAAAGTTCTAAAAAATTATTTTAACAATGTAAATTGTCAACTTTTTCATAGTGAGATAACTCTTCTTCCTTGTACTCAAAGAAAATAATATGTTTAAGTTGAATCGAAATTAAATTAAACTGTTTTAAATGTACAGATTGCTGAAATCATTAAGGACATCTCATATATTTGTACTTCCTTTACTTGGAATTTGAAAATTGGAAAATGACTACAAGGGGTAAGTTTAATTTTTCTCATGACATACTGATTATTAGGGTGATATGTAATGAGATTATTAGATATATGATTCATATTTACTGTGGTATACATGGGACCACAGAAAAATATGCAGTATGTTTAGAAATTTAAGATGTTTTTCTTTCTACCATTTTTTTCAATTAACTTGCTTTTACTGTTTTTCCTTTATTAATTTTACACACTATCTTATCTCCTTATTTTAGGAATTTTTGACAGAAATAGTGATAAAATCATTGCTTACTGAAGCAAGTAGACATTGAATCCAGCTATGCACATTAGAAAGATGTTACACATTGCATACTTTTAATAATGATCATTTAGAAGATAATTTTAGCATCCACACGAGGGAAAAATGGATTTTTGATGAGTTCTTATATGACCATATGTGGTATTAGTCAGTGTGAGGTATTGCTAGCAAGCTCATTGCTTTCAAAAATCAAAGTTAAATGGTTCATCTATCATCAGAATTTGTGTCTGGGCGACTTGTCTGAACATCAGTATGATTTATGGTTTGAATTGGAGGAGTCAACCATGCATGTTTCTTAGTTTATCGTTTTATGCTGTCTTCAATTAAATGTCTATAAACACAGTGATGGCTTTATGACATTGTCCATCAATAAAGACTATAAGATTTTGCATGAGAATATGTAATTTTCAGAACAATAATGACCTTTTGACTTCTATGTGTCCTGTTGTTCCGATTATACACATATACATGTAGTATTTCTTTATAGAAAACTTAACTATCCAATTTGTCATATGGAACAAAGACATAATTATTTTGTAGAATATTCTTAATTATTATTTAAGACTGTTTAAAAAAACTTAATTATCAAATTATTGTAATAATCGGAGCTGAGATTACAGCTTTTTGCTTTGCACACTGCATCATAAATGTTTTCAAGGGAGTGCAAAAAAACAAAAAAAGGACATATCTGAATATTTCCTTGCATGTTGATTCAATTTTTGATTGTTTTATGAAATCAAAAGAGTTAAAACAGGTCTTTGCTGAGAGAAAATAATGCATATGATAAAATTAAATTATTCCACATAAAGGATGAATCCTGGAAAATCTCATGTTTTCATTTTCTCCAGGACATTGACTAATGATACCTTCAGTCTTCATATTTATGAATGTGCTGTATAGTATTCACACTGGCAGCTTGTGGAGGTTGAATCATTTTCTGTGTAGCTCTGCCCTGATATTGCTGTTGACAGCAATGCATTGTAAAAAAGAATTAGTATTCTACTTCTTAAAGCTATGTTGAATATCTTTTCAGCATATTTTCTAATAAAAATACAATGTAAAGGTTTTTATGTAGTAAATCATCTGCATGTAATTTAAACACAGGAGAGCAGAAATGAGACAATTAAGGTAGGTTTTGCTATAAATTTAAACAAATATATTTTTGCATGTACATTATAGTTGCACATATATGGTTTTCTTGTGACATTGAACAAATTTTTCTTCCCATCATGTAACAAAAAGTAGTACATATGTGGCAGGTAAGTGAGGCCACCAATCAATGTTTATCAAGGTTCACATCGTAGTATTGGGAGTACAGGGAGATCCATGTACAGCCACGGATTGAATCTCATATGTCATTATGCATTTTAAAAAACACATTTTACTTCTCTACTATAAATTAACAACAGTTGAATCTATGCATAAATTGTCAGGATATTGAAACCAAAAAATGACCTTTGACTTCAATTATCTAGATAATTCAAGCAAGTGAAAATTACGTATAGGAATGAAACTACTAGATAACATTCTAAATAGTCAAAAACATCTGATTATTTAGGAGAAATATTTTGCCTGCTTTAAATTCTGCATTATTGGAAAATAGAAATACAAATAGTTACAAAATTGCCCTGGGTCATATATGAATACAGTTATGAATATTTAAATATTTTTATTGTTATTACAATAGGATTGGTGTGCTACCAATGCAATTATTTTCATCAAATAGTCTAAACCCTGAAGACATATTCTGGAAAACTGAGGTTTCTGGGACATTTCTAAAGTTTAGCATTCTCATTTTGATTATATCTCCAGGAAAATGTTATCAATAATAAAGACATTTTAAGAGATGATTTGTATTGAAAGGCATTCCCTAACATGAACCTTAAGTTTTCAGTGTTTTCCAGAGTATGGTCTGTGGACATATTCTCTAAGGTCCAATTGTCCTGGGAGAATATTTACTTTTGCATTTTTATTTTCATCATAACTAACACAAAAACCAGCTGTAAATAGAAAATATTTTTCAGGAAATCTAATTGAAAGTTATTCATAAAAATGTTTTATTTTCTTAATCACTGTTTCTCAGACTTGAATCTGAATAATATTTTCAGGGATTGAATATTTCACCAGCTTGAAAAACAAACTTACATCCCATGATTTGAAAAAAGGTGGGCTTAATAAATGTTTATTCCTTTTAAAATATGTATGATTAAAGATATAAGTAAGGGGCTTCCCTGGTGGTGCAGTGGTTGAAAGTCCACCTGCCGATGTGGGGGACATGGGTTCCTGCCCTGGTCTGGGAAGATCCCACATGCCACGGAGCAGCTAGGCCTGTGAGCCATGGCCGCTGAGCCTGCGCGTCTGGAGCCTGTGCTCCGCAATGGGAGAGGCCACAACAGTGAGAGGCCCACATACCACACACACACACACACACACACACAAAGATATAAGTAAGCACGGAAGTGAAGAATTTAAAATTGTCAGTCTATTGTTAATCCGTAAAATTTCCAAATATCCAAGTTTCTCCTTGATGGTGTATTTTGAAAGAAATATTTATTATGATTATGGAAAATAAGGTCTTGGTATTTGGGGGCTATATAATATCAAATATTCTCTTATTGATTTAAGATAACAGTTTCTAATAATATGGATTCAGTACTGAATAGCTGAAAATTTTTTAAGTGTATAAGTAAAATAAAATTCTTAATTACCTTAAACCACTTTTTTGTTGGTGTGTGTGTGTATGTATTTATGTGATGTGAACAGTTGAGATACTTTTATTTATAACATTTGTATGATTTTTTTCTTAATTATGGTCATATATCCTATTATTCAAAATTTTTCATAAAAATCATCTTAAAGTTTTTTTTGCACCTTGTAAATAATCTGGTCATGAAGTATTTAACAAATTTGTTATTCTTATTCATTTATGTGCTTTCAATTTTTTGATATGATAAAGCTTCAAATGGACATCTTTATAGATAGCTCTTTATTTTATTATATTCTTTTTCCATTTATTTAGAAAAATATTTATAATGCTATGAAATCATACTATGAATACCTGGTCAAATATATATAAATATGTAATGATCCCTGTTTTAATTGAGTACTTTTTTGTAAAATAATATAGCTGATTTTTAAAGCAAATTTAGATTTTTGCCAAGATTCAAAGAAATGGTCTCCAGATATAGAAAATTTCTGAAAAGAGAAGATTTTAGTTCATCTTAATGTAAAATCTTTAACTGTCTTTAGCCATTGTTGTATGGTTTCAGTTTTATCTAAGATAACTAATTTTAATATCTTTGTCTTACCCCCTGCCTATTTTTTTTTTTAATTTATTTGGATCTGACATCTTCCCATAGTTATCAGTGTTTAATTTTAATACTCCATGGAACCCCCAATGTCCTCAGTTATTTTTATTTATTTATTTATTTTGTGGTACGTGGGCCTCTCACTGTTGTGGCCTCTCCCATTGCGGAGCACAGGCTCCGGACGCGCAGGCTCGGCGGCCATGGCTCACGGGCCCAGCCGCTCCACGGCATGTGGGACCCTCCCGGACCGGGGCACGAACCCGTGTCCCCTGCATCGGCAGGCGGACTCCCAACCACTGCGCCACCAGGGAAGCCCCCCCTGCCTATTTTTATTTTATGGTTACCTGGTACTCAAGATGGTCTAAATGTATTTATGGCATCAGAACACTTCCTTCTCAGTTAAAGAATGCCTCTTTTCAGTAAAATATTTCATAGGGTAACTTTGAATCAATCGAGTCACGTAAGTACCAGTAACTCATACTATACATTTTCAAAAGCCTAAGCAAATGAAACCCACTCCACTACTATAGTTATGTCTACTGCACTTATAGAAGAACCAAATGAAAATATTCTCTCCATTCATACGTATGAGAAGCTTAGAAGTTAAGATAAAATATTTGCTCTAAATAGAAACTGATTTCTGAAATGATTTGGTTGCTGAAGAAGTGAGGCAGAGTCACAATGTGGAAACATTTACTTTTGAACAAAACAGCTACTTAAATAACAACTCTTTACATAATTTTGGGTAAAGGGTAACTTCTTTTATATGTGTGAATATGTAGACATGGATAAAATAGATACTCTTGAAAGACTGACTTTTTCATAAATCCATTATCCAAAATATAATTCATTATCAATTGATTTTATTCTATTAGAAATTTACATAAATGAAGAAATCAATGAAAAGGATTCTTAGGTATCAATTTATATATTGTACATTCTTCCTTTCAAGAGTTAATGGACTGCTAAAAATATGTGACCCAGAATAAAATTATTCCAAAAATGTTGTGACACTAAAAATAATGTTTTTTATTGCTTCATAAGGAGATCTACTTTGTCACTAAAAGCATTCTGGAAAAACTGTTTTGTTTTGTTTTTGGTTTCTTTTGAGTGTATGTGAGAAATCTTAGAAAATAAGGCTATAATGTATCTGTTCAGCTATATTGATCTCTTTATTAAACTCAATAGTTTCTCCAACTTGCCTCCAGTCTCTTCATGACTTTTATATCAAGCACAGTATTTAAATGTGCATTTATGTGTTGAAATTTTAATATGCAATGATATTGTAGTTGATTCAGCCATAGGGAATGCGTAAAACAACATGGAAATTATATGATCACAGAGGCAGAACCAACCCGTAGGAAAGACAATTGTTTTAGAAAGGTTAACCATGTTCTCTCATTTTTAGCTTCAGATTAATAACATGCAAAGTTCCCCTATTGCTTTCAATGAAAAAAATGGAGAGTTTTTAAATTTTTTTATGGTGTAATATTAACATTCTACTTTCTTGAGTTTAAAACTATATCAATGCTCTGGTGGTGGTTCTGTTCTTCCTAGTTCTTGGTAGGACTTGGTGAACTAAAAGAAATTTATTTCATCATATTTTGTTTCCTTTGTTTTGTGGATATCCATTCTCTTTTTGGTCATTTATTTTCAAGAAAAATGTATAAATATTTTCAAAATCATAATGTTCTGCTTACTCTCAGAAGAGAAAACATTTGGAAATAGGTACAGATGAAGGATACCATGTAGTTTATGAAGAGTATTCCTTTAGAAGTTCTAGTTCATGATATCCAGTAAGAGTGTACATTTATACATAGTAGTGATTCGATTTGCTACATTTAAATACAGGTGTACCTCATTTTACTGTGTTTCACTTTATTGTACTTCACAGATATTATATATATATATATTTTTGTTTTGTTTTGTTTTACAAATTGAAATTTTGTCATGATCCTGTGTGGAGCAAGTCCATCAGTACCATTTTTCCAGTAGCATTTGTTCACTTTGTGTCTCTGTGTCACATTTTGGTAAATCTTATAATATTTCAATCTTTGTCATTTTATTATATTTGTTATGATGATCTGTGATCAGTGATCTTTGATGTTACTACTGAAAAAAGATTATGATTAATTGATGGCAAATTATGGTTAGGATTTTATCGTAATAAGGTTTTTTATTTTTTAATTTAATATAATTTAATTTTTTATACAGCAGGTTCTTATTAGTCATAAATTTTATGTACATCAGTGTATACATGTCAATCCCAATCTCCCAATTCATCCCACCACAACCCCACCCCCCCCGCCACTTTCCCCACTTGCTGTGCATAGTTTGTTCTCTATATCAGTGTCTCAAGTTCTGCCCTGCCAACCAGTTCACCTGTACAATTTTTCTAGGTTCCACATGTATGTGTTACTATACGATATTTGTTTTTCTTTCTGACTTACTTCATTCTGTATGACAGACTCTAGATCCATCCACGCCTCAACAAATGACCCAATTTTGTTCCTTTTTATGGCTGAGTAATATTCCTTTATATATATGTACCATATCTTCTTTATCCATTCGTCTGTCGATGGGCATTTAGGTTGCTTCCATGACCTGGCTATTGTAAATAGTGCTGCAAGGAACATTGGGGTGCATGTGTCTTTTTGAATTATGGTTTTCTTTGGGTATATGCCCAGTAGTGCGATTGCTGGATCATATGGTAATTCTATTTTTAGTTTTTTAAGGAACCTCCATACTGTTCTCCATAGTGGCTGTATCAATTTAAATTCCTACCAACAGTGCAAGAGGGTTCCCTTTTCTCCACAGCCTCTCCAGCATTTGTTATTTGTAGATTTTCTGATGATGCCCAGTCTAACTGGTGTGAGGTGATACCTCATTGTTTTTTTTGATTTGCATTTATCTAATAATTCGTGATGTTGAGCAACTTTTCATGTGCTTCTTGGCCATCTGTATGTTTTGGAGAAATATTGATTTAGGTCTTCTGCCCATTTTTGGATTGTGTTGTTTGTTTTTTTAATACTGAGCTGCATGAGTTGTTTATATATTTTGGAGATTAATCCTTTGTCCATTGATTTGTTTGCAAATATTTTCTCCAATCCTGAGGGTTTTCTTTTCATCTTGTTTATGGTTTCCTTTGCTGTGCAAAAGCTTTGAAGTTTCATTAGGTCCCATTTGTTTATTTTTGTTTTTATTTCCATTACTCTAGGAGGTGGATCAAAAAAGATCTTGTGGTGATTTATGTCAAAGAGTGTTCTTCCTATATTTTCCTCTAAGAGTTTTATAGTGTCCAGTCTTACATTTAGATCTCTAATGCATTTTGAATTTATTTTTGTGTATGGTGTTAGGGAGTGTTCTAATTTCATTCTTTTACATGTAGCTGTCCAGTTTTCCCAGCACCACTTATTGAAAAGGCTGTCTTTTCTCCATTGTATATCCTTTCCTCCTTTGTCATAGATTAGTTGACCATAGATGCATGGGTTTATCTCTGGGCTTTCTATCTTGTTCCATTGATCTATGTTTCTGTTTTTGTGCCAGTACCATATTGTCTTGATTACTGTAGCTTTGTAGTATAGTCTGAAGTCAGGGAGTCTGATTCTTTCAGCTCCATTTTTTTCCCTCAAGACTGCTTTCGTTATTTGGGGTCTTTTGTGTCTTCATACAAATTTTAAGATTTTTTGTCCTAGTTCCATAAAAAATGCCATTGGTAGTTTGCTAGGGATTGCATTGAATCTGTAGATTGCTTTGGGTAGTATAGTCATTTTCACAATATTGATTCTTCCAATCCAAGAACATGGTATATCTCTCCATCTGTTGGTATCATCTTTAATTTCTTTCATGAGTGTCTTATAGTTTTCTGCATACAGGTCTTTTGTCTCCCTAAGTAGGTTTATTCCTAGATATTTTATTCATTTTGTTGCAATGGTAAATGAGAGTGTTTCCTTAATTTCTCTTTCATATTTTTCATCATTAGTGTATAGGAATGCAAGAGATTTCTGTGCATTAATTTTGTATCCTGCAACTTTACCAAATTAATTGATGAACTCTAGTAGTTTTCTAGTGACATCTTTAGGATTTTCTATGTATAGTATCATGTCATCTGCAAACAGTGGCAGTTTTACTTCTTCTTTTCCAATTTGTATTCCTTTTATTTCTTTTTCTTCTCTGATTGCCGTGGCTAGGATTTCCAAAGCTATGTTGAATAATAGTGGTGAGAGTGGACATCCTTGTCTTGTTCCTGATCTTAGAGGAAATGCTTTCAGTTTTTCACCACCGAGAATGATGTTTGCTGTGGGTTTGTCATATATGGCCTTTATTATGTTGAGGTAAGTTCCCTCTATGACCACTTTCTGGAGAGTTTTTATCATAAATAGGTGTTGAATTTTGTCAAAAACTTTTTCTCCATCTATTGACATGATCATATGGTTTTTATTCTTCAGTTTGTTAATATGGTATAACACATTGATTGATTTGCGTATATTGAAGAATCCTTGCATCCCTGGGATAAATCCCACTTGATCATGGTGTATGATTCCTTTAATGTTGTTGGATTCTGTTTGCTAGTATTTTGTCGAGGATTTTTGTATCTATATTCATCAGTGATATTGGTCTGGAATTTTATTTTTTTGTAGTATCTTTGTCTGGTTTTGGTATCAGGGTGATAGTGGCCTCATAGAATGAGTTTGGGAATGTTCCTTCCTCTGCAATTTTTTGGAAGAGTTTGAGAAGGATGTATCTTAGCTCTTCACTAAATGTTTGATAGAATTCACCTGTGAAGCCATCTGGTCCTGGACTTTTGTTGGTTGGAAGATTTTTAATCACAATTTCAATTTCATTACTTGTGATTGGTCTGTTCATATTTTCTATTTCTTCCTGGTTCAGTCTTGGAAGGTTATACGTTTCTAAGAATTTGTCCATTTCTTCCAGGTTGTCCATTTCATTGTCATAGAGTTGCTTGTAGTAAGTAGTCTCTTAGGATGCTTTGTATTTCTGCTGTGTCTGTTGTAACTTCTCCTTGTTCATTTCTAATTTTATTGATTTGAGTCCTCTCCCTCTTTTTCTTGATGAGTCTGGCTAATGGTTTATCAATTTTGTTTATCTTCTCAAAGAACCAGCTTTTAGTTTTATTGATCTTTGTTATTGTTTTCTTTGTTTCTATTTCATTTATTTCTGTTCTGATCTTTATGATTTCTTTCCTTCTGCTAACTTTGGGTTTTGTTTGTTCTTTCTCTATTTCCTTTAGGTGTAAGGTTAAATTGTTTATTTTAGATTTTTCTTGTTTCTTGAGGTAGGCTTGTATAGCTATAAACTTCCCTCTTAGAACTGCTTTTGCTGCATCTCATAGGTTTTGGATCATCGTGTATTCATTGTCATTTGTTTCTAAGTATTTTTTGATTTCCTCTTTGATTTCTTCAGTGATCTCTTGGTTATTTAGTATCGTATTGTTTAGCCTCCATGTGTTTGTGTTTTTTACGTATTTTTCCCCTGTAATTCATTTCTAATCTCATAGCGTTGTGGTCAGAAAAGATGCTTGATATGATTTCAATTTTCTTAAATTTACTGAGGCTTGATTTGCAACCCAAGATGTGATCTATCCTGGAGAATATTCCATGTGCACTTGAGAAGAAAGTGTAATCTGCTGTTTTTGGATGGAAAGTCCTATAAATATCAATTAAATCTATCTGGTCTATTGTGTCACTTCAAGCTTCTGTTTCCTTATTTATTTTCATTTTGGATGATCTGTCCATTGGTGTAAGTGAGGTGTTAAAGTCCTCCACTATTACTGTGTTACTGTTGATTTCCTCTTTTATAGCTGTTAGAAGTTGCCTTATGTATTGAGGTGCTCCTATGTTGGGTGCATATATATTTATAATTGTTATATTTTCTTCTTCAATTGATCCCCTGATCATTATGTAGTGTCCTTCCTTGTCTCTTGTAACATTCTTTATTTTAAAGTCTATTTTATCTGATATGAGTATTGCTACTCCAGCTTTCTTTTGATTTCCATTTGCATGGACTATCTTTTTCCATCCCCTCACTTTCAGTCTGAAGGTGTCCTTAGGTCTGAAGTGGGTCTCCTGTAGACAGCATATATATGGGTCTTGTTTTTGTATCCATTCAGCAAGCTTGTGTCTTTTGGTTGGAGCATTTAATCCATTCACGTTTAAGGTAATTATCAATATATATGTTCCTATTACCATTTTCTTAATTGTTTTGGGTTTGTGTAGGTCCTTTTCTTCTCTTGTGTTTCCCACTTAAAGAAGTTCCTATAGCATTTGTTGTAGAGCTGGTTTGGTGGTGCTGAATTCTCTTAGCTTTTGCTTGCCTGTAAAGCTTTTGATTTCTCCATTGAATCTGAATGAGATCCTTGTGGGGTAGAGTAATCTTGGTTGTACGTTCTTCCCTTTCATCACTTTAAGTATATCTTGCCACTCCTTTCTGGCTTGTAGAGTTTCTGCTGAGAAATCAGCTGTTAACCTTATGGGAGTTCCCTTGTATGTTATTTGTCATTTTTCCCTTGCTGCTTTTAATAATTTTTCCTTGTCTTTAATTTTTGCCAATTTTATTACTATATGTCTCGGCGTGTTTCTCCTTGGGGACTTGGGTGGTTATTTCCTTTCTCATGTTAAGGAAGTTTTCAACTATAATCTCTTCAAATATTTTCTCTGGTCCTTTCTCTCTCTCTTCTCCTTCTGGGACCCCTATAATGCTAATGTTGTTGTGTTTGATGTTGTCCCAGTGGTCCCTTAGTCTGTCTTCATTTCTTTTCATTCTTTTTTCTTTATTTTGTTCTGCAGCAGTGATTTCCGCCATTCTGTCTTCCAGGTCACTTATCCGTTCTTCTTTCTCAGTTATTCTACTATTGATTCCTTCTAGTGTAGTTTTCATTTCAGTTATTGTATTGTTCATCTTTGTTTGTTTGTTTTTTAATTCTTCTAGGTCTTTGTTAAACATTTCTTGCATCTTCTTGATGTTTGCCTCCTATCAGTTTCTAAGGTCCTGGATCATCTCCACTATCATTATTCTGAATTCTTTTTCTGGAAGGTTGCCTATCTCCACTCCATTTAGTTGTTTTTCTGGGGTTTTATCTTGTTCCTTCATCTGGTACATAGCCCTCTGCCTTTTCATCTTGTCTATCTTTCTGTGAATGTGATTTTTGTTCCACAGGCTGCAGGATTGTAGTTCTTGTTTCTGCTGTCTGCCCTCTGGTGGATGAGGCTAATTAAGAGGTTTATGCAACTTTTGTGATGGGAGGGACTGGTGATGGGTAGACCTGACTGTTGCTCTGGTAGGTGGAGCTCAGTAAAACTTTAATCTGCTTGACTGCATATGGATGGGGCTGGGTTCCCTCCCTGTTGGTTGTTTGGCCTGAGGCAACCCAACACTGGAGCCTACCTGGGCTCTTTGGTCAGGCTAATGTCGGATGCTGGGAGGGCTCATGCCAAGGAGTACTTCCCAGAACTTCTGCTGCCAGTGTCCTTGCCCCCACAGTGAGCCACAGCCAACCCCCCTCTGCAGGAGACCCTCCAACACTAGCAGGTAGGTCTGGTTCAATATCCCTTGGGGTCACTGCTCCTTCGCCTGGATCCCGATGCACACACTACATTGTGTGTGCCCTCCAAGAGTGGAGTCTCTGTTTACCCTTGTTCTGTCAAAGTCCTGTAATCAAATCCCAGTAGCCTCCAAAGTCTGATTCTCTAGGAATTCCTCCTCCCATTGCCAGATGCCGAGGTTGGGAAGCCTGACGTGAGGCTCAGAACCTTCACTCCAGTGGGTGGACTTCTGTGGTATAAGTGTTCTCCAGTTTGTGAGTCACCCACGCAGCAGTTATGGGATTTGATTTTACTGTGATTGCCCCCCTCCTACCATCTCATTGTGGCTTTTCCTTTGTCTTTGGGGTATCTTTTTTGGTGAGTTCCAGTGTCTTCCTGTCAATGATTATCCAGGAGCTAGTTGTGATTCTGGTGTTCTTGCAAGAGAGAGTGAGAGCACGTCCTTCTACTCTGTCATCTTCATTCCAAAATCCATAATAAGGTATTTTTTAATTAAGGTATGTACTTTTTTTAGACTTAATGCTATGGCATATTTACTAAACTATGATATATTGTATACAGTATAATGTGTACATAACTTTTATACACACTGAGAAACACGATCCAACCATATATTGCAAGAAGGTGAATTAACTTAGTTCTGAGGAATAGTAATTGCATGGACTTAACCCCTCATTAGCCTTTCATTTCTTGAAAGAGGAAAATAAAAAAAAGACTTACTAGTTATAGTAGAATGTTAATAAGAGATTATAAACAGTAAACCATTACATGTCATCATTTACTATCATCTTTTGTAGTGGTAGGAAAAAAATAACATGAAGATGGGCAAGAGATAGAGAAAAGGTAAAGACTATATATCTAAATTGCTATGCTTCATACAACCCAGACTCTCTCAATGTTTTAACTTAGAGGTTGCAGTTGGAGATAACATAAAAGTAGTTCTTACTACACTGACTCTAACTAGATGTTTGGGAAGATGGCAGACTACCTGTGGGGTGACCAAGAATTTTCTAGTTGATTTGGTACTACTCATTTAAGAATTTGAACATTTGTACTATTCGGTTCTTGATTACCAAACAAGGAATGGTCTCAGAAGATTTATGGTCCCAGGAAATACTTTTCACAACCGAGTAATGACAGTGGGATGTAGGCATGATTTCTGTAGGTTATGTCTTGTAATCTCCACAACTCAGAGAAATAGATATTATTAATCTAACAGCATAACCAGTGAAACTGAAGTCTAAGGCATTGAAACAACTCAAAGTCAAATAGCTGGCAAGTGACAGAACTGCTCTGAGTCCTACAATGTTAGATGAAACCTTCCAATCTTTGCTTACTTTTTCTCTCCTCATAATCACGTCTAGTTACCAGTTAGATAACAAAAGATAAAAGCAAAATGAGAAGATGCCATATCAAACATTTCATTTTACTGTAGTTATTATAAGATTTTCTTTGTTTTGAGGTTCCTATGCTTATCTATAGATTTATCTTCCAGGTCTCTTTGACTTCAAAATAAATGCACTATTTTAACTCCTTGGAAAGGAGTCTGAGCTTTACTCAAGCTAGAAAATATACTATTATCTCTTGTATTTGAAGCCAGAGACAGATTATTATAAAGTAGTTTAGAAACATGAATAAGAACCCTAAACAATCCTCTATATG